>NC_137102.1:47741310-47748810 GCF_949357685.1 Gobio gobio
AGGTGTATATGACATTCTTCTTTCAGACGAATAAAATCTGAGTTATCTTACAAAATTCCAGGCTAATCCAAGCATTAGAATTGGCTTAATAGTTGCTCTGTTTTTGAAGTCCATAAAAAGTGCATCTAATAACTGCTCCACGCGGCTCTGGGGTGTAAATAAAGGCCTTCTGAAGTGAATCGATGCGTTTGTGTAAGAAAAATATCCATATTTAAAACTTTATAAAGTAAACTTTCGGCCGACTGCCTTCCCTGTTCAATTTATGTAAAAATTGTTGAAAGTTCCCCAGTCGATCGAAAGACTAACGCGACGAGGTACACTCATCATGACGTCACGTACGCATCTTGAGTTTCACTTTCAACATTCAACACTTTTCCACGGAAGGCGGTCGGCCGAAAGTTTACTTGATAAAGTTTTAAATATGGATATTTTTCTTACACAAACGCATCGATTCGCTTCAGAAGGCCTTTATTAACACCCCAGAGCCGCGTGGAGCAGTTATTTGACGGACAGATGGGGGATTACGTAGATAAATTGTGTAAAGGAAAAAATGCTCATTGTCTTGTGTTTTTAACAAATGCAGATTAATTCAAAACTAGATATATTCATGTAAAGATATAAACTGAACATTTGATTGTTAATTTCACAGATTTAATTACGTCACATTTACATCCACTCAGATTTAGTTTTTTCAGTGTGGAGAGCTGTCGTTCCAACCACGCAACTTTGCGATGCTGTTTGCGAACGTTCGTTGGAACTATGGTTTCGGGAAACACAGACTGGTTGAACTATGCTGATAACGATGGAACTTGCAACCATAGTTGGCTAACGACACTTTCGGGAAACGCACCCCAGAGTAGCATTATTAACATCACTTTCAACACACTCAAATGTATCTAATATGAATCAAAACAGCACTGCATTACCCCACATACACGTGACCGGAAGAAGCGGAAGCGGTCATCTGCGGCATAATAAAATCTCCACTGCTCCCGAGCCATGTGTCCAGGGTTCTAAATGAACTTTTTTGATCACCAGCCAATGTGGCTGATAACTTTCTAAAGTTACCAGCCAATCAGAATTTCCACTAGCCAATTTGTTTCCGGTGAAAATAAGAGAAATTGTGAGTGCCACTGAATGCGTTTGATAATTTTATTAACATTGTTGGCATGGAAAACACACATAAAGTACAATGCATAACATTTTTGTTTAATGTCATCTTTTATGAATGAAGGCCAGTATATACTAATATACTGAAATAACACATTAACATTTATTAAGCTTAAAAAATATAACAACTTTTAATTTAAGTGCAAAAACAATCCTCACATAAACATTTCATATGAAGTCTACCTGTGCCCTTCCTAGGAAATATACAGAAATTGAAAAGTTAGTTTGCACTGCATAAATTATAAATGATATATGGTAATCCTTATTAAAGCTGTAAAAGTTATTTAGTCAAGAGCAGTGCGTATTTACTGAGTAATTACTTTTGTTCCCTACATTGTCATTATAAGTGGTTACTGTCACTTTAAGATCTTTCGCTGTCGCACATGAAGCGGATCTCTCACGCGTCTCATTTTCTCACACCTCTTTAAGTTCTTTTAAGACGTTATTTAACTCTTTTAAGGCTGCTTTTATGAGGATACTCAACAAAACTGGCATTTTGACATAATTGTGTGTGTTATTGTTCGTTCAAGCGCAAAAAAGAACCTGAATCTGGCACGAGCTTTCTATGCTTCGTGTGTGTGTGTGTATGTCACAGACAGATCTTCAATGGTTTAAAAGCATTTGCATGAATAAAAGCGTGATTTATATAATGTAACGCTGGCCAGAGGATGACAGAAAAAACTGATGCTGCGTTAATTATTTACCAGCTGAGTCTTCTCCTCCCGTTTCTACCAGTGATGCTTGATTCAACTTCCCACGTCCTGCGCAGATATCAACAGCGCAACTGGGTAGAAATTTGTATGAGTCTAGCATTACGGCGCAGTGTACATGGGAAACGTAGGAAGTGCTGCCAGGGGGATAAATGACAAAGAACAGATGTATCATGCATGTAATGCCTCATGCATCAAACTGGCTAGTAAGTTTTTATTGACACCCGCCAAAATGAAATTTAACCCGCATTTGGTGGGTTGGCGGGTGTTAATTTAGAACCCTGCATGTGTCGTGCTTGTCTCTCATTAGCAATCGCTCCAGCGGCTTTCAGCCCCAACCTGCTTCATACTACAGTAACATTAACAAATCTTTAATACATTAGCTCATCCATAGAAATATGATTTCTGCCTGAGTCCCGTCGGATTCTTTTCCACTGGCTGTAGCGGTGAAGACAATAACTCCCATGATTCCGAGAAATCAAGGCGTCAACGCAAGCTACGCCTTTGTTTTGAATAAGTGACCTCTAGCTGTGAAAATTACATATTGCGCCTTTAACACTGACTTTGCTGGTTGCTGTCAGCAGAAATCAACAACTTTTAATGAAAGTGAATCAAATGGATTTAAGCGGCTTTTAGTGTTCTTTGCATACACTTTCTGTATTAGTTTAGCACCTGGCAGAGCAAACATGCTTACAAAAGCTGTGCTGAATGAAACTTGCTACTTGTTTTGTGAATAAGGCTTAATAGGAGCTTAATTTCACGCCTGCTTATTCACTCACTGATGGTTAATGATTGAGAGGCAGGTTTTGGTGCTGAAATAGTTAGCAAAAATGCCTTAACTCACCCTTCATTGCTTGTAGCTGTTATTTTATTGAGACGTCAAAGGTCATTGCTTCAGGTCAGACATCGCAAACATTAGCCACTTGATCTAACACAGCAAAAGCACTGCAGGCCGACAAGATTTCAGTGCTTCAGACATGCACTTTACTAAATACATCTCCTTTCAGTGGAAACCACCAAAGCAGCAGTAATTTTTTGTATGGGCTTGTGTGTGCATATGTGCATGTATAAATGTATGTTCATTCATGTGAGTCAGTGGCGTTTGCTTAAAGACTGATGGAAGCACAACGGTGACTTTATTTATGTTATTTATATTATATAATATATTAAATATCACTCTTAGTACTCCAATATTTTAGTGATTAAAAGTGTAAATAATACACAGCACACATCAGGTTTTGTTTTGTATGTTTCATATTCATTTACTTATAGTCAGTCAGATCTAATGCAGTAATATGTGAGGAGATCCAGGATTAGGCGGAAAGATCCTGTTATTCCCTTGTTTCTCTCAGTTGATGAGCTGCTGAAGACCCTGGTGCACATCGTTGCTCACAGTAGCTGTGCGCGTAAAGTTATCTGGCAGGATGAGGACTGTTACGTCATGTACGAAACACAAGAAAGGCGCCAAATGCTTCTTATCGCTGCACAGGTGTCACCAAGGGAACGTAACACTTGCAAACGCCCACACTATTTCCTCATTTATCCTACAACCCATGGGCGTTTGATTGCCATGGGAACAGCTGATCAGCCTCAACGGGTTCCCTCACCCTGAAACACAGTCGGGTGTCTCTTCGGATGCCAACTGATCCCATAATATTGAAGCCCAGGACACCAGTGCTGGCTGGAGAGATGCTCATCCCGCAGCGGGGGTGAGTTTTAGGGTGATAGTAGGTGATTCTGACAGGGATTTGGGGCAGTGACTGCAGAGTCTTACCCTGACAGCAATGAATCATGGGTGCTTTAGACTGCCGGCAGTGTGAGTCAGGCCAGGAATAACAGAGTCCTCAGGAAATACTGGGACAGATTTTCCCAAGAATCAACCTCATTTTTGTCTCTTTATGCTGAACTGAAGTATTGAAGTGTTTGTTTATTTATTTTTGATGGTTTCAATTTCCCCATCAACGAGTGCATGTTATATATACATATATAGGCTATATGAATACTTTGATTCAGGAAGGATGCATTAAATTGATCCGAAGTGACAGAAAAGAGTTTTAAAATGTTACAAAAGATTTGCGTTTTAAATAAATGCTGTTTTTTAAAACGTTCTATTTATCAAAAGAAAAAATGTATCATGTTTCCATAAAAATATTAAGCAGCATTGCTGTTTTTAACATTGATAATACGTTTCTTGAGCACCAAATCAGCAGTGTTGCCACAGTTACTTTGAAAAAGTAATCTGACTACTGATTACTCCTTTAAAAAGTAACTTAGTTACTTTACAGATTACTTGATTTTATAAGAAACTAAGTTAGATTACAAGTTACTTTCTTAGTTACATTCAGCAGTTGCCAACAACACCCCTGCTGCCTCAACATAAAAATGACAACCGTTTTTGCCAACACTCACTTTATTGGAAGTGCATTTTTAACAGTAATGTCAACAATGTATCTCCTGACATTTTGAATTGAAATTATTAAATTTTTTATTAAAACATGTTTTTTAAAGACTTTCTTGACTTCACTTAACATAAATACTCTCCCTGACGCAAGAAGAAAGCAAATATATATATATTTACTAAGGAAAATTACAAAAATAGTAACTCAGTGACTTGGATAAATTATTTTAATCTGATTGCTGGTTTGGAAATAGTAACGCGTAACTGGAAAAAAGTAGTCAGATTAGAGTAACGCGTTACTAAATAGCGTGTTACTGGTATCACTGCAAATCAGCATATGATTTCTGAAGGATCATGTGACACTGAAGACGTAATGATGAAAACAAAATTCAGCTTTGCATCACAGGAATCAATTAAATAAAAAAAAAACTATTAAAAGAAAAAAATAAACTTTAAATTGTAAAAAAAAAAAAAAAAAAGCATGAAAACGTTTGGATGTGAGTTTTAATGTTTCAACTTCCCTGGTTTCTGGTTCTGAAGATTTTTTGATATTTTCACAACTGCAAAAGCAAATGAAAAATTGTCATAATTCTTGCTGTTTAATAAGATGGTTAAAATACGTAAATTCATGTAATGCATTTCATCCAAAGAGGCAAAGATAAATAAATACATCGTTTTGATAAATGATTCCCATTACCATTCCAAAAAAGCTTTATTATTTTATCATATTGAATGAAATCAATAGGGAAATGTTTCTTTGTTTACATCAATATGGAAGCGACATGTATAGCTCGGTATAGCTACACCAAGTCCACTGAACAACAATGAAGTTTAAGACATTCGTTCATCGTCGGAAGACAGTTTTTTTTAATGAAATCTGAGAGCTTTCTGACCCTCCATTGACAGCCCACACAACGCGGTTTGTTTGCACCAAAAAACATAATTTAGCACTTTATTTAAAATCTTAATCTCCAAAGCGCGTTCACACAGCAAACTATGTTCTCGCGGCAACACGCATGCGTTGTGGTGCTCTCGCGAAGGAGCGTTGGAGATTCATTTTTTTTTGTAAATAAAGTGCAAAATTGTTATTAATAAAAATGTTTTATGCTAAAAAAAATTTTTTATTATGTGTTTGTTTAATTAAGTACTCATGTCACGGATTATACTTAAACAATGTCTTTACCTTCTTTCTGGGGCTTGAAAGTGGTTGTTGCGTAGCTGTCAATGGAGGGACAGAAATTTCATTAAAAAAATCTTCATTTGTGTTCTGAAGATGAACAGATGTCTTACGGGTTTGGAACAACATAAGGGTGAGTAAAAGATGAAAGAACTAACCAGTTCTGGGGAAACTAACCCTTTAAAGGTCCCATGGCATGAAATTTTCATTTTATGAGGTATTTCAACATTAATATGAGTTCGCCTAGCCTGAATATTGTCCCCAAGTGGATAGAAATGTTGATCGGTGTAAACCCGAGTTGTGGCTGTCTTTCTCTGCCTTTGAGAAAATGACAGGCCAGACCAGCCAATCCTGAAGTCTCCTGGTTTGACGTCCAAGCAGGAACGGTTACCTCCCTTTCCTCCGCCCAGAGAATCTGGCACGCCCATGCAAACGCTCGAGAGATCATTACTTGTGAACGAGTGAATGCTGGCAGTTTCTCAGTGTTTGGATGTACAAATGAAAACAGAAGTCTTTTTTCAGTTCCTTCTGATCTGTGATCAGTGATTTCTAATGCGTAGCTAATTATTTATTATTCGTGCACACACTGCGGCTTCTCTCCCGACAGAACGGTGTTTTCGTGTTTTCTATCTTGTGAGTCAGTGTTTTTGTACGTCCTCGTCGCGTCTATCTGTTCTAAAATGTGCATACAGTCGTTTCTGCTCAACATCAGCAGAGTAACATCTTTAGAGATAAACCTCACACACGCCGAAGCTCGGCCTTCAACATCCCCGACCCCCAGTACTGCATCTGGCCCACAGCGGAGGCACCAAACGCGGCGTGAGATTAAGCAGAAGGGGGGTAAGCGTGAGCGTATCCGGCTAGGCTAGCCAGCTTTCCCCACAATAAACTGGATTACATTCGATTACTGCTGTTGTGTCTTTGTTTGCGCTGTGTAACGTTACTCAATGCGCGTCACTGACGCTTTTCATATGATTGGAACATATCTAGAAATAATGCTATAATCAACACTTACTAACTCGTTCATCTCGCTGTAATGGTACATTGCATGTGTTACAAAGTTGGTAATAATGATGAAGACGGACTCGGCGTGACTGGGACTCGTGTTTATTCAGAACTCTCAGATACAAACACAATAAACTCGCGATGACTGTCAGCGCTCTCATAACTCAGTAGTTACTATAAATAACTTTGTTAGCAATCGCTCCGTCTCCGTGATGTCCGGTTCGCGAACAAATCATTCTTTTGAATCGGTTCTTTTTAGTGAACCGAACCAGTTCACCAAATCGGACTGAATCGTTCTAAACGGTTCGCGTCTCGAGTCAGCGCTGATCCATAATTTACTAAAGTTACTAACTTTCTGACATAAGTGACAGTCTCTCCGACTAGAAATAAACTAATAACATGAAGTATATGCTAGTAACTACAACAGTTCACCCTGAACTGAGACATGCTGAGAGAACTGATGTGAAGTGAACTCAGGTCCATCCGTCTCTCTGGCAGACTTGTGCCTGCTCATGCGTCGTAGACCTCGTTAAACCACGCCCCCTCCGCTCATTTAAAATGCAAAGATGTCAGCCAATCACAACAGTGGGCGTTTTTACTGAAGTCTCACAGCAGACACGCCTCTTGAAGCAGGGCATTCAGCCACAGGGCAAACAGCAGTATAGAAAAAATGCCTTTTATTTCTAAATTATGACATTTTATGATGTAAAAATCATAATAACAATATAAGTACACCTCAGGAAACACTATAAAATAATAGAAAAATGCAATGCCATGGGACCTTTAAAGAAATGTCACTGGCCTTTTTTTTCTTTCTTAAATTCTTCTTTAACTTGTATTATTATTCATGTAAAACATTCAGATTCAGGTCTGTGTTTTGTTCTAATATGTTTGAAGGTTTCTGTGACAGGCACCAGAGCAAATAAATCAAGCTCTGCTTGGAATAAACTCGCTGGATAACTCTGACTCACACTTCCTCTCTCTCTTTCAATGTCTTTCTCTCTCAGGCACATGGGTGACATTTGGGGGGCAGATTTCAG
>NC_137102.1:47753810-48078810 GCF_949357685.1 Gobio gobio
TCTATCGTTCTATCTATGTTCTATCTATCGTTCTATCTATCTATCGTCTGTCTGTCGGTCTACTCTATTCATTCTATTAGTAACAACTATACTCTTATTTTCTCCTTAAAATTTAGGCATTTGTCTTTCTTTCTTTCTTTCTTTCTTTCTTTCTCTATTTCTCTCTTTCTTTCTCTCTTTCTCTAGGGCAGAGACAGAGCGTGGGCTCTCGAGGAAGCACATCATTGAAGGTAGATATTCTTCTTCTTTCTTCTAATCCCCCCGTCGTTTGTAATTGACCTGAACCCTTTTTCTTCTTTTCTTTCTCATTGCCTCCTCATTTATTGATTTTTTTTCTCCTTCACTGCAGTAGACTGCGTGTGGCCTTGTTCCTAATAAAAGCTCAGCACCCACACCAACATTCATTCTTAAACAGTGTGAGATTCTCTCTCTCTCTTTCTCTCTGCGTCTTTCTTGATAAGTGCTTTTACAGAGAACACATGCAAACCAAGGTAATGATTGCAGTATGTATATACGCAGTATGTATATGTATATACGGACACACAGAAACCATTCACCGTCTACTTTTATTACACTTCCAAATATAATTTTCATAATCATATGATTGTCTTGTTTTCCAGTAAAATCATTAAAACAAGATACATTCAAATGAGAAGCAGAGGAAGACTTTATTTATTTGTTTGTTTTTCGTAATTGTTTTCGTCTCAAGTAAATGTATCTTGTTTTAATTATATTTAGACATTTCTTCTGGAAACAATACAACACTTTTATGTTTTGTTATTTTTTAAATCATATACGGATTTAGCTGCCGTTTGTTAACTTTTTAAAACCTTTTAAGGTTTTTCATTTATTTTGTAATTAAATTTTTATTTCACCATATTTATGCTGTATTCACAGCATGCAATTATGTGAAGTGTTTCAGACTAGAAGCTTTATTTGAGTGACTGGAAAGTTACTGGAAATCTACATGTAATAATATTCAGATTTATCTCTTCTTTATTACTGTATTCCTATGAGACAGAGGCAGACGACTGATTTTAAGAGAGTTTAATATCTGTAATGTCATTTCTGTATCACTGTCAGCTTGAGAAAACGCACTGTTTTTATTTCATGAAACTAATTGAATCATTCGCATACTTCACTCATCCCCCCTCCATCCCATTCTCCAAGTTATTTTTATCGCTCTAGCTTGTGTGTAGTTTTCTTTCCTGGCTCGGGTCTCTCTACCCTTCTCGTTAGCTCGTGTTTGTATGACATTGTTTGTGGGCTAGAAAGAAACGTCTGTTTATCCTTTAAAAAGCTCCCTGCTAAGAATATCTCCTCCACAAACCCAGAAAATTCTGACTGATTAGAGCCGCGGCGGATGCGAGGGCGCACTCGGTGAGCAAGGGGCAGATTAATGAGTCTGAGATTGGCTGAATTACAGTGTTTTTTTGATGAATGGGTGTGCGGTATATCTGTCAGATTAATTTCAGTATGGCAGGGTAATCACATAAGCATTTGATCACCTGAAAGCTATCTGACTTTGTTTCAACACACCTGGTGTTTACACTCTCTCTCTCTCTCTCTCTCTCTCTCTCTCTCTCTCTCTCTCTCTCTCTCTTTCTCTCTCAGCCAAGATTTATTGGCATGACTGTAAAGCATCACAGTTTTTCCAATGCATTACTTTCACAGTACTTTCATACATACAAGTGTATGAAATAAGAAAATGTCATTAAAAAGAAAATCTATAATGGAAGGAAGCATAAATGTGTTCAAAGGTGGTGACTTCAAAAGTATTTAGTCACTTAACCCTCTGGTGCTCTTCGGTCATTTCTGACCGGAAAATTTTCTGTTTTGAAATTTTAAAAATCACTGCTTCATCGGAATGATATGAAACTTGGTGACATTTTTTGCATTAGGTATGTAAACACACAAAAAAAACTGGGGTCATGATTCGAGCATGCTAATTGGTCGTAAAAAAAAAAAGTAGCGTTCATTGTCTTCTGTCATAAATGACCGACCATAGGAAATGAATGGGAAATCGGCAAAAACACAAAAATTCTCCGAAAATGTGTGTGTACAATCTACAAATCGTCCACGATGCTGAAAAAAAGTACACAGCAGTAAAGGGGTGACACTCTAAAACATCAAGAGTGTGATATTGACACATCCACTCACACACACACGCACACTTATACACACACACACACACACCTATGAAAAACTGAACCTATGAACCACATTTGGAATTTTTTAAAATCACAGCTTCATCAGAATGATATGAAACTTGGTGACTTTTCTAGCATTATGTATTTAAACACACACAAAAAATTGAGGGGCATGATTCGAGCATGCTAAGTGGTCATAAAAGAAATACTCCCACTTGTGCTCTTCGTCAAAAATGACACCATAGGAAATTAATGGGAAATCTGCAAAAACACAAATTCACAGAAAAAAAATGTATATTTCTAACAAAATAAAATATATCTAAAACTTTATAATAAATAGTCTTTGAGATTTTTTCAATATATATTACAATCCATAAAAAAAATCATTAAATGTGTTCAAAACAGGAAATTCTCGAGCCTCTCCATAGAGACCTCTAGTGATTACACCCATGGTTGAATGATTTCTTAAATAATTCCAAAAGAGGGCGCTAATCTGCCTTCAAAAATGTTTATTTTGAAGGCCTTTTAACCTGAAATACTGCAATAATTAATTTTTTAAATAATTTTCAATGGCAAAAATAGACCATAATTATTGCATAAAAATAAAAAAAATACCATCAAATCATCTCAAAATATAAAATTACAAAGAAAAAATATTATTGAAGAAAAATAAATTGCATTGGTTTTACTGGGGTGGAGGAAGTTTCATTTTTTAGGTGTCCGGTCACTTATGACCGGGAAGACAACCGCAATGCAACCCCTAAACGAAGAGCACCAGAGGGTTAAACAGTGCTCAAAAAAAGTTTGAATGCCATTGCATTAGATAACAAAATGTCAAATCAAGTTGCATTTATTTAAAAGAAAATCAGCACAAGCACACTTTTCAAGCAAAACATTTCACAGAACAGATGTTTGTGAGGTTCTTAATGAAAAAAGGAGAGATATAAGATGTTTTTTTTTTAGCAAGAATGCATTCAAATGATCAAGAGTGGCAGTAAGGACATTTATGTTACAAAAGATTTCTATTTCATATAAATATTGTTCTTTTTATCTTTATATTCATTAAATAATTAAAGTTTCCACAAATATTTTTAAAACAAAAAAACCTGTTTAACAAGAAATGTTTTTTGAGCAGCAAATCAGCATATTAGAATGATTTCTGAAAGATCATGTGCCACTGAAGACTGCGGTAATGATGCTGAAAAAAGTGCATTCAAAGAATATATATATATATATAGGAAATGGCTTTTTCACCAACTTTATCAAATAAATGCAGCCTATAAGCACAAGAGACTTGTGTCAAAAACATTGAAAAAATCTTACTGAAACCAATAGTAGTTGGTCTTAGTGACATGTAACGGTAATGTACATAATTTTAAGTTTGCCTTTTTTAGGGCCACTCACTGGTCTATAAATAGGAATGGAACAATATAATTTGGTCTTGTGATTTGGTCTTGTGACTTGTGATCATTATTTTTGTGTTCCTGAATTTTATACCTATAAATATGTAATATTTTTAAGATTGATAACTAATATAATGGTGATATTATACATCTTTTAGGGTTTTGTTTACAACAGTGTTCATAATTAGCTCCACTCTTTAATTTTTACAAGCCTTCAAGTTTGAAATAAACCCTAGTATTATTTACTTCCAGTATCACCCTAATCAGGACAATCATGATAATTTTTAACCTAATATTGGACGATACAGAAATGGTCACTAGTCAATAATACACAAATAAAGATATTACTGACATTGCATAATGTACAGTCAAACCAAAAATTATTCAGACACCAGTTTTTTTATTAGTGGGTGCAGGACACTATAGTTCATTAATGTAAGTGAGGATGGCAAAACAAACTGTGACATATACCCAAACAATTCTTCATACAGTGGACTACCAGTTAAATCTATAACAAAAATGAGACCCAAATTATTGTCACTTTGACCTGACCATGTTTTGCTTGAGTGTTTTTTCTTTAATTGCTAATGCGACCTTTTACACCACAGACTGAACAAAACGAAGCATTGCTTGGTAATTGGTTGACCTAAATTGGTGTTATCTAATTGTGTACTTAAATTTAACAGCTGACATCTGATTGGTTGACTGTAATCCATTACATACCTTTCTAAAGTTATCTGACATTATCAAGATGAATTTGTTCTGACACAGTTTAACTCTGAGTTCTTGTCATATTTTATTACCATTTTCTCAACTATAGCGAATAAACTGTGATAATGTGAGAAATGTTTGAAAGGTGTCTGAATACATTTTGGTTTGTCTGTATGTTATATACTGTCCCTCAGTCTTTATTCTCTCTCTCTCTCTCTCTCTCTCTCTCTCTCTCTCTCTCTCTCTCTCTCCCTCTCTCTCTCTCTCTCTCTCTCTCTCTCTCTCTCTCTCTCTCTGTGTTTCTGAATGGGACAAGGAAGTGACTGAATCATTCATCCTTTCTCTGCTTCCTCATCTTTTTTCTCTTCCTCTCCTCTTGTGCCTGCACTCTTCTAATCTTCTCTCAACTGCTCACATTTTCCTAGTTCTGCTCTCTCCGAGTTTCCTCTTTCCTCTCCTCCCATCCCTCCATCTCTCTTCCCACTTCTGGCTGTCAGTCTGTTACTTCAACAAAGTATGCAAATTCTCTTACACGTTCTCTCTCTCTCTTTCTCTCTGTAGGTCTGAGGGGTTCTTTGCAGAGGTTACAGCTGGAATATGTGGATGTGGTTTTCGCCAATCGCCCTGACAGTAACACACCTATGGAGGGTATGTGAGGCTTTGACCTCATTACGCAGATGCTTCTAGCTTTGCTAGCTCAATTTTGTGCATCACTGCATTCTGAAATATGTTAGAGGCAATGCATAAAGTAATAGCATTGTCGCAAGAGCAGCTATAGGGGTCATTAGCATAAACAGGCAGGTTTTCTCTTTACTGACATGGCGGAGCAACAGTTTGAAAAGAGTCTTGCTGAGCAAGTTAGCTCAAGTTGATTTGTTATAGCTACCTGAATAAAAACTTTCCAGTGTAATGGCATAGACTTTTGAAGATAACTATAGCGCCCCCTTGAGGTTTTGCTAGAACACCGTTTAAAGGTGCAGTAAGCGATTTCTAAAAACACTATTGATATTTGAAATCAACCCAAATCATCCCTTCATTGCTCCAGTCCCAAAATGCACGAACACGCGATGCAAGATGTCTCTTTAGCTGAAGCAAAGCAAAATAATGCTTCATGAAAAATAAAGCGAAGATGAAGAACAAATGAACATACAGTACACAAGAATATATGACGACTTCAGATGCAAAAACCTCTAAAGGGGGTCGCACACCGGACAAGAAGCGCAGCGCCGCGTCTCGACAACTCAAAGATATCGCACACCTATGATTATCAGTTTATGGTCAGCAATATTGTGATGTTTAAAGACATTATGAAATGAAGATAATGTCTATACTATGTTAGGATTGTACCGTACAATTAAATACAATCGTTGCTAAGTCTGCAGCCTGAACATTTACCTCAGGGCATAACTTTCTTGAAATTAATTCATTGAGATTCTCACCTGAAAATCCGAAAACATCAGCAATCTTCATCCACACATCTGATTTCTGTATTTGGTCCCTCAGAATAAGTGGTTTGTCACATATAATTCAAGGTATTTCCCAATTTCATTGAGTTTTTCGTCATCTTTATGTTACGCTATACTCTATACTACGCTATTTTCAGCAATAATATCCATCTTAAGTGTGTGACCTGGTGCCGGTTTGTTTATTTATTATATTTTCCTATAGGTCTATGTTTAGGCTTTATTCAAACAGTTAAACTGTATTTGTAAAGGTAAAGATATTTTGCAGCATAGGGTGAAATCAGTATGTACATTAACAACGATTTGAGACTATTATAATGTAAATTTAATGTAAAACGAGGTAAATGGCGCTCTGTGGCGCGGCTGGATTTTGAATAGCATCCATGAGCATAGCGTACCGCGTGCGTATGCTCATAGAAAATAATGTTTTCGAATTTTAAAGACGTGACGTGGCGCGGCGCTGAGCTGAGCTTCTAGTCCAGTGTTCAACCCCCCTTAAGTCTGTCTGACATTTTTTCTTTTAAATTAGCATTTTGCTTCTTCTTTTTTTTTTATCAGGCTCCTATGTTTAGGTTCAGTAATTTCACTTTAATGGCAATGGAAATGTTATTAGTCAGTTATTGAAATGCCTTATTTTCAAAACTTTTGTCAATTTATTGGTATTTAACTAATTTAATTGTCTTTTGCTGCAAAACCAGTCCATGTTTGCTTTTTTCTTTTTTTGCAAAAACCTCCACCAGCTGTTCTTTAATGTAGGTTATTTCAGTTTCTCTGAGTTACAGCAGCACACACAACATTGTTGTGTTTACCTGCTACTCACAAAATCCTGTCATTGCCACTGTAACGATTTTCTTTACATGCACGCCGTCATTCATCTTGAAATCACGATTCGATTTGCGTCTTCTGATATTTTCCGTGGACTTTTGCTGGCAAATTTAGTGATTTCTGCCAACAAACCGGTGTTGTGCCGAATTTCGGCCCCCTTCGTTGAAGTCGCTACCTGATTGCCTAATCCTAACCCTACCCCTAATCCTAACCCCTCCCCCACACCTCCTAAACCTAACAATACTAGGGGGTAATAATCTGGCAGGGAGTAAGAATTCAGCACTCAAATTTATGCACCGAACAGAACTAGGTGTATTCACCTGGACAAGGTGTATTCTGTCCTCTCGCAAGCACTTTTCTGATTTCTAAAATGATAAATGGGACACCCTAGGGTCTCATGGATTTAACGGATATGCGCACACGGCAGCCATTGTAAATCCACAAGACTGAAAGTGCATATAAAGTGCGCCATTTATACCAGGGCCGAACAGAATTATGCCTAATCATTACCCATAATGCTTAGCAAACTCAAGTCATATTTAAAAAGCATCCTGGTACCACCAAAGTACTTTTTTGTAAGGTATTAGTCATTCTGTGCTGCATGTAGTTGTGTCATATGATAGCTTGATTCGATTTGTGCGTGGTGGTGTGAAAGACAGACAGTGCTGTGCGATTTTGATTTGTGGCTTTAATATCTCTACAGTAGTAGACTGATGTGGACGACTCTAGCACAAACAGGTCTTTTGAGGTTTGTGGAAACAGCCAGTGCTTAGTCTACGATGTCAGATGAACACTAATAAACACAGATGTGTTTTTGGTGTTTATTAAAACGGCAACCAATGTTACAGACCGTGAGTGCATTATAGAGTAATGCTGTATGCATTAAGTTATGAATGTGACCTAAAAGAGATCTTTGAATGCACAGAGACTGTGTGTGTTTGTATGTGTGGTATCCAACAGTGCTTCAATACAAGTTATGCTCTATCAACAGCATCCATTACCTTTTTTTTAATTATTACAAAAACTAATTATGTCAGTTTTTAAAAAGCAAACAAAAATCACATTTACACTAACCCCCAATTTCCACCGGCTGCGTTACGGCTGCGGAACAGCTCCGCTGCGTGACAGCTCCGTGTTCCGTCGTCCGTCAATACCCACCAGGTCAGGATTTGTTGCGGAACGGCTGCGGTCATGACTGACAGCTGACGTCACGAGGCCCCATGTAATCTCGTGAATTCTGGTGTGATTGCGCGATATTTAACCTGTATAGCTATATAACTCCTCATTACGAGTACATAACTAGCTATTTGCTTTCTATCTTTATTTCTTGGACAAAAATAGTGACTTACCATCCACACCAATCACTTCTGCTATAGTTTTCCACGCCGCATCCTTTTTAATGTTGTCCTTATAAAAAGGATGTGAGGGGTCATAGATGATGGGTTGATTCTGTACCTCAATAATCAGCATTTCTTCATCCATCGTGTCAACGGGGTTAAAACAAGCCTGTCTCCGCCCATTATGACGTTTTCAAGGTGTAGTGTAGGGAAAAATGAGCGCGGTGTATTTTATTTTGAAAATTAAACGGATCTTTTATTTTGTTTCTGGCTGTTCTGTTTTGTCACTCGACTTCCTGTCCTGCGTACTCTGCCCTGTAGTGCTGCGGAGCGCTCCGGCATCCGGCAAAAATAGAAGCTCTGCGTATTTGATGCGGAGCGCTGCGGATCGCCGGAGTCGGAACGCAGCTGTAACGCATTCAGTGGAAATACACTCATTGACTTTAATGGAAACCTATTGACTCCGCCGCCGTGACGGAGCCGTAACGCAGCCGGTGGAAATTGGGGGTAATGCACTGAAAACGAAAGTCTATAGAGAACCAAAATTAACATTACAATTAAGGGCCCTTTCATATAACCAGCAAAATGCGACGCCAGGCGCGACGCAAGTGTTTTTTGCTAGTTTCAGCCAGTTATCATTTTCACGTGCAGTGCCACGTTGTTTAAATAGCAAATGCACTCACGCCCATCTGTTTGCCAATGGGTATGCTAGTCTGAAAACGAGGTGTGTTCAGGTGCATTGTTGGTGCATTGCTATTCAGAGGCGACTCAAAAAGACTGCACCATTGACCTACAAAAGCACAAACATTTTTACATATGAAAAATAAAAGGATTCCTCTCTGGAGAAGCGTTCAATCTTTCCGCTCGCCAATTCCTCCATGTAAATAGCTAATCCACAAGTGCAACTGGCTTTTAAAGGGAATGGGAGAAGAGACCCTGATTGGTTTATTGCACGTTACGGCCAAAACACGGCCATGACTCATTAAGAGACTAGGGTACAACCCTTTTGGACAATGTGCCTGGCGCGCCAACCGTTTTTTCCATCATTAAACTAGCAAAAGCGGATTTGGACACACCCTAAGTGCATTTGTGCCATGCGCTTCAGATCATGTGCTTAGATTATTAGAATAGTACCCAAAATCTTGATGACCTCATCTGCATGTACTATGTATATATACTTGTTTGAACATTCTTTGAAGCCCATATACGTACAGTACCAATAAATCTGCACCAGCGTCACAATGTTGATCTTATGTCTTTCTCACAAAGCTTAGTGACAACATGTGGCAAACACATAAACAAGTCTCCAGAGAGACCATGGGTAGTAAAATTTGTTCTCAGTTCAAAATGTTCTTTTATTAAAATACCCTATCAGCTTCCCATGAGGATTTAACTGTGTGCCAAGAACACACTGCACATCAATTTGGATTCAAATCATTCCAGTCTTGATGGTAGAATGATGATTAAACGTTTTACTTTGATAGATCTTCTGCTTTAGCGCAGCAGTGATTCTAAAGCTCTGATCTGTGGAGAGTCCTCTTGAGATTATCCTCAGACCTGTAGGAAGTCTATGCATTACTTTTCTGGCTTGTAACCCTGATGTAAAATGTGTTTACGTGTTGATAAGACTTGCTCATGCAGACAGCAAAAATCCTTAAGTAGTCCAGTGGCAGAAATCTGGTGTGTGTGGGTTTACTAACAAATTTGTTAGCTAAATCTGAAAATAAAATAGTAAACGTGTCTAATTGTGTGCGTGTACGTGTATAAGTGTGTAAAAGTGTGTGAGAGAGAAAGGTTTAGAGTTTGGAGACAAGGCAGGGAAAGAGCCGCTTAAAATACACTATGTACCCCATGGGCAACTCTACGTATAATCCCCCTAGAGAGAGAGAGAGTCAAAGAGAGAGAAAGACAGATTTGGTGATGGAGAGAGTGTTTAAGAAGTAGATTTCCTGAACGCTGCAGTGCCACAGAAATTGAAAGAGACTGAGAGATAGGTTAGACTGGGATTAGGATGGAACAGCATTGAAAACACGGCCTCATGAGATGTATGGAAATAGCATCCTACATCCTGTTTTACACATGCACATGCACACACACACACACACACACACACGTTTGTTTTTGTGAAATGTGAGGACATTCCATAGGCGTAATGGTTTTTATACCGTACAAACCGTATTTTCTATCCCCTTACTCTGCCCCTGCCCCTAAACCTAGCCCTCACAGGAGACTGTGCAGTTTACTTTCTGTGAAAAAAAACTTGTTCTGTATGATTTATAAGCATTTTGAAAAGTGAGGACATGGGGAACGTCCTCATATTTCACCCTCTTTTTGTAATACCTATGTCATACCCATGTCATTATATACATTTGTGTCCTGATATTTCACGAAAACATGCCAACACACACACACACACATATGTTGGTATTGGTATAGGTGGTTTTTACGGGAACATTCCATAGGCATAATGGTTTTTATACTGTACAAACCGTATATTCTATCCATTTAATGTCAAATATATGCTGTTCTTTTTAACTTCCTATTCATCAATCATAAGCAACTAAAATAATAAGCAGCACAACATAATAAGAAAAGTTTCTTTGAGCACCAAATAAGCATGTTAGTATGATTTCTGAAGGATCATGTGACAGAAGACTGGAGTAATGATGCTGAAAACTTTTCCATTACAGCAGAAAAATTCATTTTAAAATGTATTACATAAGAAAACAGTTATTTTAAATTGTAATCGTGTTTTGGTAACACTTTATGAACAATACTTCTACAGCATTTATTAATTTTAGTATTAATGAATTAATATTAATGAATGAATTAATCTTAATATTAATTAATCAACATTTACTAATACATTATTAAAATCAAATGTTGTATTTGTTAACGCTATAGTTAGTGCACTGTGAACTAACATGAACAAACAATGAATGACTGTACTTTTATAAACTAACATTAACAAAGTTTTATAAATAAGTAATAAATATATTGCTCATTTGTTAGTTTACAAATGAGTCTTTATTGTAAAGTGGTAACTATATTTCAAATTGTAAACACATTTTCATAATCTTACGAACCCTAAACTTGTGTGTGTATGCATTTCAAACCTGAATACAGTTTTTTATTTTTTTTAAATAAACCAAGCAAAATTGTGACTGAGCTTGAAAGGTTGTGATGAGCATGTATTTTTTGTCGCATTTGAACTGACATTTGTTGAATGTATATAGATGCTTTTTTGCTTTTGTCCTTACATTTTCTTTTGTCTACAACAAGCATTCACCTAGATTTGTCTCAAAAATCTGAGGGGACACTTGAGCACATGCACGCTGCAGCCTACGCACTGCAGAAACCCCAGACGTTCACATCATATTACATTAGATTAATACTTCAGGGTTCGGATTTTCTTAGCGATTCAGCAGAACTGAGCTAGAGTTCACAATCTCTCGTGAGAAGAAGCTATAGGCCTAGGATGGTTTGCTGAAGAATGTTTCTTCACACTGATGTGCCTCTGGTTTCCTGTGTTTTTGTCTTGCTCTCTCTTTTCTTGAGCAGATGTATTGTTGTGCTTGGCTGACGTTTACTTTGGTTTTTTCTCCTCCTTTCTCACCCACACGTTCACATTTCTTTTCATTCGTACTGAGCGAGTTCGTAATGAGCGAGTGGGTGTGGGCTTTCATTTTCATTATGTACTGAGGTAAATTTGGCTTCTGTTTTCTACTCTCCTGTTTTTTTTCCCCACATTCTCTTGCCTTAATTTCCTTCTTATAAGTTCTTTTGTTTCTCACATTCATCCATTCAACTGCCCTGGCCTGGTCTCACAGGATTTGTCCACATTGGACTATGACCTTCCCACTTGCTGAGTGACATAACATGTAACTGACCAGAGTTAAGGCCTTTTCACACTGAGCGCGACACAATAAAGCAAAGCGGATGGTGCTTTCAGACTGAGCGTGAAACGAATGATCACCTTCAGATAATTCACACCTGTTCAATAGGTGGCACACAAACTGTCACACAAACTAAGCACATACAAATAGAGAAAATGGATTTCTCCACCAGCAGCAGCAGTTAAATCACAAACTTTGCATTAAAGGATTAGTTCACTTTAAGATGAAAATTACTCCATGATTTACTCACCCCAAGTCATCCTAGGTCGCTAGGTGTATATGACTTTCTTCTTTCTGATGAACACAATTGGAGTTAAATTAATAAGTGTTACGCCTCTCGCCATTGAAAACGGTTACACTACATCTGACGTCATACGTTGCGGCAGTTATATTTATGATATAAATATGGATATTTTTCTTACACAAACGCATTGCTTCGCTTCAGAAGGCCTTTATTAACCAATGGATGCACTTTTTTGAGCTTCAAACTCGTGAGCCCCGTTCACTGCCGTTATATACTTTATACTTCTGCATCGAGTGTACGCCGTAGGCTGTGTGATGCGCGCATACCCTATACCGTACCCTGACGCGCACCTCTCCAAAAATGTAACAACGCGTCAATTCTATGCAGACCGCAAGCACCGTGATTGGTCTGCCAGAATCCCTCCCTCAGGTCAATAAATAAATAAATCTGCGATAGGAGTGTGTGTGTGTGTGTGTGTGTGTGTGTGTGTGTGTGTGTGTGTGTGTGTGTGTGTGTGTGTGTGTGTGTGTGTGTGTGTTTGTCCAGAAATGGGATGATAGTTTCATCCTTATATCTGCTATAGGCTATAACACAATATTTTGTAGTGCAGAGATTCTTTATGTTAGTGAATAAATACATAGATCCACTGTGTATAGTTTATTTATTTTCTCATTAAAACCAAAGACGTTAATCTGTGATTGTATATCAAGAACAGGGACACAATAGGGTGTATTTTGTTTTGTGATTTCAACGGAACGAATAGTCTCCACAACAGCAATCGATTGAGATGCATGTCGTCTGTGCATGAGCCAACGATACTGAAAACAGCGTCACGAGGTAATAGCAGTAAATGATCATGCATGAGGACCCCAAATGCATCTATGTTTGAATGTTAACATAAAAACTTTCAAAAAATTATTTTAAACACATCGAAATTGTATTTAACAACTTTGAACACATTGTCCATGACTAATAATATGCATTACATCAGTTTTAAAGTTTTTTTTTTTTTTTAAAGCTTTATTTGTCAATGCATATATGTGTGTATGTATGATCAGACAGTGAACAAAGTGTTGGCCGTCTTCTGGCATGCCATTTGATGAGACTAGGGCAGCCCTGCTACACCACTGTCGGATTAAGAGCTCCCCACAGACATCATTCACTGGTGACATGTGTAGTGAAGATGAAACGAGTCAGTGGACACACAACAAAGCCAAGAGTAATGGCCACAGTGAAGCGCCTTGAGTCAAAACACTGATGAGACAGAGAAAAGCAGCTCTTTGTTTATGAAAATCTGAATGATGAAGCAATAAAGCAGCTTTATAATCTCATGACGGAGGTGCTTTAGAACAGATCTGGTACTCGCTGCTCTTGTCCAAAAGCTATAAAGCAAAGCAGAAGAGTTGAAGAGTAACAAAGGGCTTTGCTGGTAATGGCGCAGAACGCCTTGCCTTGAGGATGTCAGAGAGCAGATGGTGTTCCTGTTTGCTGCAGAGTAGCGCTCTATCAAATGTACACACTGACATCGTATGCAAGCATGTGACGACACAAAGACTGTTGTGTTGTCTGTAGGCATTACATGATACAAGATTTTTATTTTCTATTTATCATTATACATGATCTCATTAATAATTGTATTTGCCCATTCCAGCACTCATACACTACTGTTCATGTTAAAGTTTTGGAAAGATGTCTCTTATATTCATAAAGGCTCCATTTATTTGATCAAACAGTAAAGATTGTAATAAAGTAACAGGTATGTAAAATATTATTACAAGTTAAAATAACTTTTCTATTTGAATATATTTTAAATGTAATTTATTCCTGCTATGACGAAGCTGAATTTTCAGCATCATTACTCCAGTCTTTAGTGTCACATGACACTAAAGTCATGTGAAATCTTTCTGATGCTAATTTGGTGCTCAAGAAACATTTATTATTTTATCAGTGTTGAAAACAGTTGTGCTGCTTAATGTTTTTTTGTTATAAGAACAGTTTGAAATAGAAATCTGTAACATGTTTAGATAGACACTGAAATGTACATTATTAAAGTCGTAAAACTTAAAGGTGCACTGTGCAAATTTTAGCCGCATCTAGCGGTGAGATTGCAAATTGCAACCGCCCAGCCCTCCCTTTCGAAGCACACAGGGAAGCTACGGTGGCCGACACAGGACAAAGATATCGTCGTTTGAGACAGAAGAGAGTAGCTAGCGCTCTGTAGAGCAGTTTGTCCATTAAGGGCTACTGTAGAAACATGGCGGCACAAAATGGTGACTTTACTGCTAGGGGACTCGTGGTGAAGTTAGTAGATAGAAATGGCTCATTCTATGTAAGGTCTTTATACACCACTGAAATCATAGTTTTGTATATTACATTGCAATAAACTACACACTGCACCTTTAAGTATGTTATGTACAACTTGATGTCTACAAATAGTTTTGAATCTTTTTAGGTGAATATAGAATTCATGGATAAATTAAAAACATTCATATTTATTTAACACATTAACACAAATACTAATGATCTCAGGCTGCATTATAGGAAGCCTCAGAAAAAACATCATAGACCGAATGAAATTTTTGGCAGAATATGGGAAGTTGTGTGATGAATCACACTGAAACACGAGTTGCATGGTGATGCTCCAGAGCGGTGTCTTTGAAAACCTGGTGAGAAATATAATAATAAATGCATCTCTACCACAGTAAAGCATGGAGGAAGAGCTATTATTGTGTGATGAGCCTTTTTAGCTGCTGGTGTTGGTGAGCTAACTTACTGTGAAAAGTCATTTAATGCTTTTGAGTACAGGAGAATATTCCAGAATGGCTTGCTTCCCACAATTGAAAAGTTGTTAGGTCTATCTAAAGAGGAATGATGATATTTTTCAATAAGACAATGCTCCTGCCCAAATCGCAATGACAACCAAGAAGTGGCTTGAGAACAAGTCCATCAGGCTCATGTTTTGGCCGGATCAGAGTCCAGATTTGAATCCAGATTTGTCTCACATTAAACTCAAACTACTCATGAACATTGAGTGGAACAACACTGACTCTTCATCCTGTAAAAAGCTGTCTGCAAGTTGAAACATTTAAAGAAAACAAGGCTATTCCATGCTCAGTTACTTTAAAGGTGCACTATGTAACTTTTCCGTCGGCTAGAGGTTGCCTATTCAAAACAAAGGCGTAGTTTGATGACGCCAAATTTGAGCGCAGAATCTTGGTACATATGGTCTTCACCTCACTGCCGGTGGAAAATAAGACTAATGCAAATGGATGCGGATATTAACGTTACTGTAGTATGAAGCAGAGCAGGACCGAGTGTTGTGGAGCTGAGCAAGGCCGCTAGAGCGATTGTTAATAAGATGCACCACACGCCTCGCGAGCAGTGGGACTTTTATTATGCCATGGTGCCATTTCCGCTTTTCCGGTCATGAGTTTGAGGTAACGCAGCTCAGTTTATCATGAGATACATACGAGTGTGTTGAAAATTATGTTATGACGTTACTCTGTACGTTCACTCGGCGGCTGCTATGACACTTGTTGCACACTGCAGTAAGAGTAAAGCGTTTCTGCTAAATAAAACCGGAAACCGAGGGTAACACAGACACAATTGACAGGCGACTCCCTCACATGTCCCGGTTCCTTGGTTAAAATAGCAATTTTCTCACGATTTACAAATAGTTGGAAACATTTGGGATATTATAAGTACTCAACTGAACAAAATATATAACACTGACCTTGTGGTTTTTGGATATTTTACTGAATTTTTTTTACAAAGTGCACCTTTAATTAAAATATTTGTGCAATTCTTGCTAATTTCCTGACCAGTGATTTGTGATTAAAATAGTTAAAACCATTAAAAGACCACTAAATATTTTCCGTTTATGGCTTGACCCATTTTTTCTAGTCATAAAAAAAGGAATGATGGTCTGCACACAGATCGATAGTTAAATTCCTCTATTAAATCCCACTGGACGATAAAAACAATATCAAAAACTATACCAAAGTAAGCCACCCAAAACATGGCTAAATAATCCAATTTAAAGGGATAGTTCACACCAAACTGAAAATTCTGTCATCATTTACTCATCCTCAAGTTGTTTCAAACCTGTGTGAATATTTTTTTCAAACCTGAACACAAAAGAAGATATTTGGAAGAATATGGGTAACCAAACAGTTGATGGGCCCCACTGAAAACAGACCATTAAAAGACCACTAAATATTTTGGCATTTATGGCTCGACCCTTTTTTACCGCTCAGAAGTGTAAGTCATAAAAATGTGATGGTCTGCACACAGACGGATAGTTCAATTCCTCTATTAGATTCCACTGGACGATAAAAACACAATTGTCCTGGCACTGAGCCTTCCTTAGTGTGTTAAGGTTCAAAATGCCCATCTCATCTTAAAGACCATCATGTGGACCATTATCCTTATTATAACTCATTCAGTAAAATGGATAAAAAGGACTGAGATGTGAGCATTTTCTTTAGGGTGAAGTTGAGTTAACAAGGCATTGATGGCCATTTGTGATTCTCTGGTGAGGATTCAGTAGGAAAGAATATCCCCTGCCGCTGTCTATTTGCATGTGCTTTTAGCACCCAGCTCACATAAGGAATTATGCAAATCAGGTAATATTGTAAACACAGCCAAGAAAATTGCACTGATAGCAATTTGCACTGGATAATTCTCCAGGATACAGACTGGTTCTGAAATGTATGTAGTTTAGAATGCTATTGCTGTACGTCACTGGGACATTACAGCATCATCTGTTAAAGTTTCTGATATACTGATGAAATCAATTATATTAAATGAATTAAAGGCACAATATGTAAGATTTTTGGATTCAAATATCCAAAAACCTCTAGAACAATGTTGTATATTTTGTTGACTTGTGTACTTACATTATCACAAATGTTTCCTAAAATAAGCAATTTTAACCAGGACATGGACCGTGCGCCGCCTATTGATGACATCATACCCACGATTTTATTTTGTAGAAACCATGGAAACACCAAAGACACTTTATTATATTATGTGCTTAGACAGGTGAGCAACTGTTTGGATACATTAATCTAAAGAAAACTAATAATTGTTATTATAGCTCAACACGTTTAGTCTTATTGTTTAAATCTCGTTTTCTTGATTTACCGCGAGTACCACACTCTCAGAAAAAAAGGGTACAGTGGAGGTGCAATTTTGTTCCTTGGGGAACAAAATGTATAACTGTACCTTTAAAGGTAGACAATTGGTCCTTAGGGTACAATTAAATCATTGGCATGCAAGTTCGGTCCTAGAGAGTCGCTGTCCTACAGAGTTTGGCTCCAACCCTGAAAGACCTCTGAAACTCTTATTGAGAATTAACTGAGGTTTAGATGTTGGTTTTATTGAAAATATTTTTCGTTTAGTGTTTCGTTTAGTTGGGCAGTTTGACTCTTGGTTTTTTGTGTGAGTTTGTGGTTTTTGTTACAGTGTTAATAAAACTCATAATCTGTTCAATTCAAAAGAAGCCATAAACAAAAATTGTCATGAAGAAAAATGTTTGACTAAACTCATCACTGACTAAAAATATTAATAAATAATATTCACCAACGATACTTTCTTGCCACAGATCAGGCATTCTGAATTTAGATTTTTAAATACATTCTAGGGGGTAAAAGTTTAGATGGACACAGATATCAAGAATCTCAACAATGGTGACACACTTAATGCTGCAATGCATGTTTTATTCTATGGTGGCTTAGTAGGGTTGGAGCTAAACTCTGCAGGACATCAGCTCTCTAGGACCGAACTTGCCTACCCCTGACTTAGAGGTACAAAAATGTACCCTTAAGGGTACAGCCCTAGTGACAAGCCATTGTACCCCTAAAGGTACAATTATGTACTTTATTTTCTGAGAGTGCATGTTTTACCATGCCTAATATCAATCTAGCTTACTGCAGTGTGCATCAAGTGTCTTATAGCTGCCGAGCGAACACACAGAGTAGCAGTATAACATAACTTTCAACACACTCAAATAATGTATCTAATATGATAAAACAGCGCTGTGTTACCCCACATACACAAGACTGGAAGAAGCAGAAGCGGTCGTCTGCAGCATAATAAAAGCTCCACGAAATCAAGGCGTCATCAAGCTACGCCTTTGTTTTCAATAAGCGACCTCTAGCGGTGAAAATTTACATATTGTGGCTTTAAGAATTAAGAATCTTACAACAAAGATGACTTTGGAATGGATACATTTTTGCTGAATGCTTGAATATATGACACAGAGAAGTTTAAAAGGATTGTACCTTGGCTTGTACAATACAGCCAGCCGTTGTGTCAGTTTGCTACTGAAATGCTTCTCATGTTTAATCCTGTTAAATCAGACATCTGTGAAATTGCTTCAGCTCTTCTGCATTATTAGCGCTCATCCTGGACACAAGTTGTTTCAAACCTGTATGAATATATATATATATATTCATACAGGTTTGAAACAACTATATATATATATTAAACTGAACACAAGAGAGGATATTTTGAAGAATGTTGGTAACCAAATAGTTGATGGGCCCCATTGACATATTAGTATTTTTTCCCATACTTCCCATATGGAAGTCAATGGGGTCCATCAACTGTTTGGTTACCAGCATTCTTCAAAATATCATCTTTTGTGTTCAACAGAAGAAAGAAACTCATACAGGTTTGCATCAACTTGAGGGTGAGTAAACAATGAATTTTGGGTGAACTATCCCTTTAAGTTTATCTGATTTATTAGGAGAAAGAATTGTTTTTTTGTCATTCAGGGTGCCCTTAATATAAACATGATCGATTTTATCTGTAATGCTGCTGAATCATTTTCATAAATGTCATTGTTTCCTGTTCCTGTATCCTTTTACAAAAAGAATTCAAATAAATACACGTACAAATGTACCTGCAATTAAAAAATCATTAAATTGAATGAAATAAGTGCGAAATAAGTGCAAAATATGCATCTTAGGAATTCCCTTTTTTTATTCACGAAAATAACAAGCCCAAAGTCATTCTAATCTAGATGTAGATAGCGCCATCTAATGGTGTGCTATTCCAGTAAGTATTCCAGAAGCTTGGCTGATATTTTTGCCTGTGCTTGTGTATTTCAGAGATAGTGAGAGCCATGACGCATGTCATTAACCATGGTATGTCCATGTACTGGGGCACGTCACGCTGGTCAGCTATGGAGATCATGGTGAGTGGAGAGGACAAACTTCTGTGCACTCTTTCCTTAATGCTTCCTTTTGACATTTAAGTCAATCCTGATGATGAAATGATTTTATATTGTCATATTTAATATATATTGTACAGCCTGTCATCAAGAATATTTGATGTTTTTTTTTTTTGCTTTGTCTATTTTTTTATTTTCTATGATGTAAGTGGTATTTTAAGTGGAGGAGTTTTTTGGAATATTTAAAAAGAGTGACGTCACACAATAAAAAAAATAATGTTTAATATCTCAATCACCAAACCAGCACAAACGAATGACGAGTTTTGGGGATTATTTTATTATATGGGGTGCCAACTTCACAGAGTAACATTAAGCACTTTTTCTGAACGCTCTGTGAAATTTCTTGATTGTAATCTTCTTCCTGGAACGTACACGTCATATTTCTCATTTAAATAATTTCTGCTCTAGTCATATGCAAAAAAATGGGTGAGGCCTGGTTGAGATTAGTGACCGTGTTGAAACTTGCGCCCTTATGGTAAGGGCCGTGACATTTCCCAAACACGCTCAAAGCGCTTCACCAATCACAACACACTGGACCAGCCAATCAGAGCACATTGCGCTTTCCGGAAGGAGGGACTTCATAGAGAACGGAACTAAACAGAGCGTTACTGACAGACTGGGATGAGAGGTGCTGCAACAATGTAAAATATTTGAAAAACAATGGGTTTTTTGGAACATTCAAGCATGAAAACCTATTCTAGTAGACCCTAAAAACAAAAGTTGGGACTTAATAGGTCCCTTTTAACAGTTTTAATATCATTCTCCTTTATTTTTTGTCATCTCTTTCTCTCCATGTAGGAGGCGTATTCTGTAGCGAGGCAGTTTAATCTGATTCCTCCTGTGTGTGAACAGGCCGAGTATCATTTATTTCAGAGGGATAAAGTGGAGATGCAACTGCCAGAGCTTTACCATAAGATTGGTAAAAACAAACACATATTGTATAGAAATATGCACACCCATGATTAAAATATGACCTTGAAATTGAATTCAAATATGTCTTGTCCTGCAGGTGTTGGAGTAGTGTCCTGGTCTCCTCTGGCCTGTGGCATCATCACAGGAAAATATGAAAATGGCATCCCAGAATCTTCCAGAGCCTCTTTGAAGGTACTTTAATCGTGTGGCATGGCAGCAACATCATTTCCTCAAGACATAAGGATGGATATCTGTTGAGTAAACTGATCCATATCCAACTGAAATAGTGCCAGATTTCTGTATAAAGCAGATTTATTCCTAAACAACGGAAGAACAAAACAAGAGTTAAAAAGGACAGTCTGTTGCTGGATTTAGTGATTTAGGAGCTCATATAGACCTTATGCGCCAGAGAAACAAGTGTGCAGCCATTTT
This sequence comes from Gobio gobio, assembly GCF_949357685.1. Classification (NCBI taxonomy): domain Eukaryota; kingdom Metazoa; phylum Chordata; class Actinopteri; order Cypriniformes; family Gobionidae; genus Gobio; species Gobio gobio. Next base: position 47,774,421 of record NC_137102.1, read on the forward strand.
TAGAATTTGCCTTTTTTGCAGTAGCTCTGTATATGTCTTTGACACCACTGTTGAAGAGTCATTAGCGGGTGCTTATTGCAGAGTTAATGAAAGTTATAATGAGCATTTTTAATGTTTGAAGCGGATGTCATGACAAATGTCAGTAGAGGGGGGAAGATTTTAAAACAAGCAGTTCATTCATAAATCCGTAAGATCTTACCTTCATGCGGTGGAAATACAAACCGGAAGACAGAACACAAAGAGAGCATTGCTGAAAAGGGGCGGGGCTACAGTTCTATTGTTAATAGGTAATATATATTACACCTTCAGGTAGTATCTAGCGATGAGGGTGCCTCACTCTCTCTCTCTCTCTCTCTCTCTCTCTCTCTCTCTCTCTCTCTCTCTATAGCCGTACCAGTGGCTGAAGGAAAAGATTCTGAGTGAGGATGGCAGAAAGCAGCAGGCGAAGCTTAAGGAATTGACCCACATTTCTGAGAGGCTCAGCTGTACTCTGACACAACTTGCCATCGGTAGGTCAAAAGAACTTCACTTATTTTCACTTCAACTGTCACAATGTGCCACATATTATCACTGCCAGAGTTACTCAACTGTTCTGTCACCATTTACGCAGTACAGACATAAGGAAAAGGATGAATTTCTGCTTTTATGCACGTAACCCACAGGGCTTTAAAGTCATCAAGTCTTTGGCTATTTCTGAATACTTTTTTGTTGTTGTTGTTGGAGGCTAATGTGTATTACCTGTTTTTGAACTAATTAAAGGGTTAGTTCACCCAAAAATGAAAATTAGACCATGATTTACTCACCCTCAAGTCCTCCTAGGTGTATATGACATTCTTCTTTCAGACGAATAAAATCGGAGTCATATTAAAAATGTCCTGGCTCTTCCAAGCTTTATAATGGCAGTGAATGGTTATGTCATTTTTGAAGTCCATAAAAGTGCATCCATCCATCATAAAACTGCTCCACATGGCTCCAGGGGATTAATAAAGGCCTTCTGAAGTGAAGTGATGCATTTGTGTAAGAAAAATATCCATATTTAAAACTTTATAGACTAAAATAACTAACTTCTGGCGGTCAGCGGTACGCGAGTTGACGTTTTGTTTTTGCGCTATGTTTTGTTTTGCTCTATCCTCTGCACTTCTGCGTTCGCCAATACGCAGGGGTCAAGGGTTACTCTTTCGCCGTAAATCGATGCGTACAGCAATTCAGAAATTCGTTATTTTAGTCTATAAAGTTTTAAATATGGATATTCTTCTTACACAAACGCGCCACTTCGCATCAGAAGGCCTTTATTAACCCCCCGGAGCCGTGTGGAGCAGGTGGTGGATGGTGGATAGATTCCAAGATAGATCCAAGAAAAGGTTCCTCATAAATCTATTCTCCATGTTCCTCTGTAGCCTGGTGCCTCCGTAATGAAGGAGTGAGTTCGGTTCTCCTGGGGACCTCCAACCCTGCACAGCTCACTGAAAACCTGGGGGCGATACAGGCAAGAGATTTATCAAAACATCTCAAATACACTGTCACAATGTGGAATCACTGCCATCCCATAAACTCTGGTTGACTGCTACAGCTCTCTGCTCTTATCTTTTAACACCTTACTTCTGAATCTCACATGTTTCATTTACATTTAAAACAGTGAAAAAAGGATATTGCTTTATGTTATTTTTATGTGCTATGGCAAACTTTCACACACTGATGGAAGATCTTCTGTTAAAGCTTAAACAGAAGATGGTTTCATGTGATTTCTAGCTTGGTTGGACAACTATTTAGACCAGTGGTTTTCAATCAGGGGGCTTGAGCAAACTTCCGAGGGGGGCCTCAAGATTATTTAAAATGATGTAACATTTAAACAAGCATTAAATAAGCTTAAACAATTAAAAATCAAGATATTTCATATTTCAATTCACCCCATCAACAACAGACCTGAAAAGGGCATGTACATTTTTAAAGATTTTGTTGAAATGTTGACATATTTTCATTTTTTAAATTTATGAATACAAATAATATCAACTGAAATGGTCCATTATCTTGTTCCATGATAATTTATACAAAATGTTTTAAGCTCTAGTTTTTAAATTCGTAATCCATAATATTAATAATAAGTAAGGATTATTCAATTTAATTTGATGGAATTTTACTATACAATACAATAATACTATATATTAAAACATTTAATATAGTAGCAGCTACCATGTTCTAAAAACCAGCTTGACCACTTAAAATGAATAGTTAACACAAAAATAAAAATCGATCTTTTACTCACTCCCATTTACTTAAAAAAAATAAACAAATAAAAGAAAAACATAAAATAACAAATATATGGATTTAGATACACATGATGTGAATGATGACAGAATTAAAACATTTTATTAAAATAATTAAATTATGTTAAAAAGAGTCAATAATGTTTTATTTTTTGTTTAATATTAATACAAAATATTTCAGGTTTGTATTCATTGTTTTTAAATAACTTTATTTAGAATTAATTTAATTTATTTAGAATGTTTTTAATTATTATAAAAAATACACAATAAAATAATGATTATTTTATTTTTGTTTAATAATAATATCATACTTTTTTCTTGAAAAATATTTGAATATGTATATTAATTGCTTCATTCATTGTATTGTATTTTAATTTAAGACAGATTTTTCATTTTTGAGTAAATGATGATGTTAAGCTTTGATTATGTTGCCTGTGTTTTTAGTAGTTACATCATGTGGATTACATTCTCGCTGACAGGTTCTTCCAAAGATCACCACTCAAGTGGCCTCGGACATCGACAAAGTCCTGGGTAACCGTCCCCACAGTAAGAAGGACTACCATCACTAGGCCTTTCTGTGAACCTGTAAGCCTTGAGACTCAGGATCCCAGCCCTCATGTGTCGGCGGTGATTCCCACAATTGTGTGTCTATGTCAACTTGTCCTGCAGACAGCCATTGTTACCATTGCAGTAGAAATGCTAAAGTGTTATGCATGCTTCTGTTCGACCTAAACCTGAGCTCAACCTTGAATTAAAATCTCTGTGGAGACACACCTGCCTGTGAAGCTCCTGGGCTCCCTCGTCCATGGGGTTTTGCGTTCAGCTGTCCATCGCCCATATGTGCCAAAGTGAACCTACTCTTGACCCTTGACCTCTGGATATTTATTCTGAAAAGGGGCGAATGACAGGCCCGGCTTACTGTCTATTCAAAGAAGTAAGGAAAACACACTGCATATCGCACTGAGAATGTAATGGCTAAGAACTGTGATGTATGGCAGAGCATGTGGAGTTGAACTGTGTAAGATGTTTGCATTAGTAAAAATGTGTTGGATTAAAAAGCCATCAACAGCAAAGTGAGCTGCTATTGTGTTTAAATGTTCCACAGAAAGTTGCTCCATCCATCGGTAAAAGACTGTTTGTGTATGTTCCCTCTGCAATCCCTACAATTTGTGTCATGTCTAATCTGTTCAATAATTTCTTATTTCTCCATCATTTTAAATGAACATTATAAAAGAAACTTAGTTTGTTTAAATGCTTTTCCAGTGATTAAGTTGATAAACACTGGTTAAAGACGTACATGCTTGCTGCTGTAATTAGGAACTTTTGAACTGCTAAGCAGTGCATACTTGAGTCCGGAGCGGAGAGTGATGAACTACTGTAAGAAACTAGTTAATGTCCATGACAAATGGAGTCCAAATGTTTACAAAACATGAAAATGATGAAGCTGTTAATGAATGCATTGTGCAGAATGCTTTTAACATCAAAATAAAAATGTGCATCTCCAGTTTGTGTTTTTTATATACTGTATAATGAAGTGTTTTTGTTTAGTTATTTTGCTGGTTGATGAATATTGCTACAAAACGTTGCCTGGAATCAAAATAACCTTAAAAGTGTGGGCTACAGTTAAAAAAAGAAAAACGAACCATAACTAATTGTAAAGGTAGAAAAACTAGGGCATAACTGAACGGAGAAAACTAGGTCACAAGAGGCAGCGGAAAATGCTGAATAACATAAACATTACCTTATGGTCTCCATAGAAGCGACATCCCTCCCTCAATGCAACAAGCTCCTCCCACTGATATTTTCTATTGGATAAACTCTCTGTCAGTTTAAAATTTCGCTTTTTCATTGGCTCTCCCTCTACCGTCACCTTATTTCGATTCCATACGCGCCAAACATTGAAGGCCGCGATATACCTCATTCAAACATTTCGAAAGTGCACTGTTTATGGCCATTGAGAACTTTATTTTAAAGCAAGTGCTTGTTTTGTTATTTATTGTTCGGTTTAGTCGTCGAAAAGGAAAGAAGGAGCAATCCCTCTCTCCGTCTCCAAGGCAGCAGGCGGTAAACTGAAAGCCCAGCAAGTGTGTTGTTAAAACGAGCAGTGCGGTGGGTGAGTCGCACTCCTTCAATCACGATGTATTAGTTTAGTATGCGATATATATGAGCAAACTCAGCAAAGCTTTCTCGCTCGTCTCGAAAACAATAAGGTCGTTGGTTACAATCGTATTTTGACTGTCCACTTCGATTTGAAGCTTATCGGGGATGTGGCTGATGCACGGCCGGAGGAGCAGCCCGAGGGGCGACAGTGTTTGTGTTGCTGCTGCTGCTGATGATGAGGATGGCAGTATCAGCAGTATGATGAAGAGTGACTCCTTCTGCATGAACCAGTCCTTCCCCTCCGCACGCAACTGCACTCTCACCCGCACGGACTCATCATCAGGTGGGTAACGCAGCCTCCACACCTGTGCCACAATGTGTGGACACGAAAAAGATATTGGATAATATAAAATAATGACCATAAACTTGATGAAAATTACAACACTAGACTAGAGTATACAGCAGTAGTTGTTGGCAAATGAAATGTTACCACAAGGAAGAGTTGATGCATAATGGTTTAGAAAACATTTAAAATATGATTATTCAGTTTCAAAGTGGTTTCTAAAGAGGTTCTGTTCTAAAACAGTTTGCCCAAAACTTATGATCGGCTTACTTCTGTTCATTGTCATATTGTTCCAAAACTGTATAAGCCTTCATTCAGTGAAACACAAAAAAGATGTTAGTCAGAATGACAGCCTTAGTCACCATTCACTTTCAATGTGTGGAAAAAATACACTACTGTTCAAAAGTTTGGGTTGGTAAGTTTTTTATTTTTGTTTTTGATAGAAGTACCTTATGGTCACCCAGGCTGCGTTTATTTGATGTAAAACAGTATAAACAGTAATATTTTGAATATATTTGTATTTTAATATATCAGCAACGCTGAATTTTCAGCATCATTACTCCAGTCTTCAGTGTCACACGATCCTTCAGAAATCATTCTAATATGCTGATTTGAATGATGAACAGAGAGTTCAAAAGAACAGAACTTTTATTGTCACTTTTGATTAAATGAATGCATCCTTGCTAAATAAAAGTATAAAGGTCTTTTAAAAAAACAAACTTACTAACCCCAAACTTTTGATGTAATTAAAGTGAATGGTGACTGAAGCTGTCATTCTGCCAAACATCTGCCTTTTTGTTCCACAGAAGAAAGAAATTCAAATGTGTTTGGAAAGGAGTAAATAGTGGCAGACATTTTGAAAATCGCTGGGATCATATTAGCTATACATGCTGTCGTATTGTGCACTCCAGACTAACTCATACGTTCACTTGTGCCAGAATCCATTATCACTGAAGCATATTTTTATGGAATGTGATATATTGAACTCTATTAGAATTCTTTATTTTTCCATTTGACTCTTATGAAAAGATTTTTAATCAAGTAAATCCAGGGGGCAAACACAGCTGCAGCTGTATATCTATTTTAATCATTCTTTTTTTTTTTATGTCTTTCTCGTCATTAATGTAGCTGGGGTAGCTGGCATGGTGTTAAACTATAAACAAAGCAAACAAACTTGACTTGTTTCTTTTCCAAAAGGTGATTCTCATGTCGGTTCATCAGTGGCGATGAGGAATCTTCAGATTTCTGATCTGCATAGCTTCCAACCTGTGCCTCCGTCGTCAAATCAAGGGTCTCCTGTATTGAACTCTCTGCTCAGACAGCTGATCTGTATCGCTCCAGAGAAGAGAAGCACCGCTCTCACCATCAACCCTAATAAAGCTGTCCTGTCCATTAACTGCACCACATCACAGGTATCAGACGGTTGTGCTCCTCAAAGCCCTTTTTCTCATTAAGCAAAGGCCTACACTACATTATATATGTAATGGGCATTCTTCGCCCAGTCTTCATAAAATATTTCTAAATTATAAAGGATTTCAATTATTTATTTTTAATATATATTTTTCTCTCTTTTTTTGCAAGGTTTTGGATGCAAATGAACATGCTTGTAAGCTGTTTGAGTGTGCATACAGTGATTTGATTGGCCGGAAGCTGACCTCTCTACTAAAAGCCAGTCGGAAGCTAGAGGATGTCCTGAAGGAGGAGACTCTGGATTCTGATGGGAACCTAGTTGCTGTTTCTGCAAAAGTGGTATATAATACTGCATTTAATGCAACTATTCACTTCGCTGTCGCAAAACTTAGAGTCATGAATATTTAATTTCTTCCATGTTGTACGTTTTGTCTTTAGCTGCTTTTCCACCATCGAACCAAACAGTTCTAAGAACGGTAAGGAAAGGTTCCAGTTATATTTCCACTTGAACCTGGTACGATTACAAACATTCTTAGCCCAGAATTCTCGGCGAGGTTGGCTAACTGTGCTGGTAGACTGTGTATAATCACCACTCAGAATCTCTCTCTTGCCTGTTGTCTGGCTACCAGTTTTTCTGTAGCTGGCTAAACTTGCAATTTAAAGGGTTAGTTCACCCAAAAATGAAAATTCTGTCACTAATTACTTGCCCTCATGTCGTTCGATACCCGTAAGGCCTCCGTTCATCTTCGGAACACAAATGAAGATATTTTAGTTGAAATCCAATGGCTCAGAAAGGCCTCCAGTGGCACAATGCACTTTACACTCTCAGGTACTAAAGACGTTGTTACAAAGTCTGTCTCACTACAGTGGTTCTACAATAACTTTATGAAGCGACGAGAATAGTTTTTGTGCGCAAAAAAAAACTAAATAACGACTTTTATAGTGATGACCGATTTCAAAACACTGCATCATGAAGCTTCGAAGCGCTATGAATCAGTGAGTCCAATCATGACTCGGATCACGTATCAAACCGCCAATCTGCTGAAATCACGTGACCTTGGCGATCCAAACTGCTGAATCGACTCGCTGATTAAATATCATAATTTGTGTTCCGAAGATGAACGGAGGTCTTACGGGTGTCGAACGACATGAGGGTAATAATTAATGACAGAATTTTCATTTTTGGGTGAACTAACCCTTTAAGCGGTGTAAACACAAATTAAAAATAAAATAGAAATATCTGATCATCCTCTATAATAATTTCGCTATTTACATCTCATTGTCTGTATCTGTAAACTCTGGCGTTAACAAGGCAACGACTAATAGATCTGTATTGCATTCCAAAAAGCTTCGTTATCAGCCCCACAGTGGAAAATGAATATTTCCGGACCAGCTGGGCCGTATCCGCATGGAATGAAACGATTAAGCAAAGAGAACGTTTTGGTCCGACAGTGGAAAAGTGGCTTTTGGCTCTGATCTCCGCTTTCCTGTGCTGGATGTGAGCGTCACTAATTAAAGCACGGCTTTGGCTCATTCTCTCCACAGGTGACTGCAGTGAGTTTGACAGGAGCTGAGTTTCCTGTGTCTGTGTGGCTTCAGATACCGGAGCAGCAGCAGATCTTAGAGCTCCTGCTGGAGCGAGTGGAGAGAATCACGGCACACGTGACTTTCACTCAAAATGTGAGATTCATTCCCTTATGCACTGAAAGGTTTATGTATTAAGTATTTGTAAGCATAATGTTGATTATAGACCATTTTCACATTTCCGGGTTTCTCAGAGCGGAAGTCGTCATAGTTGGGTTAAATATTATAGCTTCGAATGATAGAATACATTAAATATTTTTTTTGTGTGCCCATTTGCTCACATAGCAAAAGAAAAACGCCACAGTAGTGATTTCACAACTTTCAAAAAGAGGGAAAAAATAGTGAGATTGATAACGGCAGTGAAAAGAGAAATATGTTAATTTTTACCATCACTCCCATAGACGCTATTACTAAACACCCTCACAGCAGCGGTAACTTTTTTTTATTGTAATTTGATGCAAAAGTAATAAAATACAAAGTATTAGTGTTATAAATGTACATATATATAAAAAAAAAAAAAAATGAAAACACAAAAAACGTTGCAGGATTTACGATATTGATGATCGTTAAAACGCGTCATCAAAGTCTGTGAAAAGGGTCTATTTGTATTATTTTAATTAAGCTTTAAATGAACAGGGTTTAACTAAAACTACCGTTCAAAAGTTTGGGGTCTGTAAGATATTTAAATAATTACTTTTATTCAGCAAGGCTGCGTTAAATTGATCAAAAGTGCCTTACACCATGTCTAAACCGGAAGCGAGCGATGACAAAATAGAACCCATTATAATCAGTAAAGCTGTCTTCACTGGATGTGGCGTGCGACACAACAAATTCCCAACAGTAAACTGATGCCCCATTCTATTTCTGATGTAGCACGACTGTTTTCAGTGTTGATGATAATAAATGTTTCTTCAGCACCAAATCAGCATACTAGAATGATTTCTGAAGGATCATGTGACACTGAAAATTCAGCTTTGCTGTCACATGAATAAGTTGCATGAAATCTATTAATATAGAAAACTGTTATTGTAATATTACTTTTTTACTGTATTTTTTAAAATAAAATAAATGCAGCCTTTTGTCATCTTAAGGGACTTATTTTAAAATTATTTAAAAATTCTTACAGATCCAAAACTTTTGGGGTGGGGTCATGTAGTGTACCATTAAAGAACATTATATTGTAAAGCTGTTGCTCAGTGGACCAGGAAAGTTCCAGCTCCTCCTATTGTTTCCTCAGGGCGAAATCCTCAGTTGTGACGCCACTTTTGCTCATCTCTATGGTTCCCACACAGCTGAGGAGATGACTGGCCTGCCAATCATGTCTCTGATGCCATCTTTACAGATCCCCTTCAACTGCAGGGCAACTCCCAAGGTCATTGTCATGTCTCATTTAAAAAATAAATAATAAACTCTTGTCTTTTCTTTTTTTGTGCAATTTTGTTTGGTCATGCTAGTGACCAATAAGTAAGTGAGAGAATTTAAGTAACTATAACTGTCTGAATCAGAACTCTATGATTGGTTCTGTAAAACCAGCATTGTGCAACAGTGTTATTTGTATTATTTATATACTATTAAAGTTTTATTAATAGCTTTTATTTTTGTTTTAATTTTAATTCAAACATTTTTTATAGTAATTGTATGTGCTTTTGTCAGTCTTTTAGATATTATTATTATTGTTATTATTATTATTTTAGTAATTTTAATGCTTCAACGCATTTCATTTGGTTGCCAGGGCAAGATGTCAAAATTTGCATTTCGTTTTGTATCTAATATTTATATTTTATTCCAGCTTGAATTCAGTTAACAAATGGTTTTTAATTTAAGTTTGTTTTATTTTTATTAACATCCCCATTGTGCACCTTCACATAGCTTGTTTCTTTGCTTTGTACCTCAGGTGTTGCGTATGCAGAGATTGTGTGTGAAAGCCAGGTCTGGTTTGGTGGTTCCAGCATGTGTCCGTCTGCAGGCCGCTGTGTCCTGTGGAAGATCACCGCTCCAGATGAATGGATCAGCGCATCCAGAACCTTCTGATGGTTCACTCCCAAGCTCTCGACGGCCCAACCGAACTCCTTCAGGTCAGTCCTCTCTCGTTCACTTCAGAGTTTTATAACTGATCGTTTTATTGTGCTGCTTCAACAGACTGAAGTCACAAACACAGTCAATCTTAAGTATGTGTTGTCTCATACTTTGACGTTGAATATAAAAATGTGCAGATTTCTTAACTGTGAATCAGATTTCTCTATCTGTATGGATTTATTTATAACTCAGGATTGTTCGTTATAGTGCAATTCCAATATTTTATCTGACATAAAGAAAATCTACTATTGTTTCGTGTTGGTATTTTTTGGTATCTAATTAAGTAAGTTGCTGATAAATGTAATTAGATCTAATAGTATTTCAGTACATTTCAAATTGCTATTGATTTCAGTATGATCAATGCAGTGCACTCTTGTCCTGCAGGTGGTAAATCAGGTACGGGTGGTGTCCTGTCCCCCAGTGCCGGTGTGCTGTACTCTGGGTCAGTGTGTGTGTTTGCTCCCAGTAGCTGTCTTCTGACGCTCTTGCCTAACGGCACCATTCACAGTCTCAACAACCCCTTCAGCTCTCTGATGCTCGGATACAACAGCAGTCAGCTGCTTGGAAAGGTAGAAATGTTATGAAAATAACTTTTATTTACCCTGTGTTGCTGGGATTTACTTTTTTAGTGGGTCAAATTGGACTTATTGGACTTAAGAACCTGGCCCCATGTTTCGGCACACATGTGATTTGTGGATTAATTGCAAATAGTTGAACGATTGAAACCAGTGAAAGTTTATCATTTGCATGCGTTTCTAAAGCCCCGTTCACACCGGGGCTTTTCGGGTCATTTCAATAAACACAAAAGGGATTTAAAAAATGGTTTTAGTTCATGACAACAACACTGAATCCAACCTGTAAGTGATGTGTCGAAGCTAGTTTACATGCTAACAGAAGGACTGTTCACCTGTGTAGAATGTCACATACCTGATACCAGCGTTTTATGAACGGGTTCGTGCTGCGGAACAAAGCGACCCCCCTGAATCTCATCCACGAGACCCACCCGGCCCCTCTGACCGCTATACAGGTACAGAGACATGATGCGCTGTAAGGACACACACATACTCTAGTTTGTGAGACTATTCTAAAATCCTTTCTCATACTGTTTGCCTACTACTCAGACCCCTTTAGATGTTCTCCTAGTGCTAACTGTCCCCCTGGGGATGTTCTAACCCTCTCTACTGCCATGCTCTCAACTAAGGAAGATCAACAGGACACGTGTTGTGAGTTCTTACTGCTCAGTACACACACTTGCATAATATTACTGTCCCTTAAAAAAATCTCTACTGATTTGAATGAGATTTTTGCTGTAACTTAAATGTTGAATGAATTATTGCTGTTTCCATTATGTATTAACCAATGTTTTGTCTCTGATTGGATGATATGTGCAGATCCAAACACAGTGCTTGCTGGTGACAGTGTGGTGGTGCATCTAGCTATGCGTAGGCGAGCGGGTCTTGTGAAAGGGAAAAGAATCTTTACTGGGACCAGTGCTAAACTGGAGAAGGAGTGCAGCGTCCCATCAACCATGACCTCTCCTGCTGTCACCTCCACACCAGTGAATGGGTTAGATACTCCACTAAATCCTCCCATTTAGTTGTTGATGTGCACAGTTTAATAGTGAATATCTCAAAGCCTGTCAGAAACATGTCCAGGTCACATGTTTTTGTTTGATTTCCCCCTTAAACCCCAAAATATGTATTGTCTTAAAAATATTGTCTAAAAAAAGAAGCATTCTATAGACCTTCAAAGCACCTCCATCTTTGATTTTTAACGGGAATGAAAGCCAGGCTGGGAGGGACAGTCCTACATCTCTTGAGTGGGTTGCTTAAAGTCCCAGTGAACCGGAAGTTGCAACTGATTTTATTTCAGTGCTGTGACGTATTTCCAAGCGAAACGGAATATTGAATAGAGGGCAGGGTTTTACTTCAGCGCTCCTTCTCTCCAGCTCACGCTCAAAGCAGACTAACGGTTGGAGGGGAGTAGTTAAGGATATTCAAACCCAAATCGTCATCGTAAATGGAACGCCATTCAAGACCGGAAGTTACTTTCCAGATTTTAAAGATTACCACGGCAAACAATTTTTTTTATGTGTATTAACTTGCACAGATTAGTTGTTCCCCCTAAGACCTGTAATGTGGGCTAACAAAGTAAATAAGATCGATTTTGATTTCATTTTAATTTTTCTTCTGGTGAAACAACATCTTTCCAAGAAATGGTAGTAGAGCTTTATACAGCTTTTTATAGCGAATGCATTAGAAAACACAAGTCTATCCCTCACAGCCTCGCTTTCATACGTGTCATGATGCTGCTCTGAATAAGGTCTATACATCAGAAAAGAAGACAATAGATGACTAGTTCAGATTTCCATGATTTGACATTGTTCTCTGTGTTTATCTCAGGTTGGATGACACTACAGAGCTTTGCGAGCAGATTGTGGATGTGACCACTCAAGTGTCCGAGTCTGACTCCGCCAACTCTACCACTGCTCTGCTACAGACCTTTGCTCTGGTGGAGTCCCTGGAGGTCTACAAGACCTGCCACACTGCTGCGGTCTCTGCTCAATGTGGCCCATCAGAGCAGCTCTTCACTGGGCGAGATGCCTCCAAGACTCAAAACTCAGGCCGAAAAGAAGCTCCAGTAAAGTCCTGCGACTCTGTACCACATCCTGAAACACACGCACAGGCCTGCCGGTGTACAGAGCAGGCCCAGCTTCAGGACTCCAGCTTTGAGGTGATTTCCCTGGGCAGTGGATCGTCATCTGGGTTCTGTGAGCGGCTTGTGGGTGGTTCTGGTCCTGAAAAAATCGATGAGTCTCAGCAGGGAAATCAGCTAGTGGAATCTGGCAGCACCTTTCTGGATTTGAACTCTAACGGAGATGTCATTGTTCATGCCATGTCAGAGATGGACCTGAATGACAGCATTGAGATCCCAAGCACACCTGTAGATCTTAACTATTCACTTACATCATGCGACACCGCTGAGCTTCTGCGTACTCCTTCACCCTTTATTGTAGAGTCGGACTCTGAAGCAGAAGCTCAAATCTGCCCTGAGCAAGAAGCAACACGAGAAACTGCCCCATCACCGAAAGAGCAAGAAAAGCAGGCAAGCCCTCAGCAGAAGACTTTAGAGCATCTGCCAAAAAGTCATCTAACCAAAGTTCTGGAACAGTGGAATTCTTTTTCGGAACAAGCTGTTGGCCATGTTCTGGATCTCCGGAGAGGGAGGGGTGGAATGCTGTTGCCAGGTAACAATCCTGCCACCTCTACTCCTAAGAAAGTCAAGGCGAACTCTTCCATTCCAGAGGGCAGGATTCATGTGACCTGCTACAACAGAGACGGAACGCCAATCGGTATGTCAGCCTGTGTCCCTCTAGCTCACTTGTTTTAATTATACTAGAGATGCACAATGATTATATTGTATATAACTTTATAGAGATAATTACTATACTATTACTATAATAGAGATTTGTTTGCCATAGGCTAATATTGGAACCGGATAATATCAATTACGCTGCATTGAGTGGCCAAAAATGTTTGTATAATGATTGTTAAACTGCATCATACCACTGCTACTTTCATGTTTTGTATCACTCTGTCTGTGGTCTCTTTTCATACTTTAATTTTGAAGCAAGTCAGGGTGATTGAATGATGACAAAATGTTAAGTTTTTGGATGAACTATCCTTTAAGGCCCAATTGTGGCATTTTATGTGGTCGTGGATCCTAAACTGTGGTCCTACGTCATACAGTGAGAGAGGTTCAAAGACGGCCGTTGTCACAGTCTTGTAACCAATCATAGCCTGTGATTTAATGTTACATTCTGACAGTGTCAGAAATTTAGCATGATCATCTAAGTGTGTTTGCTGCGACAACCTACGTCTACTGACTAGCCAAAACTTAAAACTAGTTACTTCAAGGCCATTTGCATAATTGGCATGTCAAGTTGGCCTTTATTCCCTAGCCATGACCCTCTTTCACTTCCTCCCTTTTTTTTTTTTCAATTGCCAAAGTGCAATTCATCTTGCTCTTCTTGTTTACCACTAGCGCATGCTGATGACATTTTTATTCTTCTGTACTAACTTGCGTCATAGCCTACGATTCAATAGGTGTCATCATCGTACAGTCTACATGCATGTCGTACCCAAGTTTATTAGATCGATTTCCTACATTGTGATTTGTAATGATCTTAGGATTGACGAAATTGCAGTCTGTAGCAGGTTTAAAGTAAACCACAAGTGAGATAATAAAATAATTTAAACTCAAATCCACATATCTTATCGATTTTATTTATTTGGCAAGTAGATATTGTAGTCATTATCGCAAAATAAATCTCTTCAGGGTGATTCAAGACCCTTGCTTGGGTTTATTCTGTGATAATGACTATGTTATCTCTTACTGTACTTCATTTTTCCATTTCAGAGTGTGTACTCTTTCTGTATGCCATGTCTCAAAAGCACCATCCATTTTATCCATCTACAGTACATTTATGATGTTTTCAATGCATGAATACAACTGATAAAGTGGTCATTTTCGCCGTCTCTTTCTCACTCTGTGTAGAGGTGCAGTGTGATGTGCGATGGGTGTCCCTGTCCAGCGGCAGCTCTCTGGTCTGTTTATGGCTGAGTGGGAGTCATCTCTTGCTCCACCACCAGGAGGCGCTACAGAGCACAATGTCTCCCAAAGTGAAGACAGGCGCCCCAGAACAGGAGGCCTTTGCCTGCAGCCTTGCTGAGGTGATCTGCATGAGTACTTAAGAAAATAGCTTTTTAAAGCCTATACTTAAGATAAAGAAACTACTTTTTTTTTCTCATTTAGGCAATTCGTTCAGATCCTTTGCGCTCTTCTGTGGACCTGGAGCAGTCCGGAGCATGTGAGGGTCATTTTGAGGAAAACTACCGCCCGCTGCGCTCCATTGGAAAGGGAGCCTTCGGCTTTGTCTGGCTCGCTTCAAGACGGATATGTGGACAGGAAGTCAGTGACACTCTTTCTGCACTCACTGCTGCTCATACACTCATAGTCATCCGGTTGAGAGATAATAACCTGATAATGTTGACGTCAGTCGTTCAAACCTTGGACAGGGTTCTTAAGAGAGGATGTTTACACACTGAGTCAGTGTCATTGCTGTAGGGGCCATCCAGTCTTTTATGGACAATTATATGAGCTGGTGAAGAGATGTTGAATTTATTATCTCTCACTTCATTTTCAGGTGGTTGTGAAGTTCATTAGGAAAAGTGCGGTGGTGAGCGAATGCTGGGTGGACGATCCTGATCTGGGTCGGGTCAGTCAGGAAGTGTCCCTACTGGCTCGTTTGCAACATCCCAATATCGTGAAGGTACACTCCGAGAACTGTTTGACTATATATTAAATATATCGAATATTCTTTTGCCAAAATAAAATGATCCAACATTCTGCTTGAATAAATTGGAGTCATGAAACCTCCTGTTTTAGCCTGATCGTTTACACTTCAGCTTTGAGAAGGACTCAAAAAAATGAGTGTGGAAAAGTGGAAGTGTAGAGGGTGGGAGAGGGGAGAAAACAACCAATAAAACACAGACCTGCAGCAGCGCACTCATTATTATTATTATTAAACTAGGGGGGAATAAATAATAATTTTTGGTGTACATTATTGTCTCCTCTGTATCAGAATAATCCATCATATCACCGTGTTAATGATCAGATATTTACACGCATCCTATATTTCACATGATGATAAAATATGTGCGCATACACAGTGCTGGCAGGAGAGTGAGAAATATGTCCGTACAAACTTGAAACGTGTTTGCTTTGGTCCAGATATAAACTGATCCGCGTTGCCAGTGCCTTTCAACTCATCGTGGTGTTCCTGACAGAAACCGCTCACGTGAGCTCCGCATGTTGTTACAAGTTCAACCTGGCTGCCAAACCCGTCTTGTCACATTTGATTTCTCCGCTCTAATGCAATCTCATGCGTAACACAGTTCAGTGAATGGATTAAATAAGTCTCTTGCCATAAGTAATAGAGAAACTGATGACGTAAAATTGTTCTTTCCAGCCACAGTAGCCAATCACCACTCCGAATAAACACATGCCTCACTTTTTTTTGTGACTTTGGTTCAACTTTGCTTTTTAAACCAGAAGAAAGAAATGGCACAAAAAACTTTCCCTTAATAAACATGAGTGCTTTTGTTGTTTTCATTGACGTGCAACCTGTACATATCTGTTAAAGGGTTAGTTCACCCAAAAATGAGAATTCTGTCATTAATTACTTACCCTCATGTCGTCCGACACCCGTGAGACCTCCGTTCATCTTCGGAACACAAATGAAGATATTTTAGTTGAAATCTGATGGCTCAGAAAGACCTCCATTGGCACAAGGCACTGTACAATTTCAAGACCCATAAAAGGTACTAAAGACGTCGTTACAAAGTCCATCTCACTACAAGCAACGAGAATATTTTTTTTGTGCGCAAAAAAACCCCTAAATAACGCCTTTCATAACCCTTTAAATTTTTCTAAAAACAACAGCAGACTAGTTTTGTGCTCACGTTTTGGATTACATCTTGATTCACTTATGCAAATCAGTTCTTTCGACCTGTCCAATTCAAATGTGTTCAGAAAATTTTGGGGTTTAAAATTTGCGTTTAAAACTCTGGTTATAAAAATACCCGTGTACGTGTGGACTAGGCCACAGTCGCAAGAAAAAATGTGAACCGCTTGCAGAAAATGTGAATAATTTTAACTAAATAAAAGAGATCATACAAAATACATGTTATTTTTTACTTAGTACAGTCCTGAATAAGATATTTTGCATAAATTTTTTTTTTACGTAGTCCACAGGACAAAAAAAAGCTTAATTTCTTAAAATGACCCCGTTCAAAAGTTTATGAACCATTGATTCTTAATACGTGTTGTTCCCTGGATGATCCACGGCTGTTTTTTGTTTTGTGATGGGAGTTCTTTTTTGTCCTGAGCAGTTAAACTGCCCAATGTTCTTCAGAAAAATCCTCCAGGTCCTGCACAGTCTTCAGTTTTCCAGCATCTTTTGCATATTTGAACCCTCTCCAGCAGGGACGGTATGATTTTGAGCCATCTTTTCACATTGAGGACAACTGAGGGGTCAAACACAACTATTAAAAATGGTTGAAACATTCACTGATGCTCCAGAAGGAAACACTGTGCATTAAGAGCTGGGGGGTGAAAGATCAAGGTAAATTGTACTTAATTTGTCTTCCGGGAAACATACAAGTATCTTCTGTTGCTTTCGAAGGGCAGTCCTAAATGAGAATTATATTTAATCAAAATATGAAAAATTTGGACCCCTTCATCCTGTTCAAAGGTTTTCACCCTCCGGCTCTTAATGCATCGTGTTCTGATGGATCTCAATCATACAGTTCCTGCTGGAGAGGGTTAAAATATGCAAAAGATGCTGGAAACCTGAAGAATTTGCAGGAGACCTAGAGGACTTTTCTGAAGAACATTGGGCAGTTTAACTGGTCAGGACAAACAAGAGACTCATGAACAACCATCACAAAACAAAAAACAGCCGTAGATCATCCAGGTGATAATTTTTTAAAATGTAAAATATCTTATCCAGGACAGTACTAAATATGATCCCTCTTATGCTATTAAAATTATTCACATTTTCAGATTCTGCAAGCGGTTCACATACTTTTTCTTGCAACTGTATATATTATGTGTATTGGTGCATAATATCATATGAATAAAATGTCCTTGGTTTCATTGTGAGGAAACATTGTGCCTTATTTGAAAATACATTTTTACGTAGTTATCTCATTTGTAAAAAAAAAAAAGTATGTAGTCAGCAAGATTTTTTTTAAAATTATTATTTATACTTCTATTCTGCACAGTTGAATTAAAAGTGACATTTATAATGTTACAAAAGATTTCTATTTTACATAAATGAACATTCAATTCATCACTGTGGTGTTTAGTGTCCTACATTTTTTGCTGCAGTTGCTAGAGGTGTTTGAGAATGAGGGATTCTTCCAAATGGTCATGGAGAAACACGGGGACGGACTCGACCTGTTTGAGTTTATCGACATGCAGCCTAGACTGGACGAGCCTCTAGCCAGCTACATCTTCAGACAGGTGAGAAACGCGCTGAGAACTGAGCACAGAGCAGATGTGCTGGTAGTCAGTAAAGTTTCTTTGAATATTTCTTTCACTTTTTCCTGATACATCTGTATGCAGTTGGTAGCCGCGGTGAGTTACCTGCGGGGGAAAAGTGTGCTTCACAGGGACATAAAGGATGAAAATATCATCATAAACTCGGACTTTCATATCCAGCTGATCGACTTTGGCTCAGCTGCCGTGCTGGAACCCGGAAAAGTTTTTTACGTCTTCTGTGGCACTCTGGAGTACTGCTCACCAGAGGTGCTTCAGGGAAACCCGTACGTACTGAAACATCACACAGCCCATCTCAGTTCCATTTGTGTCTTTGCTTGATAAGGACAGAATATAGGATAGGATCAGGTGGTTAAGGGTGTGAGAAGGGTAACATGAGGGTTATGTATTCATGTCTATAAAAAGAGCAACACATTCACTTCACAGCATAACTGAGATGACCACTTTGCCCTTAAAATCAACATGAAATCAAAATAATCCCATTTACATTTAATGCTGTTATTGTGCATTATTCATCAGTCCAAGTCTTTTATTTTTTCTCCTTCCATAAAAATTTAGTAACTTTAAATTACTTTTATTTTTTGTTTGGTCCGGTATTAAAAATCCTTTTTGGATATTGAAATGGGTTTGAATATTCTGTTTAACTTGGACGTATGCAACATTAAATAAGGATGTGAAATACAATTTAAGCCCATGTCGGTGAATAGCACGTGAATATTGTGCTGTAAGGGCTTCAAGAAATAAAATTCCACCTTTAAAGATACCTTACTGTCACCGTCCCGCTGGCGGGACACCTGGCACTTTTTTTTTTTTTTTTTTATCGCCTTTTTTTGTATCATATATTTTTAGTAATTATCATATAGGTATCATTCAACAGCTTACGAACTCAAAATTCATCCTGTGAAAACCGTTTTGAAATTGGACGTTGCATTACCATGGAAACTGTACTCTAAATTCTTCTAGCGGGCTCCTCCCCTAGTGGGCGGTACTTTATAATCAAAATCTTTTCTAATCTTGACAAAACGCATATCTTCGGAAAGGTCTGAATCTCAAGGTTCCATATTTGGTGACTGTTTTGAGATGGAAGTGACATTTGGACAAAAATTTACTGAAAAATGCATCAAAAAAACAATCAATGGAATTTGGATGACACCCAGTGGCTATTTTTGGAATAGCGCCTAAACAAAATCTCAAAGGGACTTCAATTTTTGTGATATCAACTTCAAATTTGGAACAACTTGGTTAGACATATGGTTTTGATTTTATAGTAATTTAAGATTAGAACATTTTTGTAAAATATATATTTTATATATATTAAAACATATTTAGTACAGTATTTTTTATTTGCATTGAATTTAAACTTCCATAACTGTTTCATACAATGTATAATATAATAATATGCCGAGTGTCTTCTTTAAAACAAGACCTCTATATTCCAAAGCATTCTTGAATTACAGCCCTTTAAGTTTGGAAAGTGCTTTTCATTGTGTTCTCAAAAAGCGGGGTGACAGTTAAGGGGTTAAAGGGTTGGTTCACCCAAAAATGAAAATTAGCCCATGATTTACTCACCCTCAATCCATCCTAGGTGTATATGACATTCTTTCAGACGAATACAATCTGAGTTATATTAAAAAATGTCCTTGCTTATCCAAGAATTATATAATGGCAGCCCAAACTTTGAAGCCCAAAAAAGTGCATCCATTCATTATAAAAGTAATCCACACGGCTCCAGGGGGTTAATAAACCCATCGATTCGCTTCAGAAGGCCTTAGTGAAAAATATCCATATTTAAAACTTTACAAAGTAAAATATCTAGCTTTCAACTTAGATATTTTTCCAAAATATCTAGCCTTCTGTATTCAACTTATGGAAAAAGCGTAACTGGTCGGACGTAGTGTAAGTGTTTGAACTGCGAAATGTTTTGAATACGGAAGGTGGTCCGTTGGAAGCTAGATATTTTACTTTATAAAGTTTTAAATATGTATACTTTTCTTACAAAAATGCATCACTTTGCCTCAGAAGGCTTTTATTAACCCCCTGGAGCCATGTTGAGCACTTTTATAATGGATGAATGTGCATTTTTTGGCTTCAAATTTCAAATAATGCTTGGATTAGTCAGGACTTTTTTATTTATATAGATAGATAGATAGATAGATAGATAGATAGATAGATAGATAGATAGATAGATAGATAGATAGATAGATAGATAGATAGATAGATAGATAGATAGATAGATAGAAGTTATTTTAATTAAAAATTATGAGGGCACCTGAATTAAATGATGTATTAAGATTAAAAAAATATGTACACTGATAAATAATTTATAGTAAATACTGCAATATTCCATTACAAAAGTACTTCATGGCAACTTTTCTTAAGTGATAACTTTAAAATACAAGAATACAATCTTGCATAAATGTGTATGTGTCCACTCATCTGTGCTTGTATCTAAAGGTTAAATACGAGACGGCAAGCTTCATATTTCATTGATGTTTTTTGATGTATGTAGATACGAGGGTCCAGAGCTGGAGATGTGGTCTCTAGGAGTGCTCTTATACACCTTACTTTTCAGTGAAAACCCATTTTGCAATGTGGAAGAAACCCTGCAGGCCCGACTCAACCCTCCATGCCACATATCTACAGGTTTGAAGATCTGCTTTAAGGATCGACTAGAGACACATGACTAATTTTGCGAATTGTGGCTTTATTACTGTACCAACCTATTGCTTTGTTCTCGTTTTAGAGTTGCATGTACTGTTAGCTGGTCTTTTGCACCCAGTGGTTGATCAGAGAATGACTCTAGAGGAGCTTGTGAAGTCACAGTGGATACAGCAACCCATAAATCTAGCAGAGTACTCGTGGGGAGAGGTCTTTCCCTCCAGAAACGGTATTGGTTTTAGTTTATTTTATATTGTGGCTTTTTTATATTTATGCTTTTGGCTACCAAAAAGGTCATATTCAGCTCAGTCAGACACATTTTGCGTGAAATCCAATGCTGCAGATTTCATACGATGTACTGTATGATTTTATCTCAGAATCCACAGAGCATGTGGAGTCCAACTCGTCATGTGTGCACCGAGCAGACATCCTCTACCTGGACCCCGAAAACAACCTGAGCACTTTCGAAGACACTCCTTTAGAAGATGAAGATGATGAGGAGGATGAGGAACAGAGGAGAACAATGGCGGCGTTGCAGTCCGAGCTGCTGAAGTACCTCACTGACGAGTGAGGAACTGTTTTGAAAGGAACGCTAATGCGTTCTGGCCAACTAATTATGACATTACATCTAATGTCACCATGAACACTAATGCACATCTCTGCAGAACTCTCCGTCCACCTGCTGCTGTCCTTCTTGATGATTCCAGTCCGTCCAAAGAGCAAAAGGAAAGTGTGACTCGGAATGGAAGCCATCTGTGTTGCTAAGAAACGGCTTTATCTCTGTGTTTGGTGAAGGAATAAGAGGGTATTTATCAAATGTGTTGTTCATTTTATCTTTCATAGAGGTTTAAAACATGGTATTCTGAGATGTAGAAAGTTCTTGCTGTTTGCTGTAACGGTGTTGGACACAAGGATTGTCCTATTAAAACAATGAGGGTTACCTGAGCTTTACTATGTTTGTTTTAAGGCCTTCAGAGTTTTACAATATTTTTAGGTTGATTTTTAACCTTCTAAATAATGAATGTATTAATTATTTTTTAACATTACAATATTTATCTTCTGAATAAATTATTGGCATAATTTCAGTATGCTTTGGCTGTCTGTAACTTGTATTATTTCAAATTGCTCGCAGGCTTTGTAAAGCCTCTATCCAATGTTAATGTCACTGGAATTCTTCAATAAAAATGATTGCAGTTTATAATAAGTCGTCTTTTCAAACATCCGGAACTTTTGAGCTCTGGCTGTTGTTGCAGCGCGGGGGTATTTTGACGCGGCACAGAAATGGGTACACATGCATGCAGAAAACAGGTGAGGAAGAAAATGATAAAAGAAATGTATCATAGATTTAGATACTAGATTGAATGTTCTACAGCTGCCAAGAAACTATCTCGAGGCTGCGAACTGTGACTTTGTATCGAGTAGAATCCGCCAGTGATTTGCTGGTGGGAACCAGAGTAGCAATTGTGATCAATCGGATTATAAAAATGGTTTAATAGCGTATTTAGTATTATAACCGTATATGTGATTGCTAGAAAATCTCCTAAAACGACATTAAGACTAAAATAGTTTTGCAAGAAACGTCTTCCTCGATGCTTAGAAGTGCAAGGTCACAGTCATTCATACATAAACTATTCTCTAATTGTTTTTTTTTTTAGCTAAAGCTGGTAAAAAAAAATAAGTTCCAGTACCCTCAACACATAGTTGCAGCATCTCAACAAGCACATACCTGCATATTTGTCACGATGAGAATTCTAGGTACAGTTATGCTAGATTAGTTTTCTTTTCAAGTTAGTTCACAACCCGAGCCATCTCTTAAATTATTTCTTTTTTTATTTATAGGAAATTTGGAATGTAGAATTTTTAGTTAATTTCTATATCATTTTCTGTACTTGCTATTTATTGGGTTACACATTTGTCATTTTAATAAAATTGCTTCGCTTTTTTATTTTATTTTAAGTTTATGTATTTAAATTGACCTTTTATATATATTTGGGGACTTGATCCACTAAAAACCAAAAAATCAGAGAAATGTGAAGAATCTTATTCCTGAGAAAGGCTGACATACCCCCGGTTTCACAGGCAGTCTAGTCCCAGGCCAAAATGCATGTTAGAGCTGTTTTAACTGAGAGCAACTTACACTGACATATCTTTAAAAAAAACTATGGTTTGTGATTGTTTCTCATAAGCTGTGTTATTTTAATGTTGTATGTATAATGTACGTTGTAATTGTTTTTAATTGTGTAACTTTGCTGCCTCTTGGGCAGGACTCCCTTGAAAAAGAGGTTCTTATGCTGCCTTCACGTGCTATCGGAAATTTGATAATTCCGATTTCTGAAGTCGTGGTTACGAGCTCATTGCATTCAAGTTTCAGAATGTGAGGGCGTTCATGTGCAGTTTTTACCTAGGAAACTCATATTTACGATAATTCCGATAGCACGTGAAGGCAGCATTAATCTCAATGGGACTCTCCTGGTTAAATAAAGGTTAGAAATAATTATTTATTTATCTCAGTGCCATTTTGTCTAAAGACGCACACCAGTAATGTTTTTTCTATGGCACGTTTATAAAAGTTACTTAAAGGGATAGTTCACCCAAAAATGAAAATGACCCCATGATTTACTCACCCCCAAGCCATCCTAGGGGTATATGACATTCTTCTTTCATACGAATATACAACTGGAGTTATATTTAAACATGTCCTGGCTCTTCCAAGCTTTATAATGGCAGCCTAAAATTTGAAAACCAAAAAAGTGCATCCATCCGTAATCAACACGGCTCCAGGGGTTAATAAAGGCCTTCTGAATCGAAAAATGTATTTAGTTTGTGTAAGAAAAATATCCATATTGAACACGTTATAAAGTAAAATATCTAGCTTCTGACAGACCGCCTTCTGTATTCCGTATAAAAGCGTTACTGGCATGAAAAACTTTACTTTATAACGTGTTAAATATGGATATGTTTCTTACGAAAACCCATCGATTCGCTTCAGAAGGCCTTTATTAACCCCCTGGAGCTGTGTGGAGCATTTTTATAATGGATGGATGCACTATTTTAAGCTTCAAGTTTTGGACTGCCATTATAATGCTTGGAAGAACCAGGACATATTTTAATATAACTCTGGTTGTATTCGTCTGAAAGAAGAATACACTTAGGATGGCTTGAGGGTGAGTAAATCATGGGATAATTTTCTGATTGTATTCATCTGAAAGAATGTCATATACACCTAGGATGACTTGAAGGTGAGTAAATCATGGGATAATTTTCATTTTTGGGTGCACTATCCCTTTAAATGTCCCAATGTAACTAAGGCCTAGTCCTGGCTTAATCTAAGCCCTGTCTGTGAAACAAGAGGTTTATTGTGCACCACAATTTGGCACCATTGTGTATTGAATTGAACAGCATTTGCTTCCTCTGTCTCTCAGATGGTGCAATGGATGTGGAGATGGAGTTTTTGTCCTGTGGCTGCGAGCAGAGGTCATATGCCGTTCTGCACCACACAACAGGAGCCCCATCAGGCGAATCCATCTCGCACCGGTCAGGTCGCCCACAGTCCTGTGACCCAGCTCACCCTGTCCTCTTTGCTTGAGATGGGCTTCTCAGAAACTCAAGCCGAGAAGATGCATGAAGGTGCAGTGAAGAGCCGTGGGAAACATGTTCCGTCTGTTCTGACAGCACTGTTGCTCCTGGGATTAAATCCCTCCAGTATCCTGAAAATAATGCACAAGTGTCCAGAGGTATATTCACTGAGAGCTGCAGACGTACAGCAACGCATCGAACGTCTGAGGAAGATGGGATTGGTAGAAGGTGATGCATATTCTATGGTAGCAAATTACACTTCTGTTCAAAATGCGGGGTCAGTAAGTTTTTTTTATTTTATATATATTAATCATTTTCTTCAGCATGGATTCATTATATTGATAAATACTGACAGAAAAGACATTCATAGTTGCTTTTTTATTTCAAATAAATGCTGTCACAGTTTCCACAAAAATATTGAGCAGCACAACTGTTTTCAACATTGATAATAATAAGAAATGTTTATTGAGATCAGCATATTTCTGAAGGATCATGTGACACTGTAGACTGGGGTTATGATGCTGAAAATTCAGCTTTTCCATCACAGGAATAAATTACTTTGTCATTACTTTAAATAGTAATAATAGTTAGCAGTATTACTGTTTTATTGTATTTTTGACCATATTAAGACAGCCTTGGCAAGAAGAAGAGAGTTCATTCTAAAACATTTGATCAAAATCTTGCTGACCCCAAACCTTTGAACGGTGGTGTAAATGTATAACAAATTATTGAAACATTATTTGGAAAATATTTACTTTGCATTAAGTAATATTTTTCCTTACTAAAATAAAAGATAGACATTTTTGAATTCAACTATCAGTTATTTTAACTATCATATACAACTTTTTAGAATAAATATTGTTCCAAAGCATTTTAAATCTTAAAGGGTTAGTTCACCCAAAAATCAAAATTCTGTCATTTATTACTCACCTTCATGCCGTTCGACACCCGTAAGACCTTCGTTCATCTTCTGAACACAAATGAAGATATTTTTGTTGAAATCTGATGGCTCAGTGAGGCCTGCATAGCCAGCAATGACATTTCCTCTCTCAAGATCCATTAATGTAATAAAAACATATTTAAATCAGTTCATGTGAGTACAGTGGCTCAATATTAATATTATAAAGAGACGAGAATATTTTTGTTGCACCAAAAAAACTAAATAACGACTTATATAGTAATGGCCAATTTCAAAACACTGCTTCATGATGTTTTGGAGTGTTATGAATCAGTGTATCGAATCAGTGGTTCGGAGCGCCAAAGTCACGTGATTTCAGCAGTTTGGAGGTTTGACACGCGATCCGAATCAGGATTCAACACCCTGACTCAAATTCAGATGCGAGTTATATAATTAATATAGTTATATTAATATAACTAAATGTGTTATATAGTTACTGTTATAATGTACAATATTATATATTAATTCTAAAGCACTATTATAACAAGGTAATGTTTAGATGTTAATTCAATCCAAATATATTTATTATTTATTTTATTGTCATCTCACACATGGATCTGCATTCAATTAATTAGCATCAAACAAAAAATATAATCCTTATTCTTAGTGAATAAAGATTACTTATTAAACAAAAAGATTGCACAACCACAAAATAGGTGCCGATGTGCACTAAGTAGGTTATGTAAACCACCATTAAACAAAAGGAGGAAATAGTATGGCGCACTTGTCCGTTTTCATGGTTACTCGTCGATTCTGGGTTGTCTGAACTTGCTCCCGGGCTCGTTTTTGGAACCACCTCCAGTAGGCAAGGTTTGGGTTAATCAACCGAGAGTTCAAGGTATTAGTTAACCTGGAATACCCCCCCAGGTATTCAATTAAAGTGCCAAGATATATTTCCTTCCCAGCAGAGGTCCGGACAATACTTTTTTGGGAGAGTTATAGCCTACATTTCCATCGGGGCAGCCAAAGTAGTGATTTTTACCAATATTTACCAAAAAAAAAGTAAAAATTTCTCCCAACTAGATATGAATATAAAAAGGTAAGATCATATGTTTTATCTGGCTATGATAATAATTTAATTTATTATTATTTACATTCAGACCTACATTTATGACACAAATAAAAAATACTGGGGGTGCAGGGTAAACCGTCTAAAGGCCTCAACTTTTCTCAAACCTGGTTTAGTCAAATGGCCAGTTAACTGAATGACAGATAAAATTGCGTTTTCTACAGCGTTTTATTGAAAGCATCTATTTTGCTGCACTCCGTGTTTAAAATAACCGCATCATCTTCATGTGGCGTTTTATGTCTTTAGCGGGAGAGAGAAGCAACGCGCACAGAACTGAAATGGCTTGAATGAAGCACGTTTGCTTATTATACGTCAGCTGATGCAAAGAGGTGAATTTATATCTACATAGACGAAAGCCCCGGGACGGGTTGTGTCGAGCCATTCGTTAGTCTGGTTGTTTGATGAGAAAAATATGAAATGTAGCTGCAATAAACGCTTTAAGAATCCGTACAGCTGTAGCAGCGCAGGACTTTTATTCTGCTGTGCGTTACTGAGGAAGAACCAGTGACGGAATAGTTTGATCTTCGGCTGACCAATCAGCAGAAAGGGGCGTATAATTCCCGCCCACGTGTAGAAATCGAATATTCAAACTGTTTATTCATTTTTCTACCTCTGAACGAAAAATCAAGCCGAAATCTAGTTGTTTTTTTCTTGAAAAAAAAACATTTTTCTACTTTCAATATTAAATTAAAAATTGACTGAATGAATGATACACGGATTAGACACCTTCAACATTTTCTCACATTATCACAGTTTATCCGCTGTAGTTGAGAAAATTGTAATAAAATATGACGAACTCAGACTTAAACTGTGTCAGAATAAATTCATCTTGATAATGTCAGATAACTTTGATAGAAAGGTATGTAATGGATTACAATCAACCAATCAGCTGTTCAATTTAAGTACACAATTGGATAATACCAATTTTGGTCATCCAATTACCAAGCAATGCTTCATTTTGTTCAGTCTGTGGTGTAAAAGGTCGCATTAGCAATTAAAGACAAAACATGGTCAGGTCAAAGTGTCTGAATAATTTTGGTCCTAAATTTTTATCAATTTTACTGGTAGAAAGACTGTCCACTGTATAAAGAATTGTTGGGTATAATATGTCACAGTTTACTCGATTTTGCTATCCTCGCTTACATAAATTAACTATAGTGTCCTGCACCCACTAGTAAACAATTATATCTGGTGTCTGAATAATTTTTGGTTTGACTGTAGCTCGAAAAGATCAATACCACAAACGACCCTGAGCATTTGTGGTGTGTACTGCTCCATTGTTTTGATGCGCTGCTCACTTTAAACTGTAAAAACTGTAAAATGGCGCAATTATATCCCACGGTCCGGATGGAACCAAGCCGGGGTCTGGAATCGGGAAAGGCGAACGAGCTGGGACTCAAACCCCGCATGTCAGAATGCTTCCCACAAGGCTATTCGCTGTATTTTTTTCAAGTACATTTTGTAATATTTTTTTTATGGACTAACGCATAGACCCCAGTTTGAAAACCAGTTAGGTTGAAATCTGTCTGAAATCTGTCCACAGGCAGTCTGCAGAGGATGATCAGTTACTACCCTAAGGTCATGGTCCTGCCAATCAAGAGGGTAAACATGGTGTCCCGATTGCTCAGAGAGAAATGCCACTTCACCGTCCTACAGGTCACAGACATCCTCAAAGAGTCACCTGAGGTTTTGGAGGAGGATTTGGCCCAGGTGGAGTACAAATTTCAGGTACGACCGGCATTACAGCTGCACAAGTTTAAACCATTCTTCACTAAAAGTTTCCCTTGCTCTGATGACTAGGCCTGTCGCGATAATCATTATATCGACTTAACACACAATATAGGGACATGACCATGATACGTTTTGGTGACGCAATATATTTACCATTGTGTTTACATGCATTTTGTTTGTTTACATAAAAATGAATTTCACAAACATTCTAGTCTCTGTCATCGCGTCTGTGTCAGAGGCAGGGCTCAGGCAGCTCCTCCACACACACAAACACAGAAAGAGAGAGAGAGCAGACAGCGACAAGGAACTGAGCGTATGCAATTACCTGCGTCTGTCTTTCTTCAGGTCAGGTTATATATTTGTGAAAAAAATCAGTTTGCCATCAGTTGACAGAAGATAAAGCGATAAAGATAAGCATTATATATATTTGGTGTAGTATCCTTTCAACGTATTAGAGGATTTCCCATGACTGTTCAATGCATTGAATCAATGCCATTGATCTCTATGAAGTGAAATATCAGCTTCAGCATTAACCAGGTGATGCGTTGATCATTAAAGGTGGGGTAAGTGATATTTCAAAACTGCTTTAGTAAAGTGTCTCAGGCCGAGTACCAAAACAAACTTAGAGCCAATCAGCTGTAAGGGGCGTGTCTACTAATGACAAGGAGAAGAGAGCTCTCAGTGCACGTCATTATTCAAAAGACATGACACAGGAGGACGGACATTAGCCGAGCGACTACAAAAAAATCCAGAAAAGCACATTGTCTGATTTTTAAAGAATTTATTTGCACATTATGGTGGAAAATAAGTATTTGATCAATAACACAAGTTAATCTCAATACTTTGTTATATACCCTTTGTTGGCAATGACAGAGGTCAAACGTTTTCTGTAAGTCTCCACAAGGTTTTTACACACTGTTGCTGGTAGTTTGGCCCATTCCTCCATGCAGATCTCCTCTAGAGCAGGGATGTTTTGGGGCTGTCGCTGGGCAACACGGATTTTAAACTCCCTCCAAAGATTTTCTATGGGGTTGAGATCTGGAGACTGGCTAGGCCACTCCAGGACCTTGAAATGCTTCTTACGAAGCCACTCCTTCGTTGCCCGGGCAGTGTGTTTGGGATCATTGTCATGCTGAAAGACCCAGCCACGTTTCATCTTCAATGCCCTTGCTGATGGAAGGAGGTTTTTACTCAAAATCTCACGATACATGGCCCCATTCATTCTTTCCTTTACATGGATTAGTCGTCCTGGTCCCTTTGCAGAAAAACAGAGTTTTTACCAAAAAGTTCTATTTTGGTTTCATCTGACCATATGACATTCTCCCAATCCTCTTCTGGATTATCCAAATGCTCTCTAGCAAACTTCAGACGGGCCCGGACATGTACTGGCTTAAGCAGGGGGACACGTCTGGCACTGCAGGATTTGAGTCCCTAGCGGTATAGTGTGTTACTGATGGTAGCCTTTGTTACTTTGGTCCCAGCTCTCTGCAGGTCATTCACTAGGTCCCCCCGTGTGGTTCTGGGATTTTTGCTCACCGTTCTTGTGATCATTTTGACCCCATGGGGTGAGATCTTGTGTGGAGCCCCAGATCGAGGGAGATTATCAGTGGTCTTGTATGTCTTCCATTTTCTAATAATTGCTCCCACAGTTGATTTCTTCACACTGAGCTGATTACCTATTGCAGATTCAGTCTTCCCAGCCTGGTAGAGGTCTACAATTTTGTTTCTGGTTTCCTTTGACAGCTCTTTGGTCTTGGCCATAGTGGAGGATGGAATCTGACTGTTTGAGGTTGTGGACGGGTGTTTTTTATACTGATAACGAGTTCAAACAGGTGCCATTAATACAGGTAACGAGTGGAGGACAGAGGAGCCTCTTAAAGAAGAAGTTACAGGTCTGTTACCCCTTTTCCACCAAGGCAGTGCTAGAGCTAGTTCAGAGCCAGAGCTAGTCCCAGTTCATAGTTGGTTCGACTGAGGAGCCTTCTAAGAACCGGTTTGCTTTTCCACGGGCTGAGAGCCACAACAGAGCCAGGTCTTACGTCACTGTATACGTCTCATCTTTCTCCGCAACGCTAGCGAGGCAGCGGCAGTGTTGCCAAGTTGGGCTACTTCATCACTGTTGCCGCGGGCTGTGTTTCATGTCCGCGGGTTGAGGCGACCCCAATTATGTGATATTTAGCCCCGGGAATGCAAATTTAAGTAGGCAACCATGCCAAAAAACACATATTTTACCACCAAATGTGCTTTTTTACCGGGGAAGCCCCCCTGAAACGCGATTGGGCTTGTTTTGAGTAGCAATTGGGTGGGTTTTGTTGTGAAAACCTGGCAACCCTGGGCAGCGGGAAACACAAACACACCAGGCTTGTTCGAGATGCATCGGCGCTGCGCAGACCGATCCACGTATGATAAAAAACGCATGAGTGAATCAAAAGGAGTCGTGTGCTCTCGCTGGACTCGTTATCATACGGCGATCGGTCTCTGCACAGCACCGCTGCGAACAAGCCTTCCATCAACAATGCAAACGTTGCGTTACTGTTGATTCACATGGCTTTACGATCCTACATCGGCATCAAAACACAACGAAAACACAGCGGATCCAACGCATTCATGCAGTTCGCCGTAATTTGTATAGACGGAGATTACAAACGAGCAGCAGCTGTTAGCTCCATTAGCTGCTATTTCAACCATGGCGGATCTCAAGTTTGTGTTGGTCTTGTTGTCCCCGCCCCCAGCGCCTGACGTAATCGGTTCTTACTTCTAGCCCTGTTCTAGCCCAGCAATGTTTTGGTGCTACTTAAGAACCACTTTTCCTGGCTCGGAGCTGGGGCTTTGGGTGTGGAAACACAAAGAACCGATTTGAAACTAGGCTCTGGCTCCGATCTAGCTCTAGCTCTGCCTTGGTGGAAAAGGGGTATGTGAGAACCAGAAATCTTGCTTTTTTGTAGATGACCAAATACTTATTTTCCACCATAATTTGCTAATAAATTCTTTAAAAATCAGACAATGTGATTTTCTGGATTTTTTTTTCTCATTCTGTCTCTCATAGTTGAAGTGTGCCTATAATGAAAATTGCAAGCCTCTCTCATCTTTTTAAGTGGGAGAACTTGCACAATTGGTGGCTGACTAAATATGTTTTTGCCCCAGTGTATGTTTCCTTTGGTTCCTCTTTTCGTGATCGATATAACCCTCTAATCTTGTCATAATTGTAATATGTTCGTTAGTTGGACTGTTGTGCTCGTGCTATCGAGTTGTTCATGAGAACTGTGTTTGTGTTTTTGGGATGTAAGGGATGACTTTTTCACTGTATATTTGACCTGGATTACCATAGTAACACACATTGCTTTCACTTATTGACAACCTCGGCCGGCTGGCACAGCAGATTCCTCCATAGCTGTTGCCTGGATTACCTATGTGTTAGGCGGAGCTATCAAAATAGGGGCGTGTTTGTATTGGTGATTAGAAATCAACATTGGTTACCAGTAAGCACTTACCCCACCTTTAATTGAGCCTAGTGAAGTGGTAATCAGTTGAATTAATTTCAACACCTTGGCTGCGTCCGAAACCTGGAAAATTTTGCCTTCGGAAGACACATTTCAAGGTAGGAAGAAGGCATCAAGGCCCGTCCGAATCTAATGTTGGCTTCACTTCCTGTCTCCTGAGATACCGTCATCTGATTGAGTTTTAAAGGCAGCATAAATGTATCCTTCGCTGCCTTTGATATCCCACAATCCTGTGCGTTCCATTCTTTCACAGTTGAGTAAGAAAAGAAAATTACTAATGTAGTAATTAAATATTTGCATAGCTCTCACCAAAGCTCTCTCTATTTTGCTGTATATCATTAAACTGTTACACTGCCTCAGAACTCTGTCCGAAATTAGTTTTGTGAGGTGCCTTCATGCACAAACGCTGACTTACCAAGTCATTGCCTGTCAGCTGCATAGGTTTTCGGAGCAGCCCTTGTCATAAATGAGTCAGCGTTTTTAGGCTGGTTTATTGATGACTCGCACATAAAGACAGTCTCTTGCCGCCACCTACTGGCCTAACAATGTAACTGCACTGACTGACAGCCTGTCTAATATCAGCACTTTTGGAAAGCCTCTTGTCCAGTCAGATTCGAGAGTCAGAACTGTTATAAATATAATAATAGTCCAATTAGCTTATTTATATAGCAAAATAACAATAATTATTAGAATATGGCGATAATATCGCACATCGTTTTTTAGAGGGTAAACTATCCTAAATGGTTTTCTTATGACTGTTGTGTGAGCCATTGTGGCTCATTGAAGTTGGCATTTAGAGGGCAGTGTTTGTTTTACAGTAGTTGCAAACTTCACTCGCAGCTTGTTTTTCCACCCGCAGTATGCATATTTCCGTATGGGTGTGCGGCATGCAGAGATGGTGAAGGCGAAGCTGTTCAGGTTGTCTCTGCCTGAGCTGCGGTGTCGTCACTGTTTTCTGGAGCGGAGAGGACTGTACCAGACGCCAGACAAAAAGGGCCAAACACTCATCGTCAACCCCCCGCTCAAAGACGTCCTCTGCGTCTCTGAGGAAACCTACCTGACGCAGGTCGCCATGGCAACTGTAGAGGAGTTCCATGTTTTTTGCAAACTGATGGCAAGAGAGCAGGAGGAAGAAGGGAGGGAGGACGAGTACAGCAGTGATGAGGATGAGGAGTTAGGGGAGGATAAAGATGATGAAGATGGTGACGGACAGCACAGGAGGAAGCATCACTGGAACACTGGTTACAAGAAGGACAGGAAATAAGGCATTTTGTATAAAAAAAAATTCAAAATGATTAAAAACTTTTTCATTCAGCAAGATTCCTCAATGTTTTGTTTGTGAGTACATGGCAGCATCAGATTTGCATAAATAACAATGTTTTGCAAACAATTTGTTTAAGGGACGGTGGTCATGCCAACATTTTTGAATATTATTTGTTTGTTTAACCTTCCATCTCATTTATTGCTTTATAAGCTTTTAGCTCCGGATATGAGGTGCATAGTAGTGTCGAGGGACATTGAGGTAATAACGGTGTTAGTGTTAGTTTATCTGAACGGCCTGTCATGGGGAGGGTCAGCACAATTTACACCAAATGCTGAGTAACCATAGAGAGCTTAAAGAGTGTTAGTGCCGTGCGATCGTTTACGGATCTGTGCGCATCAGTGGAACGCCTGCTCTCTGATAACAACGACAGAGTCGGGAGGTATTGATCTGGGGCCACATTAGTCTAATGGAGGTCTGGATGGAAGCAGAGGTTACTGCACATGTGGATGAGTGGAACAGGTACGTGAGTCATTTGAACAGTTAATCGATTGTTAGTCAAAACATCCATATTTCATTCTTCCTCTGTGGACTGTTTGACGGTAGAAGTGTTTTGTGGACCAGGAACAGAGCTGGAACTGTGTGCCATGTCACAATGTTTAAAGTATTCTTACAGATAAGACTTTTTACCACAAAATAAACACACGCTATTTGCATGTTTAGCTTGACAGACATTTGAAAATGTTGGCATTTGGCCTTGTTGAGAATTTAAGATGAAACTGGCTCATTCAGCTTCACTCAAAAGTCGATTTTTATATATTTTATGTTATCGCTATTAACCCTTACATCTGTGTCAATGTTTTCATGAAAATATGGACTGGCACCCATTTTATGCATTTTTTTCTTTTCTCTTTTTAAACGCAGTACTATCAGGAATACAAAAGAAAAAACTAATCAACTTTTTGTTCTAATTAGAGGTATATTGTTTGGAGCGTTTGTTTTTATTATCTGTTTATCATTCAGGTCCATATACTAGAGACTGGAATGAGATGCATAGAAATTAAGAAGGAGGGGGTTACAATTACAACGATTTACAAAAATAGACAGTTATGTTTGTCAAATTGTGTATTGGGAGAAAAGGTTAATAATCAGTGCTTTATTTGATGACTGGTGCTTATAATTTGTCTGATTTTAATTTTGATGTTGTTCAATGTAACATTTATCCATCATTATTTTATTTTTTGGGGAGAAATTCTGGCCATTATTATCATTTTAAGGGATAGTTCACTCAATCACTCATCTTTTACTCAGCCTCGTGTCATTCCAAACTTTTATGTGATTCTGTCTTCCATGGAACACAAAAGAAGATATTTTGAAGAACGTAGGTAACTACACCATTTTGGTGACCACTGACTTTCATAGTAAGGAAGAAAAAAGAGGCATTTCTCAAAATAGCTTTGTTTATGTTCCACAGAAGAAAGAAGTCATACAGGCTTGGATGAGTAAAAGATCTAAAACTATCCTTTTAAAGTCCAGCAGAAATTGATCGTCTTCTCCTGTTGACTTACTATTGAAACGGGAAGTTTAGCCGGGACATATTGAAGTGATAGTTTCTTTAAAACAAATTGCTAGTTGGTTGCAGGTAATATTAGAAAGTGTATATGTGTAGAGCAGGATGTGTTTTGAATATTGTCTTTCTGAAAATAAAACTGAATTTGCTATTGTTTAAAAAAAACATTTGAATATGGTGCGTGGCCGGATGTACATATTTCTATACTGTATAATGTTTTTCCTGTTTTCTGTAGGTAGAGAAGCTGTATATGTGCTCCACCGTTCCAGTCTCGGCATACAGAGGAGCTATTGTTCTTCACTCCAACTCTTTCTCTCAGTAGTGTGTCGTTGGATTCTAAATATGAATCATTCTTTCATCTTTAACATCTCTGTGGAGTGGCACCACATAATGGAGGGAAGTCGCATGGATCTGTTTCTCATCCCGACGATTCTGCTAACCTCTGTCACAATGCTGGTCAACCCCGTTCTGTCCCTCTGCATACTGTGCTTTCCTTCGCTCCGTCAAGAGACCCGCTACCTGCTCCTCGCTAACACGCTCTTCGCCGACATGCTTTTCCTCACCATAAACCTGGCGATGGTCTCCTGCAACTCCCTGGGCCTTTACATGCCCCACTCTCTGTGCGAGTTTATGATGGTGAGCATGGTAATGACGTACAGCTGCTCAGTGCTCACTGTCACGTTGATGGTCGTCGACACGTATGTGGCTGTACGCTGGCCATTACGTTACAATGAGATTCTCCGACCATCTCGGGCCAAGAAGATAATCATGAGCATATGGTTGATGGCCGCAGTGTGTCCGGTCTCTTTGCTAGTGATGTTTGAGGTGGTGATGGGCAGGAACCAGGAGAGCCGTCCAGTGTGTTTGATCATGATTGCGCTGCTCTCGTTTGAGGAAATGAAGGTTGGCATTCAATTTTACTTCATCATTGCCATCAGCCTCTGCACTGCTCTCATCTTGTACTGTTACATACATCTCTACATCATCACCAAGACTTCTGGGATATGGCGTAGTCGGTATTCCCGGGCGCGTATGACGCTTTTGGCACACACTCTGTTGCTCATGATGTACTTTGTACCTGCGTTGGTCTTTGCAGTCGAGCTGTTTCTTTTAAAGAATAGAACCGATGATGTAGTGGGAGTGTGGATTGACTTAGTGAATATGTGCGTGCTGATGTTGTTGCCACGCTGCTGCACTCCTTACCTGTACATATTTCGTTATCATGATATTTACGAGACTGTCCAGCAGGTGTTGTGGAAGAAGAGACATCAAAGTCAGAGCAGTGCAGCCTAAAAGAGTGGACTTGAAGCTAGAGCGGAGCCACCCTGCAAAATAACTGTATCCTAGTTCCTCTGGATTCATTTGCAGAAGAGTGAATTTAAATTACTCCTGAGCCAAAAAAGAGATCTCAAAAGAAACATTTCATATTTAGCATTAATATTCTATTTAAGCATTTTAACTGACATGAAAGAATATTGCATATATTTACATATTTTTTTATATATATTTTTATTTGTAAACTAAAGATTGAATGGTATGTGCTGTTATTTAGCATAACAAAACTATATTGAGTGCAACTGGGTGAATCTCACAAAGAAATGTCCAAGTCGCATTTTATACCAAAATCAAAAGAAAGATAAAAGCCCCTAAAATTTCTATGTATAGAAAATTCTAATATAACAAATCTAATATCTATAATCTAATATAAGCCTAATGATGCTAGTTTTATGACATTACCTTTAAGCACAATTTCCCTGTGCTAACATCTTCAGAATGACCATTTTTTTGTTTTTCATTATATATATATGTATATATATATATATATATATATATATATATATATATATATATATATATATATATATATATATATGTATATATATATATATATATATATATGTATATATATGTATATATATATATATATATATATATATATATATATATGTATATATATGTATATATATATATATATATATATATATATGTATATATATATATATATATATATATATATATATATATATATATATATATATATATATATATATATATATATACACACACACACACACACTGCATTGCCAAAAGTATTGAGACACCCCTCCAAATCATTGAATTCAGGAGTTCCATACACTTCCATGGTGTATAAAATCAAGCACCTAGACATTTGCGAAAGAATGGATCACTCTCAGGAGCTCAGGGAATTAAAGCATGGTACCGTGATAAGTTGCCACCTGTGCAATAAGTCCATTAATGAAATTTCCTCACTACTAAATATTCCACGGTCAACTGTTAGTGGTATTATAACAGTCGCCAACTTTCTGCAGAGTCAATAGCTACAGAGCTCCAAACTTTGTGTGGCCTTCAGATTAGCT
This sequence comes from Gobio gobio, assembly GCF_949357685.1. Lineage (NCBI taxonomy): Eukaryota > Metazoa > Chordata > Actinopteri > Cypriniformes > Gobionidae > Gobio > Gobio gobio. The sequence goes on from NC_137102.1 coordinate 47,811,023, forward strand.
CAAGAACAGTGCGTAGAGCTTCATGGAATGGGTTTCCATGGCCGAGCAGCTGCATCCAAGCCTTACATCACCAAGTGCAATGCAAAGCGTCGGATGCAGTGGTGTAAAGCACTCCGCCACTGGACTCTAGAGCTGTGGAGACGTGTTCTCTGGAGTGAAGAATCACACTTCTCTGTCTGGCAATCCGATGGATGAGTCTGGGTTTGGCTGTTGCCAGGAGTACGGTACTTGCCTGACTGCATTGTGACAAGTGTAAAGTTTGGTGGAGTGGGGATTATGGTGTGGGGTTGTTTTTCAGGCTTTGGGTTTGGCCCCTTAGTTCCTGTGAAAGGAAATCTTAATGCTGCAGCATACCAAGACATTTTGGACAATTTTATGCTCCCAACTTTGTGGGAACAGTTGTGGGAACTTTGTGGGAACAGGATGACCACTTCCTGTTCCAACATGACATGGATGAGCGAGTTTGGTGTGGAGGAACTGATCTCAACCTGATAGAACACCTTTGGGATGAATTAGAGCGGAGACTACGAGCCAGGCCTTCTCGTGCAACACCAGTGCCTGACCTCACAAATGCACTTCTAGAAGAATGGTCAAATATTCCCATAAACACACTCCTTAACCTTGTGGAAAGAGCTTATAGCTGAGGGTGGGCCAACTCCATATTAAACCCTACGGATTAAGAATGGGATGCCATTAAAGTTCATGTGCTTGTAAAATATATATTCTTTCATACATGCAAAAATTAATGGTTATAATACAGACTTAAATTTCCTAATGCAAAATACGATACTTTTATTTTAAGGACATTTCTTGACCATTTTTGTGAGATTCTCCCAGCTATATACTGTATGTTGTTATTCATGACCACAATATCGATTCAAATCTTGTGTGTGGTCGATAGTACTGTTTTGTTCTCTTGGTAAGATAAATAAATTTACATTTCAGGATTTTTTACATGATTGTGTCTTCCTCCAATTTCCTATAAGCATTCAATGTTTAACCTGTGAGGCACTTAGTCCTCTAAGTTAAACAATCAATCAGTCCTAACACAACAGTGTAAATGTTACGCAATGGTCCTGATTCTAGGAAGACATATCAATATTTATGCCTTGGTGCAAAATCCCAGTGTCATTCTGATCCTTTTAGCTGCGAAGTGATATTTACCTGTTTCTCTATCTCCACGGAAACCATCTACAGAACAAGCGCGTCTGTGACAAATCTGTCCCCTAAATCACTTAGCACAATCTGCGGGAAGAGGGAAGGAGAGACACATTTATCTCGCTCTTTTTGCCTTGGATTGGACGCACAAACACGTGCCAAGAGATGGAGACTCTGATGGAGGGAAAGTCTAAGCTTTTCTACCTGGCCGCGGAAGACCTTTTTTTATCTATGCTTTGTTCATTTGGCAATTGGTACAACAAGTCTGGTCGAGCTGAGCTTCACAGGCGTTCTTCAAATTTTTTGAACTCCTCTGAAAGCCCAGCGGAGATGTTTGCGCACGAGTGGCATGGATTCATCCCTCCCTACCACATGAGAGTGCTTCAGATATGCCCCATTTTGGCCTTCCTGGCCATTCTGCTGACCACTCCGGTTCTTCTAGTACGTATCGTGTCCCGCGGTGACCTGCGGCAGCAGACGCGTTACCTTCTCCTGGCCAATCTTCTTTTCAGCGACCTACTCTTTGTTTGCATGAATATCCTGAGTGCCTGCATCAACTTATCTGGTGTGTTGATGACAGAGTGGCCGTGTGCCGTGCTGCTCTTCCTATCTGCGGTGTTATACAGTTCTGGTGTGCTAAGTATTACAGCGATGGTGCTGGATACCTGCTTTGCCGTGTTAGCACCCCTTCGCTACCTGGCAGTGTGGCCCGTGTCGCGAACCTACGGAGCAGTTGCTGCCATCTGGGTTGTCTCAATCTTTTTCCCTGCGGCAGCTGTTGGCATGTTTTTGTGGTACCATAGTACGGGCCCCTGCGCCCTACACATCTGCTCCCTGCCTTTGCTAATGGTTTTGACTGTAAGCCACTTTCGCCCACTCCATGTCTCCATGTTGCTGACAGTCATTGGAATTATTTTCATCCTCCTCCTGGTGTTGTCTGGTTACCTCATCCTCTACTTTTATACGCGTAGCTCAGGCGTGTGGAAGGGCCAGGCCTCGTCCCGTGCTAAAGGAACATTTCTCATCCATTATCTCCACCTGTTCCTGGCTTTCTGTCCCCTGCTGGTTCTGGTGATCGAGCTGATGCTTTGCAACAATAGTGAGACTCTGGACCTCAGAGCAAACCTGTGGATGTCCCTGGTGGTGTGTAACGTCTTACTCATCCTGCCCAAAGCCTTAGCACCGTACCTGTACGGGCTCCGCTATAGAGAGCTGTGCGGCGTGCTGTTCCAGTTCTTTCGGCTGAATAGGCCGAGAACTATCACACCTGTGCTATAAAGACGCTTATTTGAACCTGTGAAAAAGACCTTTGAACGGGTGTTGCTGAGCTTTTAATCAACTCGGTCAGTTAAAACCTTACATTTGCTAGCTCTAATGATGCTCAACTGTGGTTAACTAATTGTGAAAAGTGTTGATTATAGCATTGTTATTTAGATAGCATTATATTTAGATGGTGGCATGAAAGGTTGCAGTGATGAGCATTGTAGCCGATCACAGACATGTTGAGCGCATGAATGCAGCGATTTCTGCACACTAACGAAATGCTTTCATCATAACTAACAAAGCAAACACAATGTAAATAAGAGATTTGTTGATTATTACGGGAGTTTTGGTGCTGCTCCAGCAATTGGGAGCTGTGACAAAGGGAGCGTTCATTGATCGCTTTCTATGTATAATTTAATCACAGTTTAAATAACAGATTATATTCATCCTACTAAGAGAAACAATGTGAAGTTGACCGTTTAGTCACTTGCTGACACATAGACAAAGAACATCTGACTGTACATGAATTATTACATATCAGAAATCACTGGTCACAGATCAGACATTAGAATTAACATGGTTACTGTCCAGTCCATATCATAAAAGTCTGTTTGCAAAGCCTGCACCAAAATTGTGACTGATTTACAAAGAATCCACAGTGAAATGTACCGAAAACAAATAAATATAACTGAGACATTCACATTGTTGAAAATAAATAACCACATACCGTGCATTAGGATCCTTTGGAAGGTAATGTTATTTGCAGTCCATCCTGTATTGCTCTTCTCTCCTCGTCATCTCACTAACAAGCCAGTGGGCGGGACCAAAGTTGTAATGACGAAGAAGGTGTTGATTTTCATCTGCAGAGGCGGTCTTTCACCTATCAGTCATAGAAAAGCTGTTTAACAAGCGCATTACAAGCTGTAACAAAGCTGTTTTTGGACTAACAAGGAAGTTTTCCGTTCTGAAACGTACAGGATATTCGTATATGATGACCTCTTATATGTCAAAAGCTCAAGGAAAATGTGATTTCCCAGTTCATGGCCCCTTTAAGGCATTCATTTTGTTTATTTTGGTGTTATGTATTTACTTTTGGTATTTACACAATGTATTTTGGTACTAAATATTTTTATTTCTAGCCTATCAATAAAAAAAAAAATACTAAGTCGTTTCCCAGCCTTCATATGTTTTGTTCAGTCAGAAGCACAGAGTCTTACATGTGTATGTAACGTTATACATCAGATTCACTTAATTTAAGTATGATATCGTCTATCGATATCGTTACTACTAGAAACCCTATCATAAATTACTTTTGAACAAATAGTGTAAGAGGCTTTTACTTTTTCCTATATTTTATGGCAGCGACTGGTGTATTTTGACTAAAATAATGCTATGCTATGTAAACCATGGTAAATTTTGTAAGGGCGACTAACCGAGCACCTGTAGCTTAAGTTAAAATAGTTATTAAACGTCTGAATTATTTGAAAGGTTACTGAAAATAAATAAATAAATAACACTTAACGTACCAGAGAAGTGCTAAAATGCTAAAACACTGTTCTCTCTCTCCTGTGTTCGTCTGACAAAAAGGAACTGCCGCTGCTGCTGCAAAATTCGATTCGATTCTAATGGAAAGTTGATCCAAAAATACCTATTTCACATTATTGTATGTATGCTGTGGGACAGTGTCAGAAAATAATGCGCGCGAAACACCACCACCACTACACAATAAATTAAATAACCACAAGATGGCGCTGTTTATTTTTTAAATAAGGATGATTTCTCTTTGTAGTTATGCTGGTGAGTTTTTGTCTATAACATTATTATACTAAATAAAATATATATGTTTACTAATATTCCTATAATTATTTGCATATATCGCAATTTATATCATTCACATAATATTCCTATAATTATTTGCATATAATTCGAAATTTATATCATCACAGATCAAGTTTCTAGTCAGGTCATGCGTCACGGTTTTTTCCGTTTCCCAATCTGTCCAGAGAACTTACCTGTTTTGTTTGTTTTTATCATAGACTGGTTTTTTAATCAAGTCGGCTTTCTACTGTTACAGAAAGATACGAAAACGCAATATCAACACCAGCATTTTAATGTACTGTACAAAAACACATGTACCATAAACAAGGGATACACGACTTTTTCTAATCTGAATTATTTGTTCTTGTAGTACAAAGTAAGATAAATAATAACAACAACACTATGTGCTTTGCTACTGTTGAAAAGCCTGTTGTATTTTGCCGTGACATTAATATGACACAAACTGTCTTCGTTCATAATCTGGTTTTTGTTTGCAAACAACGGCCATCCACATGGAAATTCTCGCGCACGGAACTCTGGGATGTGATGTTCTTTCACTGGTTTGAAGGCCTCATGATATGTCAACAAGAACTGCATTTCCCGATGAACATCCTGCAGAACAGCTGACACAACAGAAGCCCAAAAGCTGTGTGTACTTTCTTTGTGCCAGAACACGCAGAGAGCCACTATGATACGGACGTTAACAAAGAAAACTTAAAAGTGACTGCACAAGTGCTCACGCTTATGGAGCTATTTTACAGAAACAAACTGGATTTGTTTGATCGCATTTACTTTTAAGGGCCTTTACTCTTTGCTGTTGTTTTTGATGTTTTCCAGAAAGCTGGTCTCCTGTGGATAAGGTGAGAAAAATAATGCTGAAAACTTTTTTTAACAGCTTTAATGATTAAGATAATGTCAGTATAATGGGATATGTTGAATGCGTTAACACTGTGTGTTTAAAGATAACATGTGAACGTGTCATATGCGTCATGGTTGTTTTTGGTGCGTTAAAAAAACAAGGATTTTATCCGTAAATGTTATATATATACTATCTATATTGTAGTACAATATCATATATATATATATATATATATATATATATATATACATATATTTATATATACTACTATTTGTACTATTATATATGTGTGTGTGTTTGTGTAGCGTATATTTACATACATATGCATAAACAGTGAATTAATGCATAATTAGTAATTAATTAAGTTAATTAATACAAGGAATACACACCATTATGTATGTTTATTTAGAGTCTGCATGAAAATGTCTTGCCTGCTGGAAAGCCCTGGTAGACCATCTTGAACCAGCAACAAAACAGTCCCCACTAGGATGGTTATTTGGAACATAATTTCTGGTCGACTAGCTTGCACCCAGCCTAGACCAGCTAATGACCACATTAGACCAGCTAGAACCCCACTGCTGTCATCTTAGGCTGGATTTTCCAGCAGGCTATAAGATGCTCTCTTTCTCTCTGAACACTTAGGGATCCGTTCTCTGTGATTTTAAGCCTTTTATAGAGTAGAAATCACAAATAATTGATCTCATTTCTATGAGGTCATCATTTCAGTCCACATGGGGCATGTTTAGCTGTAGGGGAACTGTTGAGCAACCGTCCATGTTCTTTTATTTCTACTTCCACAACAAAACAAACCTGAGTGATTTAAAAAAAAGATTGCGCAAACTCCCTCTCTCACACACACTAACTCAGTCACTCACTTTATCTCTCAGCCACAAATCAGTGTACCTTTTGTATCAGTACTATATTGCCTAGAAGAATAGATTTGTTTAGGCTTTTTTTTTTTTTTCTTTTTTTTTTTGTCACGTCACTTGATGCATTTCAATGTGCTCTAGTAAACTTTGTAGATATTTATGAACTCAAAACCTTTGTTTTCTGTGATGATTGTGCAATCGTTTGCTTTTCAGCCTTAAACACATTTGTATTTTTTAAATGTTGGTTGTCATGACCCTTGTGACAGATTATAACACTTATAATACAACTGTAATTATAATAACACTTAAGTTAACAATTTACATTGATAGCAATGCTTAATAATGACTTGCTTTGGTAACGGCCAAAAAGCTATTTAAGCATCGTTGCTGCAAATACATTCTATAATCCATGCTTGATAATGTTGATCTAATAAAGGTTATTGCTATATTAACAAATAATAATAGATTTTGGAAAATAATTGTTACTATTGAAATGCTCTTGAGCATGAACTTGAACTTTAGCCTCCGTCAGGGTCAAAAAGCCACCTTGAAAGTGTGAGTATGGCCACATTCTATATGAAATGAATAATGCAAAAGGGTCAATAATATTATATGGCTGCAATAGTTTCCTGCACCGTAAGTGATAAACACATCTTAACCAGGTCTTTGGATTTACTTGAAATTTACAGACTGGCGTGTTGTAGCAGGGGTACTAATCTTAAGAAGGTGGTTCTCAGTTGGACTGAATACCACTTATAGTGTTTGTTGATTGTAACTGCTGTTCTTCTACAGGTGTTGATGGTCGCTGATCGTTTTCCTGCAGACATTGATAGTGATTGTTAGTTGGTGAAGGTCTCCTGTCAGATACAGTCATGGTGCTCATTTTGGGTCGCCGTTTGAATCATGAGAACTCCGGTGGCGTGCCTGAATTGCCAGCTATCAAGCGTAAAGTCTTCGAGATGGAGTCGAAGACCTTGAACGACGTGTTCAACTTCTCTTCCGGTTCCTCTCACTCTGAGAGCGTCCTCCAGGTCTTCAACGAGTTCCGTGACAGCCGCCTCTTCACGGACGTGATCATCAGTGTCCAGGGGCGCGAGTTCCCCTGTCACCGTGCCGTGCTGTCCGCCTGCAGCAGCTACTTCCGTGCCATGTTCTGCAACGACCATCGGGAGAGCCGCGAGATGCTGGTGGAGATCAACGGCATCCAGGCGGACTCTATGGACACGTTCCTGCAGTACGTTTACACCGGACATGCCTGCATCACCACACAGAACGTCCAGTTCCTCTTCGAGACCTCCAGCCTCTTCCAGATCGCCACCCTGCGGGATGCTTGCGCAAAATTCTTGGAGGAGCAGCTGGATCCCTGCAACTGCCTCGGCATTCAGCGCTTCGCAGATGCCCACTCTCTCAAACAGCTGGCCAGTCGTTGCCGTGCTTTCGCCTTGCTGAATTTCCCAGAGGTGGCTCAGCATGAGGAGTTTCTAGACCTCCACAAAGATGAGCTGGAGGAATACTTGGCCAGCGACGAACTGTCCATTGGCAGGGAGGAGTTGGTGTTTGAGGCGGTGATGCATTGGGTCTACCATGGCGTGGAGTATCGCAAGCCCATGCTGAAAGATCTGCTGCAACATGTTCGACTGCCTCTGCTTCACCCCAACTATTTTGTACAGACGGTGAGTGGCACATTCAAATTCATTTGGACAGGTGGAGAAGCTCCTTTTTAGTTCAACAAATCCAGAAATACTCTGCATAGATGTTTATATAGTGCCACAGTGATGTATTTTTGTAGGGCATTCACCCCGGTTCACTTGGAAAAAAAATAGGCAACCTCTGTAGTCCCATTTAGACACTTTTTAGAAACTGTTTTTTTCAAGACAAGTAAAAGATTTAAAGAAAAGTCACAAGGGGGTATTACTAATGTATTTTAAGTTACAGAATAAAACGTGAACATAACTTGAACTTGTGTTAACCTCAGACCCCATTTCAGGCATTTAACCAAAAAGCAAAAAAAAACAAAAAAAACATTGACTTTAGGACAATGAAACCACAAGTTCTAAAATTCTCGTTTTAGGCTTTTTCCCTATAAAAAATGTCATCCCTGCAGCACTCTATAGTGATCAAAGAATCATAAAATCAACCTTGATTTGTTTCTTAATGTCCTCAAGTGAAAATCAACCCTACATTGGGTATAGTATGGTCCTAAAATCATGAAACTAGATAAAGCAAGGACTTGAGATTTGGCTGTTTGCAGAGTTTGCTCCAAGGATAAAACACACTTGAACCGGCTAATCAAGATCCTGGGGCTCACTTCAAATCTATCGGCAGGTGTGCTGAACTAGTCAAGTCAAGTTCTTTCTTTATTGTCATAATACAACAATATTATTTAAACAAGATAGCTGGACTCTTCAGGAAGGCAGATATGAGGGAACAGTTTTGAGGTCAAGCAATAAGATTGTGATCATTTCTCTGCTGCAGGTGGAAGGTGATAAACTGATCCAGAATGCTCCAGAATGTTACCAACTGCTGCATGAAGCACGTCGCTACCATGTACTTGGCAATGAGATGATGTCACCACGTACAAGACCGCGCAGGTACGATCTAGTTTCTGATCAAAACACATTGTCAGCATTGCTCAGGAAATATTTTTTTCTTCCTGTGAAGGACTAAAATTGCATGCGTTTCACAGAGGAAATGAAACCACTGCAAACTGGTCAGTTTTTCACTGCACTGTGCTGAACATTTGAGGATGAGACATCTTGAGTACTACATGCAACAATGAACTCTGACATTATTAAATAAAAATGCACTCATGTTGACTCATTAGAGTTCATGCTTCACTGGAAAATGCACGACATCTGAAAAAAGTGAATTAAAGAGACATGGTTGTTTGAAATCTTAAGTTATTATAAACTTTGACTGTTTTTAAATTAATTTTCTTTTATCGGTATTGCTTATTCTGAGGGAATGTAAACAATCCCCTAAAACCTATAGTTCAGTTGCGCTTTTTACCCTTTAAAGGTGCAGTGTGTAGATTTTAGTGGCATCTAGCGGTGAAGTTGTGAATTGCAATCACGCTCAGCTCATCCCTCACTTTTGAAGCACGTAGAGAAGCTATGGGGGCCAACACGGGACAAATATGTTGTCGTCGGAGAGAGCAGAGAGTGACTAGCGCTCTGTAGAGAAGTTTGTCCATTTAGGGCTACTGTAGAAACATGGCGGCGCAAAATGACGAGTTCACTGTAAGGGGACCCGCGGTGTATGTAGATAGAAATGGCTCATTAAAGGTAATAAAAACATAACAGTAATGTTACATTATGTAAGGTACACTACTGAAAACGTAGTTATGTATATAACAATAGACAATAGATCCTCAAAAATACTACACACTGCACCTTGACTTGACTTTGAAACAACGGTGTGTCAGTGTTGCCACTAAAAAAAATTGATTGGACACTCAAAACCATTCAAATCCTATTGACTTGCATTGCAGGAGGAATATACAGTATAATACCAGAATATCACCTACTATAATAAAAATCACTCAAAACACTGCATAACAACAGCCTGGCATTGTGTCTGCAACTTTTGCACGGGCAGGCACCGCTCGTGTTTTCTTCAGAGTAAATGTAATCCATTTCTACACACTCGCTCGATTCATATCATGAGTAAGGAGGTCATTAGGTACTTTTGTTTAGAGAAAGTATCCATTTAAAAGAGGGCTCTCAATTAGAAAACGTCTTTGTTTAGTGGAAGCATGTCTTATGTTGGAGGCAGTATTTATTTAGGGAAATATCTGTTTGGAGGAAGTATCTGTATTTTTAGATTACTATCTTTATAAGAGTCAAATGTTGGGAGGCGTAATCTGTACTTGAAGGCAGTATCTTAAAACGGAGTTTCTGTATTTAGATTCAGTATCCTAATCTGTGTTCTGGAGGTGTTATCTGTGTTTGGAGTTAGTATGTTGCATTGAGGGCTGAAAATGTATTAGCTTGTTTTCAGACATTCCACTCTGCCATATATAACCTCTGTCACCAAGTCATTTTTCAAAATGATTTAGTAATTTTAAAACGCACACATTCAGCTCAGAGAAACCACAAATGCACCAACATTCACTGTACAGGACTCATTCAGCTATTGTCTGCACTAAAGACGCATAGAAGAGCTGTGCAGGCACTCAATGTAAACATTGTTGCATAGTGTCAGATTTCTCAAATACAACCTTAAATGTTATTTAAACACACACACACACATGAAATACAAGAAATACATGAAAGTGCCTTGGAAGATGATTCATTTTCCAATGAATCATTGCAGAAGCTCATTGTACTTTAACAGGAATGAAGCTTAACCACTTCCTGATGCTGTCATCTCTTTATTTCTCCTCTTCAAAGCCCATGCTTATCTGGTGATGTTCCTTCTCCCTGTCTGCAGGTCCACTGGCTTCTCTGAAGTCATTGTGGTGGTGGGTGGCTGTGAGCGAGTGGGAGGGTTCAATCTGCCATACACGGAATGTTACGACCCCGTGACGGGAGAGTGGACATCTCTTGCTAAACATCCCGAGTACACCAAGTCTGAGTATGCAGTGTGCGCCCTCCGCAATGACATTCTTGTGTCAGGTAAGACCCTCTTATTCCTGCCTGACAAATGATAAATTAAATATAATATGAAACACCCTTTATGTTCTAAATGGTTGTGATTTTGTCACATCATTCTGCATTTTAGGGCATGGGGATATTTGCTGTACTTTTGGTACTGGTTTGTCCTGTACTTGGTCACAATGACTGATCAGCAAGATGCTAGTTCTGTGGAACATGAATCACAGCACACACACACTCTTTCTCTCTCTCTTTTGATGTGTGGTTGACACTGGCATGTGGAACCTCCTATAAAAGTAGATTTACCCAGATTTACACGTTAGAGAGGAGCCTTGATGTCAGCTTGGAACATAAATGACATCTAATGAAAAACTCAAATATGAATAATGCTGATATGAATATTTGACTCAATGGATTTTTGAAGTTTGAACTGTTTTGATAAATTTTACTGTAAAAAAACAAAACAATTGAAGTGTCCCAATTCTGCCAAGATTATCACTGTGTGAAGTGTGGGGGAATGGTCTGCTTTAACTTTAAGTGGTCAGACATGATTTCCACTTGACTGGAAAACTGTTTAAAAAGGACCGGAAAATCATAGTTGGGAATGGGCTCTTTTTGTGCCAATAAAGGTGCAGTATCGTTGCTTTGTGAAATATCGCAGGCGAAATCCAGTTTTTCAGATGAGAGTGTGATCGGGAATTTCATGTGAGATCAAAAAAGGTTTCCCATGCAGATTTCTATGTGAGCAGTGCTTTATACATTTATATTGACAATGGACCTGTCTTTTCACTCTAATGTGATTGCAATTTTGGAGAGGCTAGCAATAGCAAGCTAGCTCTAAAAAGTATAAGATCCCACCCTCCTTCAGAACGCTCTCCAAAGCCACGTCTCCTTCAGAACACGTGAACACACACAGCAGAGTCTCCAAAGCACCACGAGAGATGTAAAGATGCTGTTAAATAAACCTTAATGTCTCAAAGCACACAACATTACAATATTGTGAATTGCAATCACGCACCGCTCATCCCTCCCTTTTGAAGCATGTAGAGAAGCTACGGGGGCCGTCACGGGACATATAATGAACGTAAACAACTTGCAGAGCTCAAGTTGTACCACCTGACTGCTGCTGATTCATTTTGGCGTTGATAGTGTTGACATAGAAACGCATAAATCCATGTCTGAGGACGTGAACAGCTCCGGGTAGAACATCACGTGTTGTCATCTCATAATTATGGCGTGAACACAGCATAAGCTTGTTGTTTTGGTTCAGGCGGAACTGTAAAAGCCGGCTAACAATTCTGCATAGCCTTAAAGAGCGCGCTAAAGACGTGATGTCTGCGCGAAGGTATGGAAACACAAATGTTGATGACAGGCAGGTAGGACATCGTATCGAATGCAATGATTGGACGAACATTTTTTGGTTCTGAGATTTCCACAAAAGATATTTGTACAATAAAAAAAAAAAATTATTTAAGCCACTTCTATTATTGATTGTTTGAGTATAAGTTACAAAAAGCGTTTATAAAACAAATGGCCTACCCTACCTTTAAGCAACCACCCATAACACCTTAGCATCTGCATAGAAACATGTTTTAAACCACTCCGAATGCCTTAATACTTCCATAGCAACACCCTGGCAACCCTACACATCATCCTGACTTTGTAGCAGTTGCTTTTGCATGAGCTAGCTCCATTCACATGCACAAACATTCCCAGAGAATGAGCTTTTAAGAATCATGCCAGTAAGCAACCATTCATAACACCATAGCAACTCCTTAACAACCGCATAGTAACATGTTTTAAACCACTCAGAATACTTTAGTAACCCCACTGCAACGCACTTTTAACCATACACACCATCCTGGCATTGTGGCAGGCACATTTACTTCAGACAATGTAAACCTCTACTAAATACATTGTTCAGTTGAGCTTCGTTTAAACAAATTCTGTTATTGTGTGGATGGGTTGGGCAAATTAGTCTTGGGCTCTCTGTGGTGAGTTAAGGGCTTTTAGCAAATGCCTTGTTTGTGAGGACATTTCTGGAACAGCTGTTTATGATTTGAGGAAAATCGGAAACATTTGCCTCTGTGACCAGCCAGTGTGTCAAGGGCTGTTCTCACTGGCAAACTCTAGCCTTCTATTAACTGAGAGCTTTGGACATTTTAAACTCTAACTGGCACAGGCAAGCGGCATCTTGGGGGAGTATTTGTGCCAAGAGTTTCAGAATAGTTCCAGGAATGATCTGCAGTGTTTGGCTGCAGATGTTGGTGAAGTTATTGCATTACCTTATCCAGGGACCAAAGGTTATGTCTATGTATACAGGTCATGCACTAGAGGAGTTTCTATAACTGTGACAGTTTTTTATGCATTTGAACTTGATCTAAAATCTTTTAGGTCATGCGTGGGTTTTTGTTTGCACAAGCTAGAGGCCATAACTAGGAACTCTGAATTGTATAATTCTTATTCTTCCCCTTCTAGAGTCATTGTTTAGCGCATTTAAAAACATAAAGTATGTTTTGTGTGACTGATTTCCATGAATAGATCTGTGTTTTTGAGCTCATGTTCTCACGTGTCAGGTTTGCCCTTCTCTCTCTCTCTCTCACTCACACACACACACACACACACATGCTACTTATTGCTGTTCTTGTGTGCACGTGCAGTTGGCCAGCCTCCAGCATTAGGTTCAGAGGCCCCTTACTAAATCTGTCCCTTTCCTCTGTCAGAAGTCATATCCTACAGGCTTGGTGGTTCAGCTGTCCTTGATAAACATTACTCTTGGATTTTTTTCAAGAATAACAAAAATCGCCACTCTAGAGTGCAAATTCACAGAATGTTAGATCAGTTGTTCCCAAATTATTCTCAGGGGAGACCTTTATTACATGCTTCGTCAACTTCAAAACACTTTATTTTATGCAATCATCTACACATTTAATTTAATATAATTAAACAGAACTGGTTAGAATTTGCAGTTAACAATCTTTTGCTTTCTGCTTATTACATACAAATAAAATCAAAGCATTTACAAGTAAATAAACTTGAAATACACTAAAGTACCCTGCATTTTAGAGAGTTTGGATGTTATTAAAGGGTTAGTTCACCCAAAAATGAAAATTCTGTCATTAATTACCCTCATGTCGCTTGACACCCTTAAGACCTTTGTTCATCTTCGGAACACAAATTAAGATATTTTTGTTGAAAGGCCTCCATTGGCAGCAATGATATTTCCTCTCTCAAGACCCATAAAAGGTACTAAAGACGTCGTTACAAAGTCCATCTCACTACAGTGGTTCTGTCCTCAGACGTGAACTCACGAAGCACCACGACGCTTGCGCGAGAATATGACTTAAAGCCGGCGTTCTGACACATGACCCGGAAGCAAGGAACTTTGTTTACAAGAAGAGTATCTAAGCTGTTGAATTCTACATTGATTGTGCTTTAAATTTTGGTGTAGTGCTCAAAATGGTGCTAAAGTGTGCACCTACATATGCTCTACATCATATTCTCGCGCATGTGTCGTGGTGCTTCGTGAGTTCATGTCAGAGGCCCAGATGGAAGACAAGAACTTGTTGAATAAAGTCGTTATTTTCATTATTATTATTTTTTTTTTTTTCACACAAAAACTATTCTCATCACTTCATAAAATTATTGTAGAACCACTGTAGTGAGATGGACTTTTTAACAACGTCTTTAGTACCTTTTATGGGTCTTTAGAGAGGAAATGTCATTGCTGCAATGGAGGCCTTTCTGAGCCATTGGATTTCAACCAAAATATCCTAATTTGTATTCGAAGATGAACTAAGGTCTGACGGGTGTCGAACGACATGAGGGAAAGTAATTCATTTTTGGGTGAACTAACCCTTTAACGTATTACATGCCAAATAATCTTTCATTGGAGCCCTGTATCTGAATTTGTTCATAAAACCCAAAAATTTAAATTGTCATCATTCTCACCCTCATGTTATTCCAATCCTGTATGACTTTCTTCTACTTTGCACCCCATTGACTTTAATTGTATGGACAAGGATATGATATCTTTTTTTGAAATGCCATCTTTTGTGTTCCACAGAAGAATATTATACAGAGTTGCAATGGCAAAATGATAAGTAAATAAAGATATGCTTTCTCGCTGTTAGAGAAACCATAAATCATTCTGTCCAAACCTGACCAAGACGCAAATCTTGACGCTTTGAATGATTCACTGCTTCCTGTTAACGTTTGTTCATTTTAGGTAGCTAATGAACCGGGCCGTAAACTAAACCTAAATCATAGTGACGCCATGGCATATAATGCAAAGGTACTTATTATTGACGTGTAATAAAAACCTCAAAGATTCCTTGGGTGCCCCAAAGGGACATGGTGACGGGAAAAAAATATGAAATGGAGGAAAAAATATTTGTCAATGCTTTTGCTTTCTTCTCTCTCGCAAATGTTTTGTTCCCCCGAGAAACTTTGCATGTTTTGCGAGCGAACGCAGAGTTACTTGGAGGAACACAAAAGTTTTGCGAGCAAACGCAAAAGCATTGATTTATTGTTTTTCCTCCCATCTCCCATTTTTTTCCACCACCATGTCACTTTAGGGGCTCCGTAGATTCCTTTTTATTATCTTTAGATTTCTAGATATCATGCCAAGATCCAATACTGGTTCTGACCTGGTGTTTGCAATGATTTTGCAAGAAATGTTATGAATGATGAAAAGAATTGTCATTTTGTAATACATTAAATTTGGCAACCAATTTTCTACACTTATCCAAGCCATAAATGTGCTTAAATCATTCAAGGTTATCCTAAGTGTCTACATCCCTTCAGCAAATGTCTAGCAATGTCTCTGCTAATGAGTAGCTTTACTGTTCACCTGCAGCTTTTACATCCTGCTTTAAGCAATCTCTGTGACAACATGTGAAGTGTCGACGGGAGACTGACTCTGTCTTAAATGCTGGTTAGTCCGGTCTTCAGTCTGAATGAATGCCATAAAGGCCTGATGCTCTTTGTCGGGTGATATTTATGACAGAAGAGCAAACTAAAAGGACTGGAGCCAGGCTTTATTATATTTACTCAGAATTAGAGGACAAAGCAAAACTCATCCTCTTTAATTTGACAGAGATTTTGACTCTGCCTTTGTTTACCAGACAGTTGCTCGTCTAGTGCACTAATGGAGTTTACGAGCACTGTAGTTCTTGCTGTGGTGCTTGTACTTCCTCAATAACGTTCTTCATTTATTTTCTACCTCCACTTTTTCTTTCTTTGAGCTTCCCTTTTCTCCTTTTTTTTTCTGCTTGCAGTTAAAAAGGCCAGTTATTTTAAGCATGTTTACTCTTGAATGCATAATGCGTTTAATTATATGAGCTAAAAAGGCAAAGTCTTATGATACCAGTGTTTCCTGCACCGAAAATAGTTGAATGAAGGTGATGCCAAGATGGCCGGTTAGTGCAACAACTTACCTTGAAGGGACTTTGACGGTACTGAGAGGGAGGAAGAGTCTCATTTGCTATTTGAGAAATTCTGACGTGAAATGGTGGAGCGGCCTGCTGCCAGGTGTTTAAGTGTTTTGCATGTGTGTGGGAGAGAAGGACTGTCAGAGCTTGCCTCAGACCTGCTGTTTGGATAAACAGCCATTTGGGGCGAGATGTGAAGTGGCACCGAATAGAACAGCCCTCAGCAGTTTTAGATAACCATAGATGACAACAAGAAAGGATGTTCAGATCAGACGGAGAATTTCCGTTTAACAGGAACACAGGTGAAGCCCTGTGGTTTGTGTAATTACAGACATTGTGTTATCTCGAACTGAGCACTAATAACATGTTTGTGGGTTTGCAATGTTGAAATACTTGACCACAAATAAGCTGCTAGTGGTTGATAACTATACAGGGGCACCAAAAAATATTTTGACACTATTAAAGGAATAGTTCACGCAAAAATTAGTTATCTCATCATTACCCACCGCCATGCCTGATGTTTAACATGACTTTCTTTCTTCAGATAAACACAAATAATCCATCTTTATGAGTCCATATAATGCCATTGAATGGTTGCTTCTCGTTTGACACTTGAAAAACCAACATACAACATTATGAAGCTCGCACAAGAAATTATGGTTCTCTTGTTTCTTCTCGCAACTCACTTGCATTACTCTCATGAACGCTTGTATGACAGTAGACCGTAGACCCTATCATTAGGTGAATATAATATTCGGGAGAAATATCAATCAGGTTTCAGACGAGGTCATAATACCGAAACATCAATTTAAAGGTAGTAAATTATCTGAGATTAAATACAGATAAAGGTAAGGCCTCAATTTTAATCCTCTTGTGTGTGTAATCCTCTAAGTGCTGCAATATAAATAAATGTTTATTATTATTATTATTATTATTATTTCTTCCACTGGGGTCCTGTGGATTACAGTCACCATCGTTGTTTGTCATTTTTCAAGGGGCAGCCGAGTGGCACCCGTTCAATGGCATCATATGGACTAAAAAAATAATCTTCGACAACCAGCAAGTGTCAAAATACTTTGCCTTACTTGTTAACAGATTATATACAGACCGTTTTGTTAAATGTTATACTTGTGCAAATGTTTTCAAGGACACACACACACACACCAGTGTTATTTTAGTATTATTTATATACTGTTATAGTATTCCGTTTTTTTTTTTTAAATGAGCTTTTAGTTATGTTTTTGTCATTTTTATTTCTTTTAAATATTACTGTTTTTACAAATGAGGATGTTCGCAAATGTCCCCAAAAGGAGGTTTTGTCAGATTTAGCCCCCCAGAAATATGGTTAAGCTGGTGTGCAAACACACACAGCCTGCTCTTGCTGCTTTTAATGTTGTGGTTGTTTTTTTACAGGTGGACGGATCAACAGCAGTTACGTGTGGATGTATAACTCTCAGCTCAACGTCTGGATTAGAGTGGCCTCTCTTAATAAGGGACGTTGGAGACACAAGATGACCGTCCTTCTGGGGAAGGTGAGAGCGAGTGTGTGGTGTGCATATGTGTGAGTGTTTCCAGACTAGGGCTGTACGATTAATCGAAAAATAACCGAAACCGACATTCAGAACCTCTAACCGACATATTTTTCCCATGTCGGTTATTTCGGTTTTCACGTGACTCCGCCCCGTCAGTCACATCAAGTGCAGTTTGCAGGCACACAGAGATGCAGGAGCAGTTATCTGTGTATATAGATGCCCAGAATCACTATAGTAGCTGCATGTTTTACACAGTTTATACAGGTCAGTTAATTGCTGTTCTTATAGCCTACGCGCTGACACACACACACACACACAGATGGCGTGCGCAAGCCCCGAAGCCGCTTTCACTTTCGTCCTCATAAAGTTTGTCAAGTATGCGTTTAAAGGCTTGCCAGTTTCAACATTTAAAGCGATTGTGCACTATTCAAAAACAACAATACGGAAAACTAATCCGTTCAGTGCTCAGCTTTTTTCTGTGACATAGAGAGCCGTGTTGCGTCTCTGACAGCGCGTGCCCTGAAGGCAGATCTTTCACCTGCGTCCTCACAAAGCTTTGTCATTTGTATGTGATTTAAGCCCTGCCAGTTTAAACATTAAAGCGAGTTTCGACCATCAGATATGTATTATGTTGAACTAATGCCTGATATATTGTGACAAACGAATACTCAGACAGAAGCTCGCACATCACCTTAAGATCGCGCGCAGAAACGCAGTCTCAACGCTGTCCTGTGACTAAAGTAAAGTCACTAAAGTAGCTTAGAAACTCAACCGTTATATGCATACATTTTAATACCTTTGCAGTAAGTACAAACCACAGCTTCATAATGAATAGAGACAGTATGAGTAATTCACACACACAATCACTCTCTCATTAATGCATTCAAATAAATGTAATGCAGGCCTATGTGTTAATTTATCTTTATCTGATGTACAACAAGCAGAAATCTGCCCCATAGACAATAACTGCTGAAAGTGAACCGTTTCCTTCAAGTATTTTAAAATCACAAAGAAATGCACTTTTTCATTTAAAAAAAAAAATCCACCTTTAATTGTAGAAAATATTTACAGTACAAACCTTATCAGTGAACTTACTCAAAAACCTTATGAGGGCAAAAAAAAAAAAAAAAAAAAAAAAAAAGCAAAATAATCGTTCATTAATCGTAATCGAAGTCAAATGTTCAATTAATCAAGGTTTTTATTTTTGGTCAAATCGTTACAGCCATATTCCAGACCCAGTGTCCCATTTCCTAAATCAGAGGAACACTTCCTTTAGAGCAGTGGGACTGTATGAAGAATAGTGTTTTGCACTGGTTAAACATCTAATGTAATCAAATATTTGTGATTTTTAAACGTTGCTTGGAAAACATCTTAATTGGTTCAAATACATGGCTACTTTTGAGAGAGATAATTTTAGCTCCCATAATTCTTATCAGCATCTATTTTAGACATCCCCACCCCTTCCTTTGTTTTTTCTTATCATAATTAGCCCTCTTCTCCACAATGATCTTCAAATATTTCTGCTTGATGCACTTAACGTTTGCGCCACTTTCGACTCAAGTTAACGTTTTTGTAGACAATTTCAGCCTTAGATGCCCCATTTAATTCAAATTAACATTTCCCATTGCAATTGGTTTCCTCTCTTGTGTGTATTTGGATATTGTGTTATTGGTCTTTTTAATGAATGGTTAACACATTTTACCATATTTAAATCAATTATGCATACAGAAAGAACAACTTCAGTAAAAATCTGTATTCTTTAATCTTATTTTCCAGTACAAACTAATCAAGAACAAAATTTCATAAGACATTAATATTTTCTTCTTATCCCATTGGCAAATTGTTCTTTTTTGTTCTACATTTAGTGTGGTTTATGCTTAAAAGAAGACAACAACAATTGGCAACACTTTACTTTTGTTTTATTACATGTACATTAAAATGCATTATATAATTTCATAATAAATTGGAACCAAAGTTTGAATGGATCATCAAGAATTGGTTTTGTCATGTTTTAATGCATTATACATTCTAAAGGTGTATTATAACTGTGGCGAGACCATATAATGCATTATAGGGTGCGTTACAAGGCATAATTAATGCATGAAAAACACTTTTATAATGTATTATACATAAAGGCTTTAAGTAAAGTGTTCCCAAACAAATTTGACTTTTTTTGCAGCATGAACATTTACATTATATTTATAATCAGTGCAGTGTAAAAAAGTGTGCAGATTTCATGAAAGCATCGTAATATCCAGTCTTTCAGTGCGTGTTTAGGACTGACGTTACGATCAGATGTTTACAACTCTAATCAATTTGTGCTGTTGTAAAATAAAATAGCTTCCCTAGTATTGAAGGTTTTGTTTGTCTTATGATGAATCGAGATCCACTTCCTGTAATTCCCCATGCAAAGGGTTTTGATGGTCTTGTGATGCTGTATTAAATGTATATTTTTGGGTGTTTGTAAACATTTGAGACATATGCATTTCATTACGCATACAGGGGGTATAACTTTCTGCCTCCTTGGATTTAATGGATTTCTTCTGTTCGCGCACACGGAGAGGCATAGACACGCACATAACGTTCTCTTGAGGATCTTTTTTCCTTGGGAAAACCGTTGTAATTCTCTCTTCCTTCCGCCCATTGCCCATCCTCCTCTTTGGTTGTTTACAACACGTTTACTTGATTTTCAGGATGTTTGTATTTGCTTTAAAATGGAAACTCATTTCAAATCCTCCCTTTAAAGAAATAGTTCACCCAAAAATATAATTTTTTTAAAATTCACATTTACTCACCCTCATGTTGTTCCAAACCCGTATGACTTTTTCTTCAGTGGAACGCAATTTTCAAAAAACTCCAAATGGTCATTTACAGGTTCATCATTTTGTTTATGGGTATTATATGGTCTACTAGAATACATTTAAAAAAACATATGATTTTTCTTATAATTTACACTGTTGCAGCACCTGTTTTCACCCTCTGTCTGAACACTTTTAATTTTTGGTTTCTTTAAAACCCGCCTTCTGAAAAGCGTAGTCTGATTGGTCAGCCGGCCCAAGTCTGTTGAGATTGGTTTACCACTGTTGTAAATGTAATGGCCCTTACCATAACCAGCGAGTATCAGCTCCGGAGGCTTTCTGAGGCGCTGTAAATACTACTGTATCTACACTAACTATTCAAAGCAGCTTTGCTGAAATCAACATTGCTACTACATAAAAAATAGTGCATATGTGCACTGTATACCAAGTCGTCAGAAGCTATGTCATAACTGTATGAGGCAGGGGCGTAACTTTGTTTAAAAAAGTGGGTGGGACAGGAGTGTGTGTGTACACAATGCTATATCAGATATGTACTATAGCTAACAATTGTAGAAATGTATAACATTACAATGTCCAGAAATAAATTACAATAGCACATTGAGTTTAATGTATCGACATAGAACTCATGTTTAATATGATGAGTTTCATTCTTATGTCTACTATAATACAATATATTGTTAGTCCCGAGATTCTTCATGTTAGTGCATAAATACATCCGCATTCACTATTTGTATTCCCTAATGGTCTGGTGGTAGAAATTTAAGCGTGTCAGAGGTTCTAATCCACCTTCGGACAGTGTATTTTATTAAAAAATATATATTTATTTTCCAAAGATGTTCATCAATGATTGTATATCAAGAGCAAGGACATGTTTGTGTGCAGATTAGGTCTTGCAAAGAATAGAGAGTCCGCAACGGCATTAAGTGATAGGTTGACACACTCGTCTGTGAGAAGACTGTGCACAAGCCAAAAGAGAACACTGTATCCGCGCCACTGATAACAGTGGCAATGAACACTCAGCATGATTTCAAAAACAACACATTCCAGTGTCAGATAGCCTCTTATTTAAGACAAATTAACGTCAACTAGATTAGTTTAGTTTGAATTAGGTTTATTCGTGCAACAAGATAATTTTAAAAAAGTGGTGGGGACATGTCCTACCCATCCCACCCGCAAATTACACCTATGGTATGAGGAACAACGAAGTAGTTTGTTGATTGTCAGTGATGTAGCAGAATCATTGTGACACCAGTGATGCATTGCGGGTCCCTGTCCTCCCTGGGCCGGTATAAACTCTACACCAGTCTTTTGTGCTCCACAAAAAAAAAGTCAGTCATACATGTTTGGAATGACATGAGGGTTAGTAAATTGTGACAGAATTTATATTTTCCTGTGAACTATCCCTTTACATGTTTATTTCATTCCATCTTACTTCCATAAACAGCTGCTCCAATAAGGTGATTGAGAAACCCCCTCTTTTAAAGGGATAGTTCACCCAAAAATGAAAATTCTCTTCTTCTGCTGAACGTAAAATATATTTTGAAGAATGTTCAGCAGATGAAAGAAATCCATCCCTTTAATTTCATTTTGTGTTGTGTGTGTGGTTTATGTCCATGTTGTTATGGCACATTTTTTGGTTCTTGTATGTAGGTGGTGACCGTGTGAAGAATTTTTCTGTCTAATTTCAGAAGAACCTCTTGAGTGTTTTGCTGAAATATGATCACATAGACATACAAGAGAAAACTACAATCTACAAAAATTTCATCTACCTTTCTATCCATCCATCATTCTCTTATCTTGCTTGTGCCTTCCCGTATAAAATGATTTATGAGTCTGTTTTTCTTTTTTAGCGAGCAAAGAGAGGGGTTCAAATTCTTATCATTTTTTAAATTTATTTTTACCAAGGAAAATTGCAGCTGAAGTGATCTCCATTTATCTTCACTGTATGGAGAAGAGTACATTTGATATTTTGGTATGGATACAGTTGCTTTCGTTTCAATAAATAAGTGTAAGGTTATGGATTTCAGTGAAATGAATGCCGTTGCAGTCATTGAGGATGGAGGGTGTGACAGGGTTTAAAGCATCAGAGAGTGTTAATGAGAGAACTTTACTCTCCTAGGTCAGAGGTCTGTATGTGTTTAGATTACACAAGATTTTAGGCCTTTTACAACTGCGATCTGTTTCTCTTTCACTGTTGAACAGGTTTCCTGTTCAACAGCTTTAATGTGGGTCAGTGTCATTATGTTGTTATTGTGGCCCCTCCACATTTCCTCTGCGGTGTCAGTTTGAGGAGAGAAGTTTTTGTGGAGAGGAAACAAAGTGTTTGTCTTTGAGCAGCTACAGAGATCATTTTTATATTGCCCGTGAACACCAGCCATGAGCTAGGAAAAGGATAATGATGATCATTTTAGATCTCTGTGATGAATTACATAATCATAATTTGTGGGGACTCTCCATATATGTAATGGTTTTTAAACTGTACAAACTGTATATTCTTATCCCCTTACACTAACCCTACCCCTAAACCTACCCATCACAGAAAACGTTCTACATTTTTACATTTTCAAAACACCTCATTCTGTATGATTTATAAGCTTGTTTCATCATAGGGACCCTTGTGTGACACTTGTGTATGTATCTTGCAGGTGTATGCAATTGGAGGTTATGATGGGCAGTGTTGTCTCAGTAACGTGGAGGTGTACGACTCCTTCTCCAACCGCTGGACTGAGGTAGCCCCTATGAAAGAAGCCGTCTACTCTCCGGCGGTCACCAGCTGTGCGGGAAAACTCTTCGTCATCGGGGGACAACCTGATGAAAACAGCTGCTCCAATAAGGTGATTGAGAAACGGCACTAAATAAACACACAATATAAAATAAGGCAGAGCTCATCTGGTCTTTGATCTTCATCTAAAGCACTGATAATGCAATTTATGCCCAGTGACTTAAGTCGTGGCAGACCCTTCCATTGATTGCTCTTGACTAGGTGTGCTAAAGGGATTAGAAAAAACAAAAGTCTTGATTTTTGTTTATGAAAAAAAAAGATAGATGATGCCTTTTATTAAATAAAACTGCTTTTTTTTGCTTTGTCCCTCCATTCCTTAAACCGGTCATCTGTTACCTGTAATAACCACACACTCATTCCAACTTGAAAAGATCAGTCACGTTTAAATAATACTGTTATGTTTTTTTCTTCTTTAACACAATGCCTTTATGAAGCAAATAGACCATAACCGGAGCAATAGAGATTAACTGACCTGTCACGCAGGCTCTGCTTCAAATCTTAGTGAGCTGCCTTAGGCCCTGTTTACACCTGGTATTAAGTTGCACTTTGTTTGATCGAATCACAAGTAGACGAGGGAGACTCATACCTGTTTACACCTGGTGTTTTAATCCGTCTCTTTTGTCCTGCTTTCTTCATGGGTAGTGCCTATGGGCGGGTAAATGTATAGGTTTTTTCAGATCTTTCGATCTAATGGAGAGGCGATGAAAAAACATACGGAGAGCATCAGCTTTCGTTTCTGCTCTGACAGCCGCAAGACCACACAGAACGCAGTGGTTGTGTTAGAAATCAGGAATGTTGAGAGAACATTATGCTTGGTACGTTTGGTTCTTCAAACCAAACTTGGGTCTCCAGCCAACAAAGTTTAAATCCCATCTGACTAGCGCTATTCCCATAATGTTTACGCATTAGGTCACTAGGCGCAGAGTAGGCGGTCTTCATGGCCGTTCAAACTCATTCGACCACATGAGCGTCTCCACACTACGAAAACACATCCTGCTAAACTCATCTTTATCTGGTGTCTCATGCAACCCTTCGAATGTTGGCTTCTTTTTGAACAGAAGGGCTGCTAATGGCAAGGCAGATGGGGAGTGAATGTGTGTGTGTTTGTGCAGGTGGTCTGTAACATAGTGAACAGGTGGACCTCTGTCGTGAGCTTATTGTCCTCAGACACTGCTGCTGTCTCAGATAACATCTCACATAGGTTTCTCATTGATTTTCAGGTGCTCAGATTACTGCATTCTTTCCTTACCATCTGGAACCGAAAGAGAAGGAGCTGATATAGTTTAATACAAAGCTCTCTTCCACAAAATGCTGAATGTTCTTCCATGTAATTGCTTCGTCTGTCACCAGAGAGTTTCTAAATGGTGTCTACTCGACAATACATCTTTACACTCTGTAGTGTGCGTGTCTTCGGTGACATCCATATTGTCAATCTTTTTTAAATCTATACATCAGCTAGCACAAAGAAAGTTTGCTTGCACTGAAGAGTGCATATATTAGATTTAGTTTGTTCTGTTTCCTCGCCCTCAGGGCCTTTTCTCTGGTTTCAGCTCATTATATTACTCATTGTGTTGATGGCTATGAGGAAATTATGAATAAGGTATTTGATCACGGTTATAACACCTGCATATTCATGTTAAAACATTTGTACGTTTAATTTCTGGACACCGGAGTATGAGTATATAAAAATGTACTTGTGTGTGTGTGTGTGTGTGTGTGTGTGTGTGTGTGTATACTTTTAGTTATTAGTAGTTTTGGATTTAGGATTACAGTTTAAATAGATCTCCATTGATTTGATCCATTGATTAATCTAGTAAATGAAGTTGCTGAAATTTGTCAAAATCTAAAAATTTAAAATTTAAAATGTTCATAAGCAGAAAAGTAGGACATAAAAATAAAATGGTTTTAATAATTGAAATGGAGCTTAAATAAAATATAAATATTAAATGAAAAAAAAGATTGCAGCTTACTGAAATAAGTTAAGGGTACATAACACACAAAGTTTCTTCCAGTCAAAGGGATAGTTCACCCAAAAATTAAAATTAGCCCATGATTTACTCACCCTCAAGTCATCCTAGGTGTATATGACATTCTTCTTTCAGACAAATAAAATCTGAGTTATATTAAAAAAGTCCAGGCTAATCCAAGCATTATAATAGCAGTAATAGTTGCTCTGTTTTTGAAGTCCATAATAATGCATCTGTCCGTCAAATAACATACTCCACGCGGCTCTGGGGTGTTAATAAAGGCCTTCTGAAGCGAATCGACACGTTTGTGTAAGAAAGATAACCATATTTAAAACTTTATAAAGTAAAGTTTCGGCCGACCGCCTTCCGTATTCAATTTATGGAAAAAGTGTTGAAAGTGCATCTGCCGATCGAAAGACTAACGGGACCAGGTACGTAACTCAGATTTTATTCGTCTGAAAGAAGAATATCATACACACCTAGGATGACTTGAGGGTGAGTAAATCATGGGCTTATTTTCATTTTTGGGTGAACTAACCCTTTAATCTTGAGTACCTATAGAGTAGTATTGCATTTTTCATATCTCCGAAGAGTCTTTAGTTTTATCATGTTTATAAAAGACCGATACCTGTACCGATCCTTTCCAAAAACAGTTGAATTCGTGGAGGCGTGCAGTGGCGGAGCTAAAGAGTCACGAGCACACACACCTATGACACACACACACACACAATACATAATTATCCCTGGATAACTTCCGATTTACTATGCGTTCGTGTTGTTTACATTTATATGCACTTACGCGGCGATTGCCAACAAAACACTGACATTTGATGCAGATTCACTCACCGCCTGCAGTTTCGACTCATGACCGGGAACAAACAAACACACTTGCATGTTGCTGCTCCAGAAAAACAAACAGCATCCACTGTTTCCTTACTGCTGGGAATATTTGGGAAGCTGAACAAGGTTATCTTTCCCTAACAACCAAAAACGCACTTCTTTTATGACATTGTTGATTTCGTGGTCTAAAAACAAAATGGCAGAGCTGACGACGGCTTCCATAACCTGAATGAAGTTTGTTGATGGGTGCGCTCTTGCTCTCGCTCTGGTTGATGTGCGCACATGCTCATCCGGGAGAAGTGTCCATATAAGGAATTGCACCCTTTATGATGTCATACAGGGCCATACTTGAAAAAAACGTTCCGAAACTTGTTCAAATCCTGAAGGAGTGTATTTGGCACAGAAATACTCTGTCACACGTCCAACTTCTTTTTTGTAAAGTTGTCCATGTTTAGCATGAGAATCCAACTCTTTAACAGTGTAAATAAGGCAGATGTATGAAATAACATTAGACCCTACCTTTTATTAAACTGAAATTTAAAAAAAAATGATGTCTACATAAACATATAATAACTTACAACAACTAATAAAAATGACATGACAAATTTACTAAAACTAATATAAAAATCTAAACTGTAAATAAATGTTTTATACAAAGATTACTATAGTATATAAATAATACTATAATAACAATATTAAATGAAGTATAGTTTATCATTTTAAGCCTTTTATAAAACAAGCTTTCTCTCTTCTTTCTACTCAAATATGTGTTTCAGGTCCAGTGTTATGACCCAGAGACAGACAGCTGGCAGCTGAGGGCGTGTATTCCCTTCACCAAACCCAATATTTCTGCCGTTTCTCTCAATAACCTCATCTACGTGTGCGGAGGCCTCACCAAGTCCATCTACTTCTATGATCCTTCACAGGACCACTGGATGCATGTGGGCCACACCTTCAGCAGACAGGTACCTGAAGCACAGCTGCTAATAAACCCAAAAGTGAAAAGTTCCTGTCCTTTTGTCCCATGTACTGATTTGTGTATGTCTGTGTGTGTTTAGGAGAGTTGCGGTTTATCAATTTGTAATGGAAAGATCTACATCCTGGGTGGACGGGGAGAAAATGGTGACGCATCTGATAACATTGTGTGCTACGACCCTGCCTCTGGCATCATCACATCCACGGCTGCTATGCCTCGTCCCATCTCCTACCATGGCTGTGTTACCATACACCGTTTCAGCGAGAAACAACGCAAACTGTGATTGCATCCGCTAACACGCATGCAAACTCCCAAACATGGACTCGTCTGTACATATATAACCGGATGTGCTCTTTTATACAAATTTACATAATTTATTAACTGTTACAGTTGATTTGATCATCATACCAAAGCTGTTTCGATCGTTATCTATGAGGGAACAGTTTCCTGTTATTCCTGTCATTCCTGTCATCACTTGTTTCTCTGGAAAACGGATATAAAACATAACCTTCCTCATAACTGAAATGCATTCAGAAATTCTAAACTAAAGTATTGCAAATATTTGTTAATGGACCATTTTCACATTCCCAGCATTTTTCAGAAGTGGAAGTCAACAGAAAATATGATTGTTCCTGTTTGCTCCAATAACTAAGTAAAAAATCAGTGATGGCATTTCCACGAAGAGAGAAAGATGTCAAATTTGCTGTCACTTCCTCAGCCATTGTATTATAAAAACCCTTGGAAACGTGTTAATTTGTTTATTTTTACTGCCAAGGTAATATATAACATAAGTTAGAGCATTATAAATGTATATTAATTTAAAATAATTTAAATAAGAAACAATTGGAAACTGTGGAAACGCATCACAGTGTGTGAAAAGGGTCCATTGAAATAAAGCTACAATAAAATATAAACAATCAATTAAACCTGAATAGCAGTATTTAAAAATAAACTAATAAAATGACAAAAGCACATAACGAATTGACTTCACATTAAACTAAAATTAACATGAACCCTAAAAATATAAAAGCCTATTCAAAATATGAATAAAAATAAAATTAACACAGATTAATTGCATAGGTGCTGTGATGCTGCCAACAGTCTTTGACAAAAAAGACTCCACAAATGCTCACTTCCTGTACTCATTTTCTTTCTTTTTGAATTCTTTTTTTTTAAATGTACATTTGTTTATGCCTTTTTAAACCTTTTTTTTATTTGATATTTTTACTGTTGTTTTGTAGCATTACTCCTATATTTTGACAACGATTGATTTCTTGACATGGAAAAGAAGTCTGCAGACCTGCTTTTTAGGTTCAGTCTCGGGTTTTTAATGTGCTATTTACTCTTTCTACAACATATTAAACTTCTGAGCGTATTAAATAAAAGCAAGCACTTAAACAGTACATCAGACATGCTGTATGAGGTTTTTAGTGTTCTAAACATTTGAAAACCTAAGGCTCGTAGCAGGAGCTCTGTGATGGACAGCTCTGATTTAGGTCCATGAAATGTCACGTCTGGTTCTTTTAGGTTCCTAATGAACCGTACAGCTGTGAATTTGTTTTCTTTCATGTGTATCATACCTGTATTTAAGCATCTTATCTTTGTGACGACCAGGACGTGCCTTTCTAAACTTTATTTTTTTTTAATCAGAGCCCCAATCATGCACTTGTACTAGTGTTAGTAATATATCTCAGTGTAAATACATTTTACTCTTTTGTTTTTTATGTCATCTGTGTTATTATTTTATGTCGTGCTTGGTGAATAATGCTCATAGCTGTAGATTCTTTTGAGTTAGACTGCAATTCTTGCGTGTTGGTGTGAAATGTACGTGTTAAAATAATTAACTTTAAATTGTTTTCATGTTTGGCAGTTAGATTGTTGCAATATCTACTCTAGTGCTTATCAGTACTGGAAACAGGTGTACTTGCTTTACATCAGAATCATAGTATCGGTTTCATTCATTCATCTGAACGTGTCAGGCAGGGTGTTTACCCAAAGCACTGCATTCCTGCCTGCAATGACAAAGATATATGTGTGTCTGTATGTATGTATGTATATTTAATATTTTCATATAGGCTACATAAGTGATTTTGTTGAATGTGTTTTTTTTTTTCTATTCCATCGCTTTAATTATTACCAGCTGTACTGTTCTAAGATTTTTGTAAATGTTATTTTGCCATCATGTGTACTGTTACAGTTTTTTTTTTAAATAAATATAATAACCCAGCTTTATATTGTGTTTTTCTGGGTTAGATGTGGTGTTTTTGTTACTGTTGTAGGAATATGGATTCTGATTCTTGTCTGGACTGATCATTCAAGATTAGTGTTGTAGTTTTTCAGACCGGACTTGTTCTTGAGGCTGGTCTTAAAAATTACCCCATGATTTACTCACCCTCAAGCCATCCCAGGTTTCAAGATTCAAGAGTTTTATTTGTCACATACACAGTTATATACACAATATACAACTGGCAGTGAAATGTAAACAGGTCCGCTCCATGGACAGTGCAAATACAGTTACAAGAAACACAAGGGGAAATTGAAATAGAAATAGAATAAAATTAGAATAAAAAGTATTAACATACGTAGAATTATAAATAAATCAAGTAAAATATAAAAATAGGAAATAAGATAAAAATACAAAAATAAAAATATAAAATAAGTGGATATGATAAGTGAGATAAACTGTAGACTTAAAAATAAGTGGTTAACATAAAATATATATATATAAATATATAAAGAAGTATAATGGATGTGTAAACAGGAGTATGATGTGCAAACAGGTTTATTACAGGTTGTTACGCAGTAACAATAGGAACGTAAAGTGCAGTGCAATGGCAGTATGTGGATGTTAATGTTAAAAAACTGGATGTTTATGCGTGTGCGGGGTGAAGTGAAGTCACGTGACTGAGTTCAGGAGTCTGATGGCCTGGGGGAAGAAACTCCTCCTGAGTCTTTCAGTCTTTGCCATCAGGCTTGAATCTTGAATCTTGAATCTTGAATCGGTCTCGACCACATTTGTACTCGGTCTTGTCTCAGACTTAGAGGACTCAGGATTTCGTTTCAAGACCACAACTGCTGGGATATTACTAAATTGCTGGTGCAATGTCTGGTTTATTTATTAACATCAATAATGTGATTGGATGTAAAATGTACTGCTTCAAATGCAATCAATAACTTATTGTGCCGATTCAGAAATGAATGAGGCATTGTGTGAAAAATGTCACCAAAATTAATACAAATGCTCACAAAATTCAAGATATTGTAGCAAAAAGTACTTGTATGAGATCTGGATTTTTATATTACAACATGTAATATAAGGAAGCAATATCACAAGAGCAAGAGAGCTGTTTTCACAAATTTAAGCATGACTGCAAACATTTTTTTTAAAACATTATTCTCAACATTATTTATGCATTTTTAATTTACCAATTCAGATGCATCTTCTGTACCACCTCTGCAGTGCATTTGATTGATAACAGCTCTATATAGGCCTAGTGTCTTATACTCTAATTCTAATCATATTTATTGAATTCTTTATGAATATAACGAGTGCTGGTCTGGTCTTGGTATTGTCTTGGTCTCAACACACATTGGTCTTAGTCTTGACTAGGTCTCAGATTAGGTGGTCTTAATACAAGACTATTCAAGATCACTCTGAGATTGCTTTCATCCAGCTCATTCACATCTAGTTCAGTCATGAAACTTTTGAGTGTGCAAGCTGATAGGTCCTTTACATGCAATCTGCAAGAATTTAAATCATTACCGCATGACACAAGCTGATTGGCCTCTGCTGATCCTGCAGCCAATGAGATGGCTTGCTTAACATGTAAATAGCCTGGTTTATTGTTTGTTGTAAGCTAGTCCTGCAGTCCTGAGTTCCTGCTTCCACCTCCCCCAGCTCCACCTGCCTAAATCTGCTACAGGATTTATGTCTGATATTTATGCAGAAGCAGCATATCTTGCATGCTTACACTCTAAAAAAAAAAAGGTTCTATATTGCACCAAAAATGGTTCTTGGCTCGTAATCATAGGGGAACCTTTTTTAGTGCTATATAGCACCAATTTTGGTGCTTCAGCGGTTCTTCAGAGGGTCTTCAGCGGTTCTTCAGAGGTTCTTCACCGGTTCTTTGACTAAGGTGCTATATAGCACCTCTGAAGAACCGCTGAAGAACCACTGAAGCACCAAAATTGGTGCTATATAGCACTAAAAAAGGTTCCCCTATGATTACGAGCCTTTTTTTTTAGAGTGTACCGCAGTGTGTCTGTGTAGTAGCAAGTCCATATTTGCTCTGCAGCAGCAATAATCAACAGCATAGCAGATCTAATCCACCAAGACCACATACAATAACATTGTATTCAATAACATGCTAAAACTATTCTAAGAGTTGTCATGGTTAAAATAAATACATTCTGATATGGGTTTTCAAATTGAAAATAAAAATGAAGTTTCACGTCATTATGTCACTTGTCTGGAATGGCACTGTAGTTGTAATTGAGCCCAAGTATATTGGACATTTTCCAAATATAATAATAATAGACCTTAAATTGTAAAGCTGCAAAAATGCCTCAATGCCCTTTTTTAATGCTATGGTTTATGTAGGCATTTTATGAATATCTTAAGCATGAATGTTTGTAGTTCTCTATGTTTATACAACCCACTTCATTCTTGTGGCTTGAGGAAACATTCCTAAGAGTATTTGTGCAGCCTTCAAGATTCTATGGAAATTACTCAAAGGAATTCCAAGCTATATATATTCCTCATACTCTGGTCCAGACAAGGCAGGTTCATATGCTGCATATTTTACAGGATACATGATGAATTACTTGAAACGTTTGAGTTTCCAATGAATGCATTGCAACTTGTGGTTACTGTGGATTATTGTTTAACTGTTTGCTCATGATCTTTTGTTGTTTGTATAGTATGAGGATATAAAACTATATCCAGACATATTTGCTTTGAAAGATGGTAGCTCCATTAAGTGTCTTATAAATCTATACATCTACCAAAATTATTAATTTATCATGTTAGCAACTCAAAACTTCCTGAACAAGAAATATGTATTTTTGCTTTAATGAATCTAATGGCTGAAAGAAGCATTTTGCAAAACAATTAAAATGATTAATATTATTATTATTATTATTATTATTTGTCTTGGACATCAGAGATTTATTTGTTACTCTATAACCAATTATGGGCCAGTTAGCTTATAGTTTTTTTTTTTTTACCTGGTTAATACCTGGCACATGGGGACAGACGTCCTGTCACATGGCCATCTCCAACATTTTGTTTAGCATTTTCTGTGCTCATTTTGAGGGGAAATCTGCAGAATGTAAATATTGTTATAGCCTATTATACTTTATCTGTTGTTAAAGGCATATTAAAATTAAACAATAGCCTATAATATATAGGCTATATATATATTTTTTTAATCTGTATTCTGCAGCACTGTTGAAACAACACTCCTTATTAAAGTTGACCTCTAAAACCTTATTATTTTATTATCAGCGAAAGGGAAGAACAGAAAACAAAGATCTTCCTTTGGGCGCTGATTCCCCTCAAAGTTTCTTTCTTTTTTTTTCTTTTGTTTCTGACTGTTTATGCCATACACTCTAAAAAAAAAAGGCTCGTAATCATAGGGGAACCTTTTTTAGTGCTATATAGCACCAATTTTGGTGCTTCAGTGGTTCTTCAGCGGTTCTTCAGAGGTGCTATATAGCACCTTAGTCAAAGAACCGGTGAAGAACCTCTGAAGAACCGCTGAAGAACCTCTGAAGAACCGCTGAAGAACCACTGAAGCACCAAAATTGGTGCTATATAGCACTAAAAAAGGTTCCCCTATGATTACGAGCCAAGAACCATTTTTGGTGCAATATAGAACCTTTTTTTTAGAGTGTATGCCCTGAGACAACTGCCGTTAAACGTGTCATTGCCTTTGTAAAATCCGATTTAAGCTAAATTAAATTAACTTTGTTTGCTCTGGTGTGACAAATGAAACTTGCCGACAAGTTGTCGTTTGTGAATGGAAATATGGGATAAGAAGATATTCATAAACACATTCCTGACCAGCAACACAAACATGAGACATCAAAACCTGTGCAATGTTCAGGTCGTCCCGCTGCTCATTATTCTGTCAAAGTAAAGGCCATCAGGTGATGAATGGCCCTCAGAGTTTATGTAAATCTACTGTCTGGAACGGATGAATCAGGTGTTATCGCAAGAAACAAGGAAAAGGGGGTTGAATGTGAAACTACTAATACGTGGAGATGGTAGCTGATAAATATGAAAAATGTGAAAAATGTTTTACATTTTTAACAAGCATGCAAACGTATAATAAGGACATAAATCAAATGCATTTCATGCCAGAGTAGGCTATAAGATGTGCTTTTTGATGTTTTCTAACATGTATGAGCAGGATCACATGTTGATGTAAATGTGGTTTTCAGCGCCACCCGTTGGTCAAGATCGGGTATAGCATGGCCTAATAGCCTATTCCTCAATGTATTCGGTTCAGATTGGATCCGCCACCAACAAAAAAATGTCTATTGTCTAAAAAAATGATATTGTCTGTCTAAAAAAAAAAAAAAAAAAAAATTCTGGCATAGGCTATAGCCTACTGTGTTCTGGTGGACTATAATCTTTGGAAATATACACTGAGGCTATATATTTTATTGTTTCCTGGCAAATTTGAACTGAAAGCCTATGTGGGATGTAGCCTATTGTTGAATTGTTTTTGCATAAAGAGTTAAAAAAAAAAAAGAGAGAGAGAGAGAGAGATTTTTAGTTCTTTGCTCAGGTACAGGTTAAATTATAGGTTTGGGATGCCCAGGTATGATATCCTCATGCCAGGGACCCTTACCCTAAAATTTAAAATAGTTTCTTGTATAAAGACCCAATTTATACTGTGACATTAGATTAAAATAACATTAGCCTAAATATATGAGAAAAAAAAAACCCATTATATTTTAGTTACATATCATTCAATTTGTTTCCTACTCATGATAGTACATTTTTGTACAGGATTAGGCCTTAGTTCAAAGGTGACATTTAAGTAGCTTTAATTGCGCATTTTTTTCTGTAAACAAGGAACTTCTTGCGACCCTTTTTAAACCCCCTGTCCTAGCTAATGCAGGCCGCGCGCTCGCTGCGCTCTTTCCTGAGCGGGAACGCGCTCTGCACGAGCTCGTGTGTCCGCGCGAGACTTTATTGTGCACGAGACCAACAGAAGCTAACGGCTAAACACATCACCGTTAAACATCTCACCATCACATTCAGCGTAGGTTTAACGTGTAAATAAACACACCTACAACTTTTGTTTATGTCACATTTTGCTCAGTTTAGTAAAACGTCAGTGATGAGAGTTTTGCAATAACTGCTCAAAAATCTGTTGTTTTGTTTAGCTAAGTGTGTGTGTATGTCAGATTAGCAGCGTCTTATTTCTGATTTTCTTGTTTTTAAACCTCTGCAACAACTAATAGCAGTTTGTCATGGAGATATAATGACACGTGTATGCTTAGATACTAGGTATGTGTTTTAAAAACCTAGTAAGTTGCCTATCTAGGACGCATTTTTGGGAATTATAAGAAACAGGTAGACAGCTAACTAAGTTGAGACACAACCCTTGTGTGTCTGTAGGATAAGTTTGTTGTTGTTTATGCGTCATGTTGTTTACTTTGTCTGCAGTCCAGCCAATGAGTGATCATGTCTGGGGTGAAAAGGAAAATTGAGGACAAAGATCCTGACTATGAGGACATCACTCAAGTGCAGGAGAACAAGAGGAGCAAAGTGGTGGAGCAGAATGGTAAGACTAGTTTCCTAACAGTGATGTAACGTTAGAGTATAACACAGTAGTTTACTTAATACTGATTTAAGTTGTTTTTTTTAATCTGCCTGTTTGATTTTTACCAGCCCGTGATGCTGCGGTTCAGAAGATTGAAGCCATTATTAAGGATCAGTTTTCTCTTGAGATGAAGAATAAAGAGCATGAGATTGAGGTCATCGGGCAGGTAATCATCTGTCCAAAACTCACCTGGGGCCGTATTCACAAAACATTTTATCTTACCACACAGTGATTGGCTGATAGGGGAGGGGTCTCTGTCTGAAATAGTATAGAACGAGGTATCATGCTGCCACATTCAAATAAAGATTTTAAAAAGTAGACTAAATGTCACTAATTAAACAAGTATATGTTCAGCTAATTGCAGAATTCAAGCGACAAATTATATTTTATAAACAAAGTTCAGGAGGAGCGCAGCCGACTCACCTAGTTACCTTGACAGTTTCCTGCATCCCTCCGCCACCCCAGCCAGGGATATGGGGGAGTACTCTGGGTTTGGGCTAAATTCCGAGCTCGGACTCCCCTCAGACAGCATGGCAAATGGGCTTATTTTACTCTTTTACTCCGATCATTTGTAAGTGTGAACTCGTGAAACAACTGCCACTGGTAAAATACATTATTTTCTTATTTTTTTAAATAAATAAATCATATTTATGATATGACAGTGAATAGACAAGATGTGAAGTGGAAAAGAGAAAGGGGAGAAAGGTCCGCAACAGCCATTAGGATTGTTTTGTGATTTGGTCTTAGTGACTTGGTATTCCTCTTGACTACTCTTAACTTTTCACAGATTTAGGAGCTAGTTTTAGTTCTAAAATGCTTTGTGAAATACTCTAAGAGCAAAAATCTAAGAGTCCTAAAATTAGGACTGACACGTCCATTATTTTTAAGAATTTCTCCTAAATCGGCAAGTTTAGGAGCTACTTTTAGCCTTAAGATGTTTTGTGAATACGGCCCTTGATCTTAACAGTATGTCTCAAAACTATGTGGACAGAACTTTTATCTTATTTCTATTCTAGCAGTACTTTGTTAGACCAAAAGTACTTTTAATCAGGGGTTTAAAAAGTACTGAGAAAGTACATTTAAGTTCAATTATGGGTACTGTGTCAGTACTTAAAAAAATACTTAAAAGTCAAATGTCATGCCTGAAACATAGTTGAGACAAAGTAAACACTTGGAATACACTACACAACTTTTAAAATATGAACATTAAAATCTGGCAACTAGTGCAGAATCTTTCAAACTGCAAGTCGGGACAAAAATCTGGGCCAAAGTTGTGAAATGTGTTCCAGCTTTTTGTTTCCTAGTTGTGCGCTAGTATTTAAATGTAAACTTTTGTATGCTTCAAAAATATATGAAAGGACTGAAGTTCACCCATCATTATTAGTAAAACAGTGATTATTAGTAAAACGCATTAGTTAAAACAGGTGCTTTAGGTCCAAAGACACTAAAAGTGATGAGATGTCTCTTCACAAGGTTGAATGAACATATTACAATGAAATATATTTTGTTGGTGGTTTAAATAAGGGTTTAGTGACGTGATTTTCTAGTATGGACAAAAATATAATATTTAAAATGAATATAAAATTGTAATAATATATATTAATAATATAAATAGATCAGTATTTTTACTGTATTATTTATTTTATATGAGTGTCTGATAATGCTCCAGCACTGCGGCTGTTGAGAGAAAAAGTTTACTCTGATGTTGCTATTAATAATGTTGTTATCTTTTTTTTTTTCCTTCAGAGGCTGAATGAGGCCAGGAGAATGATGGACAAGCTTAGAGCGTGCATTGTTGCAAACTACTATGCCAATGCTGGCCAGCCTAAAACCCCTGAGGTAATGCATAGAGATACATTTTGTCTATCGAGTGAAACAGTCAGGTTCCAGAAGTAAAAATCCCATTCATTTTCTCCATGGGGAAATTGATTTTGAACAGTAACTTATAAACATTTAAAGACAGAACTACCTTAAGTCATTCAACAGTGTAATTCCTGGTGGAAAAACTACATTACCCATGATTCTGCAAAAAAAAAAACTCTACCAAATATATTGTTTCTGTGTACATAATTAGCATCTTTAAATGAATCCCCATTTTAAGTCTGACGTCAAGCATCGCTGTATCCAGGTCCAAATGTTATATCAGATGTCAAAAGCAAACAAAAAATGGTGCTGATATATACTCACTGTGTTCTCTAATACTACAGAAAAATCATGATCCTAACTTAAAGGGGCTATATGCAACTTTTTCCCCAAAATAAACGTAACAATAGCCTTTTTATTTTACCATTTATAACTCAAACATCTCCTGATGAGCATACTGACACCTTGTCCGCTCACAGTGGGTGCACCTATAAGCCTGTATCCTATTTTTCCTATTTTCTGGCGGGTCGTCTTTTCCCGCGCTGTCTGCGGATGTGACGTCACCACCGCTGCGAGAGCGAGCAGAAAATGAGAGCAGTTCTATTTTTTGGCCACAGGTGTCAGTCGCGAGTTTAAATTTCAGAAAAACGCATATAGCCCCTTTAAAGGTTAAACCTTAAAGGTCCCATGGCATGACATTTTTCTTTTTTTTAAGTTTTTCAACATTAATATGAGTTCCCCTAGCCTGAATATTGTCCCCAAGTGGCTAGAAATGTTGATCGGTGTAAACAGAGTTGTGG
Source organism: Gobio gobio (assembly GCF_949357685.1). Lineage (NCBI taxonomy): Eukaryota > Metazoa > Chordata > Actinopteri > Cypriniformes > Gobionidae > Gobio > Gobio gobio. The sequence continues at coordinate 47,848,434 of NC_137102.1, forward strand.
CTGTCTCTCTCTGCCCTTGAGAAAATGACAGGCCAGACTAGCCAATCCTGAAGTCTCCTGTTTTGACGTAAAAACAGGAACAGTTACCTCCCTTTCCTCCGCCCAGAGAATCTGGCACGCCCATGCAAGCGCTATATTTGTCCTGGAGAGATCATGGCTTGTGAACGAGTGAATGCTGGCAGTTTCTCAGTGTTTGGATGTACTACAAATGAAAACAGAAGTCTTTTTTCAGTTCCTTCTGATCTGTGATCAGTGATTTCTGATGTGTAGCTAATTATTCATTATTCGTGCACACGCTGCAGCTTCTCTCTCTCCCGACAGAACGGTGTTTTCGTGTTTTCTATCTTGTGAGTCAGTGTTTTTGTACAGCCTCGTCGCGTCTATCTGTTCTAAAATGTTCATACTGTGCATACAGTCGTGAGTTTCTGCTCAATATCGGCAGAGTCACATCTTTAAAGATAAACCTCACGCTGGCCGGTCGGCCTTCAACATCACCGACCCCCAGTACTGCATCTGGCCCACAGCGGAGGCACCAAACGTGGCGCGAGATTAAGCAGAAGGGGGGTAAGCGTGAGGGTCTCCGGGTTAGCCAGCTATCCCCGCAATAAACTGGATTTCATTCGATTACTGCGCTGTTGTGTCTTTGTTTGCGCTGTGTACTCAATGCGCGTCACTGACACTTTTCATTTGATAGGAAAATATCTAAAAATAATGCTATAATCAACACTTACTAACTCGTTCATCTCGACAGCTGTGATGGTACATTGCATGGGTTACAAAGTTGGTAGAATAATGATGAAGACTGACTCGGCGTGACTGAGACTCTTGTTTATTCAGAACTCTCAGATACAAACACAATAAACTTGCGCTGTCAGCGCTCTCATAACTCAGTAGTTACTATAAATAACTTAGCAATGTTAGCAATCTCTCCGTCTTTGGTACATTAGTGATGTCCGGTTCGCGAACTAATCATTCTTTTGAACCGGTTCTTTTTAGTGAACCGAATCAGTTCACCAAAACGGACTGAATCGTTCTAAACGGTCAGCGCTGATGCATAATTTACTAAAGTTACTAACTTTCTGACATGAGTGACAGACAGCCCCTCCGACTAGAAATAAACTAATAACCTGAAGTATATCCTAGTAACTACAACAGTTCACTGAACTGAGACTGACAGAACTGATGAGAAGTGAACTCAGGTCCATCCGTCTCTCTGGCAGCAGCTCGTGCCTGGTAGACCTCGTTAAACCACCGCTCTTTCAAATGCAAAGATGTCAGCCAATCACAACAGTGGGCGTTTTTACTGAAGTCTCACAGCAGACACGCCCCTTGAAACAGGGCATTCAGCCACAGGGCAAACAGCAGTATAGAAAAAATGCCTTTTATTTCTACATTATGACATTTTATGATGTAAAAATCATACTAACAATATAAGTACACCTCAGGAAACATTATAAAATAATAGAAAAATGCCATGCCATGGGACCTTTAAAGTCCATACTGAAATCTCAGATGGTCAGACAGTGATTCATCTTTTAATCAATCATTTAAATATTGGTCTGGGACGCTGTGAGCTTAGAGACTGTAATGTACATTCTGAGTTTTAAAAAGCTTTGCTTTCATGTGTGAGATGAATAAACAGTGCTCATAAACTGCTGCTGAGATAGTATTGTCAATTGAAACGAGAAGAGGCTTGAACCTTACGTCATGACATAAGCAGACAGTTATATATTTATCCATTTTAAATTTGATTATATAATTTGAATATAATGTAAGTTTTTCGAATACTTTTTTGCGTAAATTAAGTTTTTAATCTTGTAATTCACCTCATAGCTGGTTGGTTTGGTTCTAGCTCTAACTTTTTTAAAATCCTTATGAGTTTTAAATTAATGTGAAAAAAACTTCTGGAACCAAGGCCACAACAGCAGTGGGCAAATACTGTTACACTCTTTATGTGTAAAAAACCCCAATAATCTTCTTGTTTTGCTCATTCTACATGGATAAACATCCAGTTTTGTTGCTGCTTTGTAGAAAGTTTACCACCCAAAAAATTTATCACTGATTTCATTTGCTTCCAGACCTCTAAGAGTGACCCATCTGTACTCAACCACCCTGCCATAAAGCGCTTTCTGGATTCCCCCTCCCGCTCCTCGTCTCCACTGAACCAGAATTCAGAGACGCCATCACAGGTCCAGTCTGAGACAGAGTCCCTCAGCCAGCATGGGGAGGCTGGGGAGAGAGAGACGGACAGCGGGAGAGAGGATGGGACTCCACATGAACGACGACCCGGCAGAAACACAGGAAAGGTTAGTGGCCCACACACTATCAGAACATAAGGCTTTAATAGGTTTTCAAAATGTTGTAATAATGCTGCAAAACTCCATTCTATTAGAAGTAAGATGAACCACAAAAGATTGTGTGTTCATCTGACCATGGTTCATAGATAGAAAAGCAATAGAAGACCCTATTATTCCTTAATAATTTAATAAATAAACTTTGATAACATTTTAAGATGCATTTATCAAGAATCTAATTAGATAAATTTGCTTAATGTAGTATACAAACAGCACTTTGCATTTTAATGCAACAAGACTAAAAAATGTTGATAGCAAATTATGTAAGGTCTAAGGCTACCATAATGATGCAAGTTTATTTCTTTACAAATCAAACACATTTTGTTGTCCTTATATAGCATTTAAAAACGTTGGTTTACTTAAAGCCTTTATGAATAATGCATTATAAAGCTATTCACAATGTAATTTTTTTACAAATAAAAATAAAAGCAGGAATCTCGAGAATCGGCGCCTCGTGTGGGCAGGGCTTATATGCTCCGAGAACGGACAATGCACTAGTGAGACAAAACACAGAGGTCTGTTACGTCCCATTTTTGATATATTATAGTTGTAAAAATCATTTTGTTCAGTTAGAAAACAGATTAACTACAATCAAAAACTGAACGTGCCGTGTGAGCCGAACGAGAGTAACAGCACATCAGCAACCGGAGTCAGATAAAAGTGCCTGTTTAAGGGAGTTTGTCATTGTACTGTTTTGTTGTTGTGTTTTTCCATAAAAAAAAAATAGGCTAATGAACCCACAATTCAAGCAACCCGCCCCGAATGGGTAAACCGAAAGTAAACTGCATTCGTTCACAGCCGCTCAGTGCGCAAGCACTGCAATGTGACGGTGAGCGAAAAAATGTCTCACTGTCACATCCCTAACGGGTAAAAAGGCTAATACATTTTGATTCTTTTATTCTATTTTCCACAATGTCAAACCAACGTGGCTTAACCCAAAATGCAATTTCAGGCATGCGCTTCTTCCATAAAACCTTGTGCAATTGTGCGTTCTAGACAGAGAATACTCTGTTGCAGGGAAGACCTAAGAAGCAAATATATTTATTAAGTATAACGAGGTAGAGTTCCTATTCAACTGTCCATCCCATTAAAAACTGCTAGGCTATAAAATAATTGTAAAAAAAAAAGAGTATTGTATTTCGCCAGATTTTATAGTGTAAACATGTGCAAGCGCGAATGAGAACAGTTTCGAGGGGGTTGCCAGGTGTGTGCGAAAAAAACCAACAACGAATATTCGAATCCCACATTTGAAAATCGAATACCAACCCATCGAACGAATATTAGAATATTCTGGTCCAGCCCTAGTTATAATGTATTATCCCGTCCTTCGGATGAGACGTTAAACCGAGGTCCTGACTCTCTGTGGTCATTAAAAATCCCAGGATGTCCTTCGATAAAGAGTAGGGGTGCAACCCCGGCATCCTGGCATCCAAATTTGCCCATTGGCCCCTCTCCATCATGGCCTCCTAATCATCCCCATATACAGATTGGCTTCATCACTCTGTCTCCTCTCCACCAATCAGCTGGTGTGTGGTGGGCGTTCTGGCGCAATATGGCTGCCGTCGCATCATCCAGGTGGATGCTGCACATTGGTGGTGGTTGAGGAGATTCCCCCCTTCTATATGTAAAGCGCTTTGAGTGCCTAGAAAAGCGCTATATAAATGTAACAAATTATTAATTATTATAATTAAATTAATTATTATATATTTTCATGAATAATTGTAACCAAAGTTAAAATGCATTATAATATTGGCAGATTCCTTCATCTGTTTTAATGCATTATACTTTCTAAAGGTGTAACAATGAATAGACAAGTATTATAACTGTGGTTACAATTATTCGTGAGGCCGCGACTGCAACCTTTTTTCCTCCTGGTGTGACTAAATTTTGCACTTGTGCGACCACCACTTTGCCCAACTGATAAGAGCTGCTATTTCTATTGCAAATGAGAAACGTCAAACTGTAAACGAAACGAAAGTGGAATGAATCCACGCTACTTGTTTGCGCTGCGCAGCACGGATTGCTTATCAGCTCTGACCAATAATAGACAGCGCAGTGCGAGCTCAGAACAGGTACTTGTGGGCCAATCTTTGATTACGTGACACCGATTACTACACAGCCCTGGGAGATCCAGTTAGAAAGCATTTGAATTTGCCACAGAATCCCTTGTTATAAACCATATCAGATCAAACAGTGCTGATGTGGAAACCAGGAGAAACATTGTGCCATAAATGAAAGAGATGGCTTTCCTGTCCACAAATCACATTGGATTACATTCACCATGGATTTAATGTAGTAGTGCTAACTGTAACCATGGTATTGTGACAGAAATGGCTAAATGTTTTTACATTATTAATTTCAGGTTTTGTACAACCTTTTGAGAGTGAAATGCTAGGATTTTCAAGTGCTTTACACAACGTTTCCATTACTTCAAAGCTCCAAATGTGTTCCCCTAAATTTTCTGCTTGTGCTCCTAAAATATTCAGTAAGGGGCTATAGTACTCCCTAGTAAAAAAAAAGTTATATGGACCCCTGCATACAATGCATTATAAGGTGCATTACAAGGCATAATAATGCATTAAATACTTATAATTTATAATTGTACATAGAAATTATACATGCTAAAGTAAAGTGTTACCAAAATGTTTTAATAGATGTCTGAGGCATTACCTGACAGTTAAATTTTTTTATTACATGCTCATGTGTAGGACACATTTGGTGTGCCATCATCCTTAGAGCAGCATGTGACTTACCACACTACTGGAGAGGAGGCTTCTCGGCTCTACATGAAGAAAACCATTGTTGTGGGCAACGTATCTAAGTATGTAGCCTTATATTTGTCTCTTTGATGTCTCTCTCTCTATGTTTTGCACTCCGTAGTAGTGTGAACCCTGTATGATTTAAAAACATTTTATCATTTGTAGTATAGATCAGCTTTATCCCAACAACCAGAGGGGCAATGGCCTAAATCTTTGTTATTGCACTAGAGAGTTTTGATTTAGCACCTCTGGGATGCTGACAGATGTGCTCTTCCTCTGAACAATACTGGTGTGCCTTTGAGTAGGATGCTTTATTTTCGGTTCTGCAACCTTAAAGGGATAGTTCAACTTCACCCAAAAAGGAACATGATTCCGTAATCGTTCTATTTTCATATCATTTTAAAGGGTTAGTTCACCCAAAAATGAAAATTCTGTCATTAATTACTTACCCTCATGTCGTTCAACACCCGTAAGACCGTTGTCCATCTTCGGAACACAAATTAAGATATTTTTGTTGAAACCCGATCGCTCAGAAAGGCCTCCATTGGCAGCAATGTTATTTGCACTCACAAGACCCATAAAAGGTACTAAAGACGTCGTTAAAAAGTCCATCACATTACAGTGGTTCTACAATAATTTTATGAAGCGACGAGAATAGTTTTTGTGCGCAAAAAAAAATCTAAATAACGTCAACTCACGAAGCACCACGACGCATGCGCGAGAATATGACTTTCATTTCGCGGCTTTGATAAGGCACTTTTACGTGCACTTTCTCACGGTTGGGGCATCCAGGAAATGCACACTTTAGCCCCATTTTGACCACTACACCAAGACCTAAAGCACGATCAATGTAGAATTTAACAGCTTAGATACGGCGCGTCTTCCTCTGCTTGTAAACAAAGCTCCTCGCTTCCGGGTCATGTCAGGTCAGAACGCCGGCTCTACGTCATATTCTCGCGCATGCGTCGTGGTGCTTCGTGAGTTCACGTCACAACGATAAAGTTGTTATTTTGATTTTTTTTTTTGCGCACAAAAACTATTCTCGTTGCTTCATTATTATTGTAGAACCACTGTAGTGAGATGGACTTTGTAACAACGTCTTTAGTACCTTTTATGGGTCTTGAGAGAGGAAATGTCATTGCTACCAATGGAGGCCTTTCTGAGCCATCGGATTTCAACCAAAATATCTTAATTTGTGTTTCGAAGATGAACAAAGGTCTTACAGGTGTCGAACGACATGAGGGTAAGTAATTTATGACAGAATTTTCATTTTTGGGTGAACTAACCCTTTAAATCTGTGTCTTTCTTTCTTCCGTGGAACACAAAAGGAGAAAATGTTTGAAGTGTTGTGAACATACCAAGGCAAAATACGCCTGATCTCAAAGGTTTAAGTGAGAAATTCAGGTCTGTTTGTTTAAAAAAAATTCTCCATTCATTGAAATATGGAAAAGAATGACTGATATGTAAAGAAGAATGTTATACAAGTTTGGAATGACATGTGGGTAGGTAAATGTTTCTTGCTCCTCTTTCACAAACAAAAAAAATTATGAATGCTAGCCATTTATTATTTGGACAAATGCTTTTATGAGAAACAATACTTATTTCTCTGAGCTTTATTAATTTTTAAATGCGTAACTTTCTCCAGAAAATCTCAGTATTATTTTTCCAAAACCCAATAAACCTCCACGTGGCAAAAAGCAAAGCTTTAGCTTTCCCTAGGCAGCGATCTAACCTAATTTATTCTGCATTATCACACAGTCCTCGTCTACTTTACCTCATAAAATTCACTCAGAGCATGTGAGAGAGACGCAAGTGTGTGTGTCTGCATATGAGCAATGATATAAGCTCATTTTTTTCTGCCTGCAGAGCTACTAAAGATCTTTGAGATCTTTACTCAAGGGCCAGTGTTCTGAAAAAAAAAACTCACCATCTCAAGCTGTTCATCTGAATAAAGACTCTCTAAACAGCTCTACATTCTACATTTATGTGTGTAGATGCTTTCTTTTCTGAGAAACTTAAAATGAAGTTCACAAATCATATTACTGAGGCAGGTAGCTGAAAATACACAATGCATGCTGAGCTGAAAAGAAACTCACAACTTGGGCAAATAAGACTTATTCTTGCTGCTACTGAATGGATACATAGCAAAATATATTTAAAATATATTTAAATATAACTGTTTTCTGACAGTTACTGGGAGGTTCATACCCCATCCCCCCCCCCACCCCCACTCTAATTCATGTTTGTGAACAACAATCCTGACCCTAACAGTAGGTGAAAGCTGGTGTGTATGCTTCTATAAATTGATTTGAGTTTGATTTTTAGACCTGTGTTGTTTTCTGTCTCAGGTATATTGCTCCTGATAAACGTGAGGAGAACGATCAGTCCACTCATAAATGGATGGTGTATGTTCGAGGTTCTCGTAAAGAGCCTAGTATCGATCATTTTGTGAAGAAGGTCTGGTTCTTCCTGCACCCTAGCTACAAGCCCAATGATCTTGTGGAAGTCAGGTGTGTGTGTTAACTTGCCTCTCTAATTTATTGTTTCTTTTTTGTTTAAAGTATATTTTTGAGATTAATAGAAAGTTCAAAAACAGCAGAGTTTTTGTAACATTATAAATGTCTTTGCTGTCACTTTTGCTGCATCCTTGCTGAGCCAAAGTATTTTATTCCCTGTTAGCCATTCATTTTGCTCGATTTGTGCGTCAAGCAATGTCAACACAGAACAGGCAGTGCCCTCTAGTGGAGGAGACTATATGCATTCCTGTGGTGCTTTTATTTCTCTCTCCTGAGAGAGAATAGGCTCTTTTTTAAACTGTGTGTGTGTGTGTTTAGTGAGCCACCGTTCCACTTGACACGTCGAGGTTGGGGAGAGTTTCCTGTCCGTGTGCAGATTCACTTTAAAGATCAACGGAACAAGCGTATCGACATCATCCACCACTTAAAGGTCAGAAGCTTACTGACCGCTGGCATATGCACTCTCTTTGACCCTTTTGTTGCCCTTTTCATCCTTACTTTTCTACCTCTTTATCTTTCTTTGTACTTTTTTGCGTGGGAAGTTCAAACAGTAGAGGACATCCTCCTCTGTCTTTGAAATTTACTGAGAGAATTCCGTTTTTGGAGTTTGTATGCCAGTAGGAATCCATCATTTTATGCTTGATTCTCTGAGTCTAAAGGGTGAAATGGTTTATTTGTATAAAGCATTCTGTCTGTTGATATTTCCTTTCTCCTTTATCTTTTGGCACAGCAATCCCTTTTGTTATAGGTTATAAATACAAAGGTAAAATAGAGGGAGATGAATCGAGATGTCGAGACAAAAGAAAAGTTTGTGGATTATAGTACTTTCTTCCTCTCAGCATCCTCTTAGATTCTCGACAGCAAAGACTGTTGAATGTTCTTTAATGTCTCTGTTATTTATCTTCTTTTTTTGTTCTCCCTCAGCTTGACCGAACATACACAGGTTTACAGACTTTGGGAGCTGAAACGGTAAGACACACAGAGTATCTTAATATTTACCTGAAACTACAGCTGTTCTCATAGGTTTACATAATTATGTTTTTTTTAATTATTATTTCAAGAAGAGATAGCTTAGTTTTAGTTTTATTCCGTATTACCCTGCAGAAGCACAGCTATCACAAAAGGATACAAACATACATTAAAAGCCCTGATATACTCACGGCAAAGTTCTTTTTCGTTCTTCGTTTAGGGGTAAAACAAAGTTCGAAATACATGACCAGCGATATACTGTTAGCGAACATCTGAGAGCAGCGTTTAGATGAATACATAAATATGTTCTGCACTCTTCCCTCTCAATCAGAAAATAAATACACAACAAAATTGAGAAAACAGCAAGCATTTTTTTAATAAAGCATAAGAAAATCATCTGATCATAGCAACATGGATTTGTTTGCACGAGCTCTGGGATTCAGCACTCTAGTAATGTCACCTCGTGTTTATTTATATAGCTCTTTATATAATAGATAGCTTAAAATCAAGCAGCTTTACCATATTAAACATGAAAAAGAGTGTCAGTGTCTCGTTCCATCAGAAGTACAACTTCATTTTCTATTATAAAGCAGCTCTCCAGTTTGTTCTTGTTTTCACACATGGACATCTGAGTCCGGACTCAACAGAAGAAATGAACCAGAAAAGATTTTGATGTGAAAGAAGGCGGAGCCTCTGTGCGCTACTACCTATTAAGTAATAGCCACCGACCACTGGCAGTATAAAGGTGTTTACCAGCCGTAGCAAGCTTTTCCGGAAAGCTCACTTTGGTAAGCTGTTTCGATCTCCTAAAACAAATCCAAACAAAGTTTGTTTTGGCCTGATTTCGTTCGAAATGTCACATCAGTTAATTCTTCAATTTAGTTTGAAATACAGTATATATCGGGGCCTTAATGCTTTAGGAAGAAACACACAATATTAAAGGGTTAGTTCACCCAAAAATGAAAATTTGCTCATGATTTACTCACCCTCAAGTCATCCTAGGTGTATATGACATTCTTCTTTCAGACGAATACAATCAGAGTTCAATTAAAAATGTCCTGGCTCTTCCAAGCTGTATAATGGCAGTGAATTGTTGCTGGCATGATGACTCTGATCTTTTGAATATTCCTATTTAATAATTGTTTAATCGACACGTCATCCTCAATAAACCCGTATCCGGCGTAGGAATTTTGGTTCCTTGCCACTGTCGCCTTTGGCTTGGCTTGCTCAGTTGGGGACATTACATTTTCAACTAAATTACTGATCTGCCCGCATTGTCACTATATGATAATTGAAATGAGCTTGATAACATCACAGTTCTCTCCAGAGTTGTGCAGCCGAATCAAATTCCGTTCCATTATTTTCCTGTTTAACACTGTGAAGCTGCTTTGAAACAATCTGCATTGTAAAAAGCTCTATATAAATAAAGTTGACTTCACTTGCTCCATTTTTGAAGTCCAAAAAAGTGTATCTATCTATCATATAACTGCTCCACATGGTTAATAAAGGCCTTCTGAAGTGATGCGATGCGTTTGTGTAAGAAAAATATCCATATTTAAAACTTTATAAAGTAAAATATCTAGCTTAAGCCAGATCGGAAAAAAACGTAACTGGTGTGCAATGTCGTCAGACGTAGCGTAAGCATTTTGAACTGCAGGATGTATTGTGTACATTCAGTTATTGTCTTGTGTAGTATATGTAAATATCTGTTATGTTAAATGGTTTCATCATGACACTACTAAATAAAAAATATAAATTAAATTATTATTTAGAAAACTGGGTTATGCACACATGTGCAGTTGAAAGGTTTGAGTGTCTGCAAATTATCACAGATAATTATCAACTTAATCAACTCAAGAAGGAGCACATTTCACTTATCTAAATGGACTAAGATGAGAAGTCAATGTCTCAATTGTAAATATAGTGATGAAAATGTCGTAGTCTTCAAGATGATGGCAAGCACAAAACTGAAGTTCTGATTAGTGTGAGAATGCAAGTGTCAGTCACGTAAATGAAAATTATGTGTGAATGTGTCCAGTGGAGATTTATTGGTGTTGTCACAAATCTGGTTTCAGACCATGATGCCACAACGTAATTAAAATCTTAACCGTGTAAATTATTTTGAGTGTGATCCAAAGTATGTGTACTAAAAGGTGTGTAGAAGGTACATTTTTATGCTCAAAGGAAAAAATAAAATAAGGAAAGATGAAGGATTTTTTTTAGCTACAGCACTCAAAGAGCAGAAAATTACCTTTAAAACAGGGCACAGTTAGAGTGCAGGGGTTTTATAGTTCTAAAGTGATGTTGCAATAACAGTGTTTATTGCAAGTGTCAAATATATCCGATTTGTCTTTAAAATGCCAATTTTTCAGTTGCTCTGTCTTATTTACTAAAGGTGGTGGACGTTGAGCTCCACAGGAACACTCTGGGCGATGACTTCTTCCCCTTTGCCCCCTCTTCTTCATCATCATCATCGTCCTCTCATCTACCATTTGTGGGCGGATCTGGCTCCTCCTCCTCCACAGCGGCCCAGGGCTCTCGGCGGCACTCCTCTCCCTCTCAGCACCCTCATGATGATCAACCCAGCTCTGAAAGAGGTAGACAAAACATACACAATTGCTTGTGCATTTCACAGGATCCCACATAATCACACAAAATAATTATAAAGTCTCCCACTGCCTCTTTATAATTGGATTATTTTGATTAAGAGGATTAGAAGTTGTTTGCACTTTATTGCATAAGAAGTGAAAGCTGTGTCAAATATGTATTTTTCCAGGACTATAACTTCATTATACATTGCTTGCCCAAGACCACTTGTGTGAAAATGCATGTTGTGTTTGTGACGACAGCTTAAGCCGTTTCCTAATGATACTTCTTGAAGTTATATGTGTGTAAATGACTTGTTGATTAAATCTGTTGATTAGAATCTTAGTCACTCTATTTTCTCGTTCTCCCCCTCAGTTCCAGGTGTCACTGTCAAGAGTGAGTCAATGCGTTCTTCATGTTCTGAACGAACTTCACAGTCAAGTAGGTCTGAGAAAATCACCCTTGGCTCCCACGGTAACTCTGCCTTTCAGCCAATCACGGCCAGCTGTAAGATCATTCCACAAGGGCAAATGCCCAGTCCCGCCGAATCACCGGGGAAATCATTCCAGCCGATCACGATGAGCTGCAAGATTGTGTCTGGTGAGTCTCACAGGTGCACAAAGAAGGTGGAGAAGAGCAGAGTTGAAATGCAAGCAGTAAAATCTTCTATATTAAGCCTCTTTCATGTTGCTCTGGCTTTTTTCTGCTAGAGGTTTCGATTTTCTAGAGAAAAGGAGAAAGTTGTGAAACTCCTCTGTACTGCATTATAGATTTGCTGTCAAAGTGTGACAGCAGATCTAAGAGGAGCTCAGTCTGATATGTCCTAGTCTTGCCTTGCCTGACCTACTCTTTATAAAGTGTGGTCCACATTGCATCTTATTCTTGCCAAGAACCACCCACTTATGCCGCCTTTCCACTATCTCCGGCATTTGCATACCATTGTCGTGTTTTGCCCCCTAGTGGAAGTCAAATTAAACATTCAAATTGAACGAGAAGCAGGCATTCCTCCACTTATTCAAAATGGTTGAATGAATGAATATATACACAAAAGATATACAAAAGAAATGTCTGCTAATTTTACAGGTAAAAGTTTAGTGGAAAAATACTGTTAATTCTCACATCATGCTCATAAGTTTGAATAGAATATAATTTGGTTGTGCGGAGATAATGAAAAGGCTGCTTTAGACTGGAATGGGCCATTTGATTAACATGCTAAATGACTAAACTACCAATTGTATTTCTTTTACTTACAACTAAGAACTTTTTAAAAATTTGATTCTGTGAAACCCATAAACTTTGACAATTCTTGGAAGATATTTGTAGCATCCTGGGAACTTACCAACATGACTGCTTTCCCATTGAAAGCTGTATACTCAGAAATTGTGTAAAGCCAGCCAATCAGTTTTGAGTGTGCTATTTCGAGGATACTTTAGATTGCAAACTCAGTTGGCTTGTAAAGATGTGAAACTGTTTTTTAATGTAATGCATTATGGATTTGCAGTCTGTGTAACACTGTAACACAGTGAGAAATTCATGAGGATCACACTGAATCACACACTAATTACAAAAACAAAACTTGTGTGTTTCAGGCTCTCCTATCTCCACCCCTAGTCACTCTCCTCTTCCCCGGACATCGTCATCCACACCAGTTCACATGAAGTCCAGCCCCTCAGTCATAAACAACCCTTATATTATTGTGGACAAACCAGGACAAGTCATTAATATGGCCGCATCGGCATCTGCAGCTACAGGTACATACTCTCCCAGATCCCAACAGTCACTTTTACTGCACAATAAATCACATCTCTTCTATGTTTATCTGAGTTTGCGTCCAAAAAGATGTTGGTCACTGGGTTTCTTGTTTCCTTATGTTCAACAACAAAGAAGTTCTGACTGGCTGTTATTTTTGCTGCTTTGCGGCAATGTTCTGGTTTTAGCAAGAACAATGAAATAATTTTTTACTAGAAATTCGTTGCATCGCTCATGGGGAGGACACTGTGTGAGTGTCAGGAGTGAATAATGAAGACAAATCACAAAGTAAAAGTTCCCCCTTCAGTTATGTTTCTTTATCCTTCTTGCACTCTCTCTCTCACACACACTCTGTGCTTTACTCTTTCCCATGACTCATGCTGTGGGTTTGCAGGCCATCATAAGACCAAGTTGCCATAGCGACCATATCACTGAGCGTTCAGGAGTGTGTGGAGTATGCAGTTGATGTAACATTATTGTGTATATGTATATGTGTATATTATGTGTGTGGTGGAGAACAAATTCCACCTCCATGACTTCTCACAAATGCTGTATCACCTATAACTGCATTCTGACACAACATCTTAACCACACACACACACACACATACTCAAACAAACCTCCACACAAACACACCTACATGCTCTCAGGGAAGATGAGTGTGTGTGTGGGTGGTCAGAGCTCTGTGCTGTGGTTCTAAAGCAACATAAGCTATGTTTCCATCCAAAGTTGCGAATTTAAAGGGTTAAATTAAAAAATGAAATTTCTGTCATTAATTACTCACCCTCATGTCGTTCCAAACCCGTAAGGCCTTCGTTCATCTTCAGAACACAAATTAAGAATTTTTTGATGAAATCCAAGAGCTTTCTGACAAATCTTTTGTGCGCAAAAAATTAAACAAAAATAAAGACTTAATTCAACAATTTTTACAACGTAAACTGCATAGGAGACTTGCACAGGCTAGAACGAAATTGTTAAATAAAGTCGTTATTTTTGTTTGTTTTTGCACACAAAAAGTATTCTCGTCGCTTCTTAAAATTAAGGTTGAACCACTGGTTGGTCCAGTTATGCCGTCCCATCACAAAGTCCCATTACTTTTTTTTTTTGATGCGCATCAAGGAATTTATTTTGTAAATGTGTTTCCATCGTAGTTTATGCACGTTTTCTTATCGGATACAAAATGTATCCGACTTAATTGAAGTTTTTCATGCGCATTTTTTGAATTTATGCACATCTTGTCGTTTCCATTCAGCGTTTTTTTTTTTAATGCAATATCACAAAATGCATAAACATAGGTGGATGGAAACATAACTATAGTGACTATTAGAGATGGACATATCAAGATCAAACATAGAAATACCACTCAACTTGCATTCAAACAATTCTGTTATGCCCAAAAATGCTGATTTTGAATGTTCCTGTGATGGCAAATGGATTTTTTGGTTGGATGCTTGAACTGAAAACAAGCCTTTGATGCACTAAAATGCTATCTAGGTAGGACACTAGGTAGGTTATTACATTTGAGCACGTCTTTGATTGCCAATAATGCTTTTATTGTATGCAGCTCACTAGGTTTCAAAACACATCCAATCTCTTCTGACTCTGCTGTGTTCTGATATGGTCTCTGCCGAATTCATACAACGGAATGAAAATGAGGCATGAATGAATTCTGAGCATCTAAAGCCAGGCGTACATGGTTTTTGCTCTTTTACAAGTTTGCAGGCATTTTTTTTCTCTCGGGAGAAATCATGTGGAAATTGTGTGATGCTCGTACTGTAAGGTCATGGCTTGCCAAATGTGTGAGAGGAATTACGTGCCAAGCCGAGTACCTTGCACGCACCTCTCCTCCCGAGCTTCTGAACTCGCAGAGTGTACACCCACCTTAAGAAACAGCTGCTTTGAGTTAGAACTAACGTCAACATATAAAATATTCTGCTACATGCTTTTATGAATTATTAAGGTGTTGTCAAGAAGATTCCCTACAGGGAAAATGTGTCTGTATTACATGAAGATGAGTGAGGCTGTGTTACTCTCCTGGTTCATTAAGTTCTCTATGGAAACTTGTTTCAAAATGAAAATTATCTTGTAAAAATGGAACTATTGTTTTTATGAAAAACAAGTGTGACAGTATGACAACTGTTGTCATTTTTATTGCTTTTCCTAATTGAATGGAAATGGTTTTGACTTAAATTTTCAGAGTGTTAGAGCAGCTTCACAAAATCACTGCATGCATGTCTTGAGCTGTAATATTTCTGTCTTTGTGTTACTGGAGAACAGAGCTTGTGAAAATCAGGCTGTGAATCTGGAGAAGCCGCAGCATGCCAACCATCCTGGGGGATGGTGCATTATGAGATTTGGAGTAAATAAACTGCTTTGTTTTTTCAGTTCACACAGATATACTGGAGAAATTGAGCACAGAAGAGCAGAGCTGCAGTCTTAACACATTTAGGTTAAACACTGAGCTGCAGAGTAACTCACAATGCCGCAAACCTGTGTGCCAAAGTTTTTGTCAAAGTCTTAAACCTAAACAAGAGCTAAAAGCACTGTGACACTGTCGTGATATATTCACACTTTAAAAAACACAATGATGTAGGTCTGGGCAATAATTTGAGCTTGTGGAAGGGATCCATAGAGATTATCGAGATGCATTACTGCTCTGATTCCCATTTTGTGCTGAATTTTTTTTTTTGATTTGAATAGGCCTTAACGTCAAAATTAAATGGAAATTTAATTTACCAATTTCCTTGAATGGATGTTATTGATCGTATTGTGAAAGATTCATCCATTAAGGTTTTTTTTTTTTTTTTTAAATGTCTTCAGCTTTTTAAATCAAAATATCATAACTTTATCTTCCAATAAATTTGCCGGTATAAACCCTGCACCCTCCCAATTAACTGCAAGCTTGCTTTTAAAGGGATAGTTCACCCAAAAATTTTAATTACCCCATGATTTACTCGCCCTCAAGCCATCCTAGGTGTATATAACATTCTTTTTTCAGACGAATACAATCTGAGTTATATTAAAATGTGTCCTTGCTTTTCCAATCATTATAATGGCAGCCCCGAATTTGAATCCCAAAAATGTGCACCAATCCAGGGGATTAATAAAGGCCTTCTGAAGCGAATTGATGAGTTTTTGTAAGAAAAAATCCATATTTAACACGTTATAAAGTGAAATATCTAGCTTCTGGCGGACCGCCTTCCGTATTCAACTCACAGAAAAAGCGCAACTGCCGCGATGATGACATTGGACGCTAAGCGTTTTGAACTGCGAGATGTGTTACACTTTCTTTGTAAGTTGAATACGGAAGGTGGTCCCCAGGTTACTTTATAACGTGTTAAATATGGATATTTTTCTTACACAAACCCATCGATTCAATTCAGAAGGCCTTTATTAAACCTCCGGAGCCGTGGGGATTACTTTTATAATGGATGGATGCACTTTTTGGGCTTCAAATTTTGGGCTGCCATTATAAAGCTTGGAAGAGCCAGGACATATTTTAATATAACTCCGGTTGTATTCATCTGAAAGAAGAATGTAATATACACTTAGGATGGCTTGAGGGTGAGTAAATCAAAGGATAATTTTCATTTGGGTAAGCTCCATTTTAAAGTCACTATTAAAAACAATTATTAAATGACAATTCTTTTTTTTGATAGAATATTTCCGTATTTATTAGAAACGATTTATCCTTGCTTTATCTTCTTTTTTTAAAATTCATGTGCCCTCATAATCTTTAATCAAAATAACTTCCCCTCCCTCTTACTGGCACGAGGGCGGAACAACCTGTCACTCACATGACATCATAGCAATAGCAAATCACAAATTCACAACTATTCAATCAATTCCTGATGGACAAAATCAAGTCCTGCCATACGTTTTTTTTCTTGTTCAAGAAGCTGTTTCACTCGGATTTATGTCGCAATAGTAAAGAAAAGACTATCGCATCATCTGTCATGTCGTTTTAAGCTTCTGCCTTCATCCGATCAATAACCAATGAATTGACCATGTACCTGCCCTAATTTTTTTTCTTTTAAAAAATCAATTTTACACAGATGCCAAAATACAGAAGAAAAGATCGCTACTTCCACTACTTCTGTTAAATCGTGACTTTAATACTGTACATACTTCTATTAGGCATGGGTTATTTGTCAGATTTAGTGTCATATCTATTTGTTATATCTGCTTTTTTCATATGTTCATCCCAGGCAGTCCATCAGCCAAGCAGAGCAGCACAGCCCATGGTACTCGATCACCTGCTCCTAAAGTTCACACCAGCAGCTTCCTGTCCTCTGGCGTCAAGGTGAGACTGAAAGTGTGTGTGTGTTTCTCTCATAGCGTATGGATTAATATAATGCTACAATGCTAATGATTGTAGTTTGGGGTCCTATGTGGTTAGGACTCCTGAAAAAGAATTTACCTACTCTGAGTGTATTTTTCTTGGCTTTAGCAGTCTTTTATTTCATTATCTGGCAGTGGCTTGATTTATTACCATGCATAGTGGTGAGCATCTCTCTCTTGCTTCTACAAGGCAACTGAAGTGAAGAGTGGGTGGATGAGAATAGAATATCAGTAGAAATGATGTGGGTATTGTGATTGAAATCACCTATAATTGAAAAATACAGATGTAGGCAGTTGAAAACAATGTGGCACAATCAGTTCCCCTTCAGGCAGATTGGCATGATGAATCAGTACTCATTTGTGTTCAGAGAGAGCTGAAACGGAGCTTGTAAGAGGACGGCACTCCTGAAAAGGAATTAATTTGTCTGTCATTGTGCTTTAGAGCTATATTAATATGGGCTCTGCTGTTCTGCTGTTATTTACAAAGTGAAAAGATACTGTTTGACTGAATCATATCGATACTTAAAGCTGTTATAAGTTGCCTGTCCTTCTGTTGAACTGATGAGAAACACTGAAATTAGGTGATGATCTTTCTCTATCTGGGTTATTCTCTGAGGTTGTTTCAATGTTTTCTGGACACTGCGGGCTAAATTAACACCAGTAGTTATTAATAGGTACTGCCAGGCGGTGCAGTAAGTGGTCTGCAGCAGCTGTGTGTGTGTGTGTGTGTTTGTGTGTGTGTGTGTGTGTGTGTGTGTGTGTGTGTTTGTGAGGGTTTAAAATGGGACAATCTATCTGTGGCGTGATGCTGCTGCTTTTGCGCAAGCTGTGCAGAGGACTGGAGTATTCCCAGAACACACACACACACACACTCTACTCACACTCTACTCACACACTCACACTCCTATGTGTTATAGATATGCAGTGGGAGGGAATGGGCCACAGATGTTTCTTTAGAAAAGTCAAAAATAATTTGTGCTTGTGTCTGGGTGTCTTTTCTGTTTTTTAATATACTTTAAAATGCAATTTATTCTAGTAGCAAAGCTGAATTTTCAGCATCATTACTCCAGTCTTCAGTGTCACATGATCCTTCGGAAATCATTCTGATATGCTGATTTGCTTATTATTATCAATGTTGAAAACTGTTGTGCTGCTTAATATTTTTGTGGGTAAAAATATCTTACTGATACCAAACTTTGGAACAATAGTGTACTTGACTGAATTTATATCAGGATATTTTTTGACAGAAGCTTAACTGCTTGAAAGAAGTTTTCGTTGTGCCTATGATTTTCTTAAACAATTTGTTTTCTTTAAATTTCAAAGTGAAGGAATAAAACCATCACATGTACTGGATACATGTGAACTCCTTTAATAGTGTTTAAAAAGTATCCCAGAATGCCCTTCATGGATTTAAGAGAATGAACTGTGTACAGAGCTGTAATCTAGAGTAGACAGGAGGTGACTACTTTTAGAAAGATAAATTTGATTTTTTTTTTTATATATTGTTTTATCGCTATATGATTCCCATTCTTTCATTTGTGTTATTTCATAGTCTTAGGACTTTACTGTTAGTCCAAAGTGTTAAAACAAATTGAAGAATATGTAGATGTCAAACTTTTTTTCCCCACTGTAGTTACCTGAAGGAACAGCGTTTGGTTTTAAATTTAAATTAAGAGTGTTTAAGCGTGTCATACACATCATCAGTGACAGTATTGCTCATATATACAACGGTATGTGTTTTGTGTGATGGAGGTTGTGTAAGTGTTCGTTTTGCTGTGTGCTACTGGCAGGAGAGGTGAATCTCACTCAAGTTCACTGAGTTCATCTCGATGTTCAGTCTCTCCCTCAGAGAAGCATGCATTTATCTTTCCTAAGGGAATGTGTGATTGAGTATATTAACTTTGGATTTGATCTCACATCCAATATCTCTGAAAATATCTTGGTTCAAATTGAACCGTGAATCAAACTGATGGTTTTTCAGTGCACATCTCGCTGTAATATGACACGCACAGAGTAATAAAATTTCTCTGTCTGACTGTCTGTTTGTCTTAAGGTTATAATCAAGCAAGAACCAGGAGAGGTGCCCACCCAGCCATCACCACAGCAACAGGTCGTCTCCACAGCAACATCCCAGCAGCAACAACAGTATGTGACTGTGAAGGGCGGTCACATGATAGCCATGTCGCCGCAGAAACAGAGTGGGGCGGGGGCTGGAGGAGGGGCCACACCCAGCAAGGTTTTTATGTATACTTTTTAGTTTTTTTGTTTTGTTTTTACCATTATGTTACTTATATAATTCAGTTTTTTGGCTGTATTTCATGGCTGTAAACATTTTAGGATCAAAGCTCAAAGATTGTTCCGATCCACATATGATGTCCAAAATTGATGTGTAGCTAATTCCATACAGAACAGAACTGAAGTATTTCTATAGTTCCATCCCTTGTTCAATGCTGCTGGTCGTCCTGCCTGAGAGAGTTTTTGAAACTGGAGTGCGCTGTGGTCATGTGGTCTAAACATATCTCAGGTCATTGCGTCTCTGTGGACGTCCTACTCGTCTCTTTACTGCAGCCTTTTTTAGCACTTGAGAGTCAAAGTCATTCGTACATCCTGTTTAGAGACTGTCCATCTACAATACGCCACTCTGCGCCAAAAAATACATCTTAATTCTCTGTCTCTACAATAGAGTGTAAGCACATTCCTTTATTCCATTTTTTTTATGTTACTCCACAGATCTCAAGGTTTGAACTCGAGCTATTTTTTATATGATCTTTTTTAAACAATATAATTTGTTTAAGATGCATGTCCCCAATCTGGCACATTTATACAGTTAAAAGTGTCCAGATCCTTAATGTTACAAAATATTTCTATTTCAAATAAATTATGTTCTTTAGTAATATTTCACAACGTTACTGTTTATCTGTATTTCTGATCAGAAAAATGCAGCCTTGGTCAGCATGAGACTTCAAAAAATTTCAAAAATCTTTAAAAAGTCTTACAGACCCCAAACTTTTTAAGTTGGATACTTTTTAAAAGTGCATAGTGAGTCGACTGGTTAATGATAGCTCAGTGTTGCATTTAACAAGTTTTTCCAGATGCAGAGTAACTGTGTGTGTGTGTGTGTGTTTGTTTGTTTAGGTGTTGGGGATTCCATTGGGCTCTGCTGTCAAACAGGTCTCCATGAGCAGCGGGCAGATCTTGGTTGCTAAGTCCAGCCCCTCTGTGTCCAAGGTGGTGGGCCAAAAGCAAGTTGTAGCACAGGGCGTCGCTAAGGCAATCGTAAGTGGAGGGGGCAGCGGAGCAAGCAGCATTGTGGGACAGCAGGTGCATGCTGGTACCAAGGCAGCAAGTGGGTCTGGAGGAAGTGGCAAAAGTGGAGGTCAGAGTTCGTACACTTTTTTTTTTTTTTTTTTTTTCATGACCCTCATTGTGAATTAATGAACTAATCTTAACCTGGGGGGATGGGACAAATTGTCAGCATCAGGTTGTTTTTCGGTCCTCACTGAAAACGAAACAAAGTTATAATCTCAACAAATGATGCATGGATGAATGCGTGTCTGAATTGTAAAAAAAAAAAAAAGATTGTAATGTAGTCATTTTTAGAAGGTGAAGTGTGTATAAGTTTATTTGTCTCGCCAGGGATGCTAATTAAGATGTTCAGAATAGTAGTGAGCGTGAAAGCATTTGTTTGCCTGTTTGGAGAAGTGTTTGTCAGACTGATCAGCAGATGTTGTGCTGAGAGCGGAATTTCACAGGGCCAATCTAAGTGTTTGTGTGGCTGTACTGCAGTGCTGACTAAACCATTAGGATTCGCTATTACTCAGTCAGACACTTGTATCTCCCTGCTGCCACAGGGGGAAACAGGATTTAGTTTAATTAATTTTGAAAAACACCCATATGAGGATGCAAATTGAAAGCTTGCTTTAGTGGTATATATAAAATAGACTGATATGGATATGAAATAGAAGCTGTGTTGCTATATGTTCTGTATAGGCCCATATTCTACACTTTTTGTCTTACGAGTCCACTTATAATGTTAGTAGAGGTTGCACCAAAATTAGTTTTACTATTTTGACCCTTAAAGGGACAGTTCAGCAAATAAATTAATAGATAAGCCATACTTTACTTGTCTCTTATGTTGTGCCAAATTTGTATGACTTTTTTCTTTCATGAAGCACAAAAGAATGAAAATTTAGTGCACTACCATTCTTTTTTTTCTTTTTTTTCAAAGAAATCTCTTATTCTCACCAAGGCTGCATTTATTTGGTCAAAAATACAGTAAAAACAGTAATATTGTGAAATATTACAATTAAAAATAACTATTTTCTATTTTAAAATGTAATTTATTTATGTGATGCAAAGCTGAATATTCAGCATCATTATATGTGATTATATGTAAATCACTATAATATGTTTCTCTTTGTTTTTTTTCTTTGTTTGTTTTGGTGATTTTGTGTTTATTTGTGCTTTTTAGTCATGGCCACCCTCCAGCTACCAGCAAATAACTTGGCAAACCTGGCCAATCTGCCTCCTGGCACAAAACTCTACCTGACCACCAACAGCAAGAACCCATCGGGCAAAGGCAAACTGCTACTGATCCCACAGGGAGCCATTCTGAGAGCCTCCCATAACGCAGGTCAGACATACACTGACACGCTAAATGTATCATAGGATTTTGGAACTATCATTGTCTCTCTGGACCTGGTATTAAGATGCTTTTCGGCTAGTTGACTCACATGTAGACGAGGGAGACATTTTGAGACCTCTTTACACCTAGTGTTTCAATCCATCAAACAAACAAAAAATTATCTGTCTTTAGGCCAACAGTCTCAGAGTTCTGGTTCTGGAGGGTCGCATTCCTCCAGTGGTTCTTCAGGGTCTGGCAGCCTGCCTTCCAATTTATCCTACACTTCTTATATCCTTAAGCAGACTCCGCAGGTAATAGTCTTTGCTGTTGGTTTTGACACACTAACTCTGTAGAATGGATTCTGACACACAGCTTAGTTCAATTTAAGCAACTATAGTTTGAACATGTCTTTCATTGAGCATCAAAGCTCTACAACATTCCTACTTTGTTCACGGAGTAACTCTTGCATAATCTATACATTTATTTAATATGTTTAGCTCAGTGGGTGATCTTGTTGTCCAAAACAATGTTCAGTCAAAGACACATCCCAAAAGCCTTTCCCTGTCAGTTTATGTTATGTTGACGAAGTCACTATTGATCTTTCCAGGGCACGTTTTTGGTTGGCCAGCCGGGGGGCTCTGGGAAACAGAGCTCTGGTAGTCATGTGGCATCGAGTCCTGCTTCCAGTACTCAGCAGGCTATTCGGGTCACAGCAGGACAGAAGGCAGCTATTTTGGCCCAGGTGTGTAACAAAGTAAGGATTCAATAACACAAAATCATGTTTTTTCTTCTTTTTTTCCCCCTTTCTACTTTATATACAGTGGGGAGAACAAGTATATGATACACTGCCGATTTTGCAGGTTTGCGCACTTACAAAGCATGTAGAAGTCATCTGTAATTTTTTTCATAGGTACACTTAAACTGTGAGAGACGGAATCTAAAACAAAAATCCAGAAAATTAAATTGTATGATTTTTAAGTAATTAATTTGCATTTTATTGCATGATATATGTATTTGATACATCAGAAAAGCAGAACTTAATATTTGGTACAGAAACCTTAGTTTGCAATTACAGAGATCATACGTTTCCTGTAGTTCTTGACCAGGTTTGTACACACTGCAGCAGGGATTTTGGCCCACTCCTCCATACAGACCTTCTCCAGATCCTTCAGGTTTCGGGGCTGTCGCTGGGCAATACGGACTTTCAGCTCCCTCCAAAGATTTTCTATTGGGTTTCATTGATGCCCCATGGGGTGAGATCTTGCATGGTGCCCCAGACCGAGGGAGATTGATCGTCATCTTGAACTTCTTCCATTTTCTGATAATTGCGCCAACAGTTGTTCCCTTCTCACCAAGCTGCTTGCCTATTGTCCTGTAGCCCATCCCAGCCTTGTGCAGGTCTACAATTTTATCCCTGATGTCCTTACACAGCTCTCTGGTCTTGGCCATTGTGGAGAGGTTGGAGTCTGTTTGATTGAGTGTGTGGACAGGTGTCTTTTATACAGGTAACAAGTTCAAACAGGAGCAGTTAATACAGGTAATGAGTGGAGAACAGGAGGGCTTCTTAAAGAAAAACTAACAGGTCTGTGAGAGCCGGAATTCTTACTGGTTGGTAGGTGATCAAATACTTATGTCATGCAATAAAATGCAAATTAATTATTTAAAAATGATACAATGTGATTTTCTGGATTTTTGTTTTAGATTCCGTCTCTCACAGTTGAAGTGTACCTATGATAAAAAATGACAGACTTCTACATGCTTTGTAAGTAGGAAAACCTGCAAAATCGGCAGTGTATCAAATACTTGTTCTCCCCACTGTAGTTGTTAAGCTACAGGGATATGTAATGTAATATGTTATTCAATGTATATTATAATAATTATTATACATGTAAAAAGGGTTAGTATTACTAATAATTTATTTGATAATATTATATACAATCATTTATATTAAAGCTGTAGGTGTGTTTGTACATGCAAGATAATGCAGTTGAAAGATGTTTTGTCCTTATTTCTGCAGTACCTGACCCCATTTAAATTTGAATTACATTCAGCATGCAAGCTCACAATTCTTGGGAAATATAATTTCTCTTTGGTGTGGTTCTGTAGATAGCGATGCAGAAAACACTGAGATGGATTCAACAATGCATCAATTTCTCTTGCTAAAACTGTCATAGTTAGCTTCAATAAAATAAAGCAATAAAATGTTAAAACACACACACTCCCTGCGACTCGGAAGGAGTGGGATCAATTTAGTTACTATATAAAAGCAAAAGTGTTCTGGGGTTTGCCATTATTTCCTCCCTCTCCGTCATCGCTTTCTTGCTCTCTCTCACTCTCTCTCCATCTCCATTGATCTTTCTTTATCTCTTTTCCTTTTTTCCACTTGCTGCACTTTCATTAGTGTTACACAACGCTTCTTCTGAAGGGCTTACACTCTCTAGAGCCCTTTCTCTCTGTGTGTGTGTGTGTGATAGAGCCTCTATTATCAGATAGAGGCTAATGAGTATGCCTGCAGCTGACATTTGAGCTGTAATTCAACCTGTGAACACACGCTCATGTGCCTCTCTTCCTTCCTTCCTTCTCTTACTACTTTTCTTCTTATTAATTATCCATTTAAATCATACCCTCATTATTCTCATCATAAAGTGCAGCACATAGGGCACCATGATTTCTGCTCATAATTTTCTTATTATAATTCACGTTATCCCCTTCAGCACAGGTGAGACTAAATCAAACATTTTCTTCTGGTGTGTTAAACCTGCTAGAAATTGTTTGTGTAAAGTAAAATGATCATACATATCGATCAGCAACTGACATACTTGAGTACTCTGGAGGTTGTGGTGGAGTATTTGTGTTTAAAGGGTATTTGCTGTGTGCTTAAGAGAGAGAGAGAGAGCGAGAGAGAAGGAAAATTAGAGGAAAAAAGATGGGCCACAGGAACTGAACATGCAAGAATGAGTGTGAGAAACAAGTCAAAGTCCTCTTGCTATATCATTGCATTTGCTTTATGTAAAAGAGATACTCAGATACTCTTTTTAAGTCCAGTGAATATATTGAAATGAATATTAAAGTACATTATTAAGGGTTGTTGATATTATTGTCAGATAAATTAAATCAAATGAAAAAAACAGTTCAGGGTTTTCACGGGTCTTAAAAAGGTCTTAAAATCTTAATTTGACTTTCTACAACTTAAGGCCTTGAAAAATGTCACCGTTTGTGCAGAGAAGTGGATTCTTTGAAGAGGCAAGTGAAAGAGAATTTTAGAAGCCCGATTAAAACGTCAATAACAAAAAAATACCTACGGAATCACCAAAATGTGATTCTGCATTAATTTAATGTAAGTGCCGATTGATAGGGATAATAATATATAAAATGTATAATGTACTGATGATTACAAGGTTGTAGGGCTGTGCGATATTGAAGAAAAATGTGATATGCGATATCCTTGTTAAATAATGCGATATTAGATATGCGATACGATATTGTTTGTAAAATCTATTTCTTTCCCCAACTGATATCCTTCACTTAAAGCATAACCGTGTTTACATGAATACTCATCAAGACAGCCATTTTGACATAACTGTGTGTGTATTTGACAGTTCGAGTGTGTAACAAGACACGAAAAAAAGAACGGCTAGTGCGCACGTTTTGGTCTGTGTGTCAGACAGCAGACAGCGCGAGACTGTAAGGAGTTGTTTTTTGCAAGCTATTGCGTTTAATAACTCTTTTTAACGTCAAGCAAGTCACATAAGTAACAGTCGTGTGCTCAGTCTATTCTCTGCCATATGCATCAACCTAAAACGTACACTTTTCACAATGTTGAAGTAGCCTATTCAAATCATTCAGATATTGCGTGCCATTGCGATATGCATATTGCGATATGTACATTTGAGATATTTTGATAATTTCAATATATAAGGTTGCACTGTTGACAAGGCTCAATGTCGAGTCCTGTGGTCAGTACACTTAAAGGGCATGTTCACCCAAAAATGAAAATTCTGTCATTTACTTACCCTAATGTGAATAAATAGTTCACCCAAAAATGGAAAACAGAATTTGGTAAAAATAAATGCGAATTTGAGACCAAATATAACATTTCATAGGGCCCTTTTTAACTTTTAATAAATTGCTGTTAAATTGTATATGTTTCATGTTTTTTAATATTAATTAGACATGCTTTTTGACTGCAAAAATTGTATTTAAGCATTAAAACAAATTTTTTTTACAAGATTTCCTATCTTATGTAATTTTTCTTCTCAAGTAAATGTATCTTGATTTAAGAATCTTTTAGATATTTTCACTGGAAAACAGGACAAAACTACTGAAAAAGAACCACTTTTTCGTAGTGTGATCAGAAGGGTTTTTCTGTAAAATGAATTACGTAAAAGTAATGGAGATCTGTTGGAAATTGTATTTTCAAACTTTGAAGTGTGACGCGCGTAGAAATCGAGCGCTGGAAGCGAAATTGACGCGCGTTCAAGGCACTCCAGGAGAAATATGTCATAAAACACCACTCTGCCTCTTTTCATTTTCATTAAAAATATATATTAAGCATTAATAGCCACACAAATGTGGTCCAGGCAACTCCTACATTATCTTCACTGCATGTATGTTTAAATATCCTTAAAATATAAAGTTATGAAACTTCTCTTTGCCCTCAGTCAAAACGATTTGGCAGACAACAAATTATAGATTCATGAGAGCAAAGCTCGGCCGTTAGATCTACACAAAACGAACCACTACAGGACATCAGAGCCAGCGGCAGACGCCAGAAGGACTGGCCGAGGAAAGGCTGCCTTCGCCGGGGTTATGAGCAGTGATTGCCCGGTGATCGCCTGGATCTCACAACTCCAAAAACACAAGATTATTTTTTATAAATAAACTTATTTATAAGCGCTCTCTTTAGAAATAAACCACATATTTGAGCTATAAACAACTACATTCCCACCTTAAAAAGTCTTAAAACTACATTTTGTGACACAATAGTACTATTTTTAATTTATGCAGGGTTTCTCATACACGTCACTTTACCACGTGACAGCAGCAAGCAGGCTCCTGATTGGTTAACGCGGCGCGAATTGACGCCAAAGTTCAAATTTTTCAACTCGGGCGTCAGACGCGAATACGCTTCAAACGCGTGAATGCACAAAAGCACCATTCGCGTGTAACGCGCGTACCGCGCAAGACGCTCAATTCGCGTCCAATTCGCGCCATTCGCGCGAACTGGACGCGCGAATGAGGCGGATTCGCGTCCTTCGCGCCGCGCGTAACGCGCCTTCCGCGCCGCGGGACCTCCAGACGCGCGTCAACGCGCCTTTCCATTGACTTAACATTGAAATCACTCGCGCCTGACGCTCAATTCGCGTTTGGTGTGAACGCAGCATAATACAACTCACTGTGTGCTTCCTTGACATTTACATTTAGAGAACATATTGATGTGTTATTAAACTTATTAAACTGTCCTGGGAGGGACATTAAGACTAAATGCATTACATATATATTGGGTTTTTTCAACAACTTTCTCTTAATGTTTGATTGACAGGTGGTGGGTGGGTCTCAAGGTTCTCAAGTGAAGCTGTCAGACGGCTCAGTGAAGATGGTAACAGCTGCTGCAGCAAGTCACCTGAATAAACCAGGCACAACAACCCTGAGAATGACGGGAGGTGTCATTACCGCCACAAGTTCCACCCCAACAACACCCACTTCCACGCCAACCTCTCAACAAGTAAGAGATGCATCTTTGTTCTAAATTGTCAGACAAGGCGTGACGCATTGATCGAGAATTGACATGCATAGTAGGTTGCTCTGTCCTTACCATCATTCTGGTGCTTGGACATGATGGAAACTTGTGTTGTGCATGGGTCACAAAGTTAATATATTCAAGTTACTTTGTCCAGCCCCTCTAATGTTTTTCCTTGTACAGTCAGCAGAAGCCACTGGAGCATCCTCCACTCAGCCATTACCTCAGACAGCTAAAGCACCACCACAGCACCCTGTGCTTGTAGCTGCCAATCAAGCTGCGGTGATCAATGCGGCCAAGAACGCAAGTTCTGCCGCCAACACAGCGAAGAGTTCTGCCTCTGGTACTGGTGGCGTAGTCACAGTCGCCAAGACCGTCAACATGCCTCTTATCAGTCTGTCAAAGGGGGCGGGGTCGTCTGTTGCGGGCGGATCCAAAAGCTCCAGCCCCTCATTGGTCACTGCAGCGTCACTGATTGGGGGAGGAACATTTAGTGGGAAAACTGCTACCACCATCTCAGGTAACCAGTCATCTGCTGTCCAGAGTTGCCAAATATTTTGCCCTTAAAGTGTGGCCACATTTACTGTTTGTAGCGACTATGAGTCAGATAAAATAATAACTCAACGGGGAACTGAATTAAAATGAAAGACTCGAATGACACTATATATTATAAATAATTAAGAATTAATGTTTACCCCTTAACTTATTCGTCCGCCGATATGTAAGAACTTAAAGGGGGCTCTGTTAAAGGGAAACATGTATATTTAGCTCAAATGAATGAATTTAATGAATTCATAGGGAATTTTGGTAGTCTATTTTACAGCCGAGCAAATGACTCTTCTAGCGTTCATTTGAACGGGCCGTAAATATCAACTCTGCAGCGGATATTAATATCCGAACAATAGTGAAACACTATTTAACAGCCAGGTAACTTAGATCGGCAGTTCAAGACATTAAATTGATAAGCACATAACACAAGAACAGTTATCTTTGAATACAAACAGAACTTTATTGATTAATCTAACACATCAAACTAATATCTAACATAAACACACACGCTCGCACATTCACACGTTGCAGAAAGGAAGAAGGTGAGGAAAGAATAAGTTCTAAGAGAGAGAAATTATGAAATCCTAAGCAATCTATGCATTTATGAAACATGACCTGAAGAAACCATTGATCAGTAATTTAACCTCCTATCGTTTCTTAGGCATGGTTATTACATTTGATCTAATGCACCAGTTCAGCTTGGAATCAAAAAGGCGTTACTTGCGTTTGTGTTTCGCGTGTTGTCTGACAAGGGGGATTCCCTTTTCCTGGCTGGACAGGGATTTTCCCGGATCTTTGATTCGCTGAAGGTCTGGTCGACGTCTGGGGAAGCCAACCACGTGGTGTGTTGGCGGCTGGATGGAAGTCTTGTGGGCGTTGTTTGAAGTTGGAGCGCGCTGTTAGAAACTCGTTGTTGAGAGACTTTTGTGGCGAAACTTAACAGAACCCGAGACTTAACGGAAATAAAATAAACTTTAAGTAAAAGAAAGGAAAGTGAGAGAAAAGCAGATGGCCTGAATGAAATCGTTGTTAACCCATTTTCTCTGTATTGGTCTGTCACGATCGTCAGATCGTCTCCTGGGAGCTCTCCGTTCAGAACTCACTCTGGTCAAACTGCTAGGACTTAGCTCAACTCTGAACTGCGAACAGGCCGCGAACCAGCTCGAACCGAACTGGAACCGAACTTGAGCTGAACTCTGCACTGCTTCTGGTCTGAACTGTACAGAACTGAACTTTTCGTTCGTGTTCTGAGATTAAACTCAAACATTTGCCCATCCCCTGGATGGGTTCTGGCCAATTAGGCTTCAGGGGTGACTGTGTCTCCACCCCTCCCACAAAATTGGGTTAACTACAGAATTTAGTTTCCTGCTCTTAAGCAGAGAGTAAATTTAGACCTAAATTCTTACTATAAGGACATGATCAATTCTATAAAGATTTCATTCAGCTCATCTGTTGGATTATACCCATACGAACACACCGGTATCAAACACAATGCTTTTTCATCCACTCATTCAATAGTTACATAATTGCATGAATTGTGAGTAATATACATGCCTAATAGTCTAACTAACGTGTATTAGTTGTAAACACACTAACAAGTTATGTCGAAGGCTATTTGAATGAAAGTCCAATAATCAGTTATTTGATGTACTCCATAAGCTAACAGTTTCTGTGAGCTTGCTTGGAGTTTTAGCTGTGTCGTGGAGTTCATTTACCGGTCATTGCAAAGACAGAGGTCTGGTTGTTTCTTTGTCTTGTGACAACCACGAGCCCTTTGTCCTCTTTTAACTGAGTTTGGTGGCGAGTCCATTGGAAGTCAGAACTAGTAGCTCCGGGCAGAATCAAGCCCCCATCTCCCTCGTGATCGATGGTCGATTTCCTGGAGCTGAATTGTGCTTTGTGAACGGGGATGTTCATTTGATCGAATCATTGGAAGATTCATTAACTATGTCTGCACCCATAATTGCTACATGTTGTTCAGCAAATTTTCGCAAAAAAAAATCCAATCATATTAATACGAATAAAAAATAATCTGGAATTTTGCACGAGGGTGAAAGATTTCCCCACGCAGATTTCACAACAGGTAGAGGTTGGTCTTAACACAAAATTAATATGACCACACCTTTTGAATAACAAACCGCTAAACCGCTCTCACAGATCACAATTGTAATTATATGAAATGTAATCTGGTGACTGAATGGCCTTGACCATTAGCTTCACGAGTAAAATTAATATTTCTCAACACTGAATTAGGGATGGGTGGTATGTCTAAGTCTTATGACTTTATATATCACCGTAACTGTATCATGATTCATGAATGGAAAAATGAAAATAGTTTGACACTAAAAAAAACTTAAAAAAAAACGTTACAGTGCATATTTTTTGGGATAATGCAGGCTATCCAACCCTTCTCTGAATTAATCGCCATAAAGTTCATTAATCCATCGCTTGAATTGTTTTTGTTTAAAATGCATTGAAATGGATTTTCATTTTTGGTTGTGGTTTTATGTTCACATGTTACCACGATTCTCTCTTCATCTGCAGGTATGTTGAAGTTGCACCCAGCTCAGTCCAGTTCCCAGCAAACGGTTCTTACCATCCCAGCCAATCAGCTGAAGCAGCTAAGTGTTGGCAGTGGGTCCTCGGCGCTGCAGACTATCTTGATGCCTGTTGGCAAAGGTAACAGCACCCTGCTACTCTGATACCCACACAGCCTTACTCACACTCCTGATCTCTACTATCCTCATGGCTGTGAGTCTATGTAATATTGTCAATTTAGACTTCTTTTCAACGTCATGCTCTAGTTACATACATACGTATCTTTGTAATAAGCTCTGTTCCAAAACCTGCCTTGTGGTTGGAGATCAATGCTAGCAACCCAAAGATTGTAGGTTCAATTCATGATTCAGCAACAATTGTGATCTTAAGCAAGACATTCTTGCATGTTGTGATGGGCCGTTTCAGGTTGTGGAGCCTTCATGGACTGACATTTTTTTGTCAGCTGTGTTAAGCCTGACAGATTGCGTTTATCAGAGATGTTTGTTTTTGTTTAGCATTCATCAGCGATGACAGTAATAGGTAAACAGAGCTCCAAAGATGCTCTCCTGTCAGATATGGTTTTCATTTTCTCATTTTGCGCTCTGTCTACCTGGTTGCTAGCTTTGTTTTAGATTGATCTGTGCGGCACCATGGCAGCAGAAGCTACCTCAGTTTCGTTTATTTTGCGTTGAATGAATGCAGTACATCAGAGCAGTAAGAAAGGCCATTTCCTCTAACAATATGCAGGCTGTTGTCATAGTAATAGAGGGATATGCGTAAAGAAGAATTTAATAGACAGATAACAGGATTCAGTAATTGAGAAATGGCAGGCTTGAGTGCTCTTAACATTTATGAGGGACAACAGGAACTATATGAATCAGAACATAAAAAACACTTTAATGCTAGCTTAGTCATGTTGGAATGGTGTGTTTATTTTTTATTTTTTTCACTAAATTAGCATTAGGGGTGGGCAATATGAACAAAATGTAACTAAATAAGGTGTAATGTAAATAAATAAAAATAATAAATAAATAAAATGTAAATAAAAATGTTGTTTCCAGATAACATGTGTAGTATTATTTTATTGTTAAAATGCAATAAAATAAAGATACAAATGAAATAAGCCTGGTAAAGAAGGTGTATTTAAGATGTTTCAAGTAAGAAATACTACCAAAATGGAATAATGAAATGTAAACAATAATTCATTCTTCAATGTAGGAATTAAATATACATTAATTCTACACTTTATTTTCTAGTTTATGCATGTTTCATTAATCTAATGTATCAATAACTTGCAGCAGTTCTGCACTGCGAGGATATATTTACATACCACGATACTATAGCAAAATCTCTATCGATAGACACTATATCATAACCATGCAACAGATTTAGTTATTTAGTACTTAACATAGTCCACCCAATCTAGTTACTCAAGTTACTTTGCTGGTCTCCCATGATCAGAAAAACATGAAGCACTTTTAATAGCCTGTGTAGCAATTAAAGTAAACCTAAAAGCAATTATTCCTACTAATGGTATCCCACATGACCCCAGATTTACATTTTTACATTAATGCATTTAGCAGATGCTTTTATCCAGAGCGGCAGATGATTACCAGTGGATAATTAATTAATACTGCAAACTAATATTGTACCATAGCAGTTTGTTTATATTTCATTAAGACCTTACACTACCATTCAAAAGTTTGGGGTCGGTAAGATTAAAAAATATATATATTTTATGCTCACCAAGACTGCATTTATTTGATCAAAAATACAGTAAAAACAAGTAATGCTGTGAAATATAATTACCAGTTAAAATAACTTTTCTATTTTAATATATTTTTAATTTATTAGGCCGTGATACATTTTTTTCAGGGTTCTGAAGAATAGAAAGTTCAAAAGAACAGCATTTAAAAAAAAAAAAAAAAGTGAAATCTTTTGTGACAAATGTCTTTACTGTCACTTTTGATCAATTTAATGAATCCTTGCTGAATAAAAGCATTAATTTCATTAAAAAAACACTGATTCCAAACTTTTGAATGTTAAAGTAAACCTGTGTGTGTTTGTGTTACAGTTGTGCAGTCTGGTGCTAAAGCATCTAGCAGCAACACAACCACAAGTGGAACTGTTTCCTCAGCACCCACACCTGTAGCTCAAGGTAAGACACACACACACACACACACACACACACACACACACACACACACACACACACACACACACACACACACACACACACACACACACACACACACACACACACACACACACACACACACACACACACACACACACACACACTCATACAGTGGAAATAACTTCAAGGAGTTATACATGTATAGTTATAAAGGGTATGCATTGATGTCACTTTCCTGCCGGAACTGAGGGGCAAAAGAGCTGCTGCATGACTGGAATTAATTAATAGGGGAAACTGCGAAAAAGTTTTAACTAAAGTTTGGACTCCATATAGTGTTCCTTACAACTTACCCAACATCCAGTGATCCGATGAAAACCAATGCTGTTGCTCAGTCCTTTTGCCACTTAGTGGGTGTAACAGCAGTCACGTGCATACCCTCTATTCAATCCACTGAGTTCAACCTTTTTCTTTACCTCTGTTGTACTTGTCTCATTACATAGTTAAAACTGAACCTGGTTTGGTTGGCTCCACTTGTACAACTCCAGTTCCCCAAACATCTGCCCCAGCCACTTCAGCACCCACCTCTGCTCCTCTGGTGGCAACCCCTACATCCACAGACACAGCTGCTATTAAAGAAGAACAGGGCATGGAATCTACAACACATGAACTCAAGTAAGAAGTGCACACACCATTGTGTGTCTGTTTGAATACCTGTGTTTCCCTACGGATTCTGTTTTTGCAGAGGGGCATTGACACCCACAGACATGCACATTCACCAATATTTTAATTACACATTGTCATAGCAACAACCAGTCAGTAATAATACTTATGTAATTCTCCTGCAAAAATAATATTCTTTAATATAGTTCATTTTGAGTTTAATTTCAACAAAAGTAATGAATTGCAATTTCTGGAGTGAATAAATAGTTAATTAATGAATCACTCGATTGTAAATTAGCAAGCAATTTTTCTGACCTATTAAACCTTATAACACTATTGAGTAAAAAACAATAGAAAGATGTTTTGTCTATTTATTGTCTTTTTGATTTTGTAGTGCCTAGTCTTTCTCTTGCATTACGTTCAATCTATTCTGCAAACTCACATCTAAAAACCCCCCCAAAAAAAACATATATGTTGCAGTGGGCAAAGTCCCTTTCAGGCAAATAATTTCACTCAGTGGCCATCTTTGAAACACCTGTCAGGCAACTGTTTCAGTCATGCAATTGCAGCTCCTATCTCTTTGAATGGAGAAACATCAAATTCTCCAAAGCTGTTCACCAAGCTTACGATTAAATTTTGTATTTGAAATCACCATTGAAATCTGACATCTGTATAATAAATCAGTTTTTTTTTTATGCTCAAATAGCATTAAAAAGGTTATTTTTCTCAGCACGCTGACGTTTCTATAGCAACCGGAGCTTCTAACGGCAGCTGAAGTGATGCAATGACTTTACCAATTGCCGATTGGCTCTTTTATTTAGATGGCCGGACTTATAATCCGCCATATTGCGCGTTGCACTTTCTCCCATTCATAGTTATGCGAGTTCACCGTCTTTCTATATATAAAGTCTTTGCTGTGTGGCATCACTGTTGCTCAATATCAGTGCAGGAAACTTAATTAAAACATTTTTAAATGTTGAAAGCTTTGTTAACATATTTGTTGAAAAATTTCTCTCAGTACGGAGCACATTGAGAACATGACGCAACTTCTGACGGCCATAGTGAAGAAATTTCCTCTGATTATCCCTGAGAAAAGTAAGTTTCATTTCACAGGTTTTAAAGTCAGCATGAAATTAACATTTCCAAATACATGTTATTCATCCATACATACGCTGATGTTCACAAGTTTGGGGTTGGTAAACATTCTTGAAATAAGTCTCTTATGCTCACCAAGCATTTATTTGATCAAAAATAAAGTAAAAACAGTAATAGTAGGAAATATTACAATTTAAAATAACTGTTTTAATATATTTCCAAATGTAATTTATCCCTGTGATGACAAAGCTGAATTTTTAGCATTATTACTGCAGTCGTCAGTGTCATATGATCCTTCTTAGTGACCGCAAACTTTTGAACAATGGTGTATTTTTTTCTTTTTTTAATTTTAAATCAAAATGTCATACCTCTTCCAGTGAATTGACAGGCGTAAACCAGCTTTCTTCAATCATTTATTCCTCTTAAATGTAATTTTACCCTAAGCCAGACCAACAGAGGTGTGTGTGTGCTTTACAGATGAGGACTCTTATCCATTCTGCGCCACCTCTGTGGATCAGTACTACTCATGGAACATTGGCAAACGTAGAGCTGCAGAGGTACAGGAGTGTTTGTTTCATCTAGTCTGGGTGCATCTGTAAGCTCTGTAGGATTGTGTTCATTTACTGTGTTTCTTTCTCTCTGTGTAGTTGCAGCGAGCAGTGGCTGTGCGCCGTGTGTGTGCTGATCTGTTAGAGAGAACCCCTCGGCTTCAGGCCCTCACCCCACCCAGAACTAAAGAGGTGCTCCGCTGGTGCCGTCTCCGTGGTTACACACCTCCTGACCCTGAACCCCAGCACACAGAGGAGGACTCCATTGAGGACATACTCACACAGATCGACAGTGAACCGGGTGAGTGTGTAGTTTATGTCACGGCGCACATGCTTGTGTCCAGTAGGGTTTGTGTGTGTGTTGTTTTGAACCGGTGGTTGAGGTTAATTCGTCATGTCCTGTGTCTCTCTCAGCTATCCAGAGCTTTGACTTACACAAGACTTGGCACAGACAATGTAGTAGTGTTCTCTCTCTCTTTCTCTCTCGCTTTAGTTTCCAGTGATGGTGCATTAGCTTGTATAATGATGAGATAATCAGTATTCAGAGTTGGGCATGAATTCAGTTTTCAGAATTTATAGTTCAGTTATAAGCAGCTGAAATTCAACATCAGCTCGTTTTCAATCCCTACTGAGCTTCCTACGTAGACAGCATTTTAAGGCATCTTAGATACGGTATGCTCCAGATGCTGTTCCGGTTTTTGCTGCCTGAAAAAATATCAGATTATGGATGTTTAGATTGTGGGAGGCACTTCTGGTTTGGGTTTAATATATGATATATCATGTATCCCATGAATAATTCACTGGTATGCACCAAGAATTTCTTGTTTTGAATCTCCCCAAATCTTCACTTTATTTTTCCAGGTTTGTTTTCACACGAATGATTTAAAATGTAATTGTCTCCACTTTTCAATTCTAATCCCTATTAGCAATGTTTACTGGAATGTTTATAAAGTAGGTAAATACAGTATTTATTGTCTGTCAAAATGGAAATCACTTTAAAATATTATCACTCAATGTTCCAGTTAATGAACATTTTTGATTAAGGCAAGGCAACACGCGTTACATAATACAGACATATTGACTTGTTTATTTTTGTTTACAGTAGGGGTGTCGCAATATACCGGTTTTGACGATAACCGTGATATTCAAAGCACAAAATATCGACATCGTGTTAATTTAGGGTGTGGCAATATACCGGTATTGGCGATAACCACAATATTTAAAATGAACAGGACTGGTATGATAACATGACACGTAAATACTCCGGTGTCCCGAGTCTGACTGTAGCTGTCTTTTTTCCTCCCTCTCTATTACACACTGTTGCAGCCATAAAAATAGTTCAGCTTTGTTTGTAATGTCAAATTTGTTATATTTCGTTTCGTTTCTTTATTAAGTTAATTTAGAAAAAAATTTGGGGGCAATTTTCGTTAGTTAAATGAAAGTTTTAGTTTTTTTTCCTAATGACCAAGCGGCCAGCGGCCGACAGTGAGTTAACCGCATGTTTGATCAATTTATCCTCTCAAATCAACACTTGACTTGTCTTGCCTATAATAAAATCCATAGGCCTATATATAAAAAAACTTCAAGCATATCACAATGTAAGTTTGTTTACTATCACCATTCACCACCACAGTGAAAACGCATTTTTGACAAGCTGCGGCAGGCTCGCACGCAACGGCGCCTGCAAACTAAACGGGCTACACAATCTAAACTATAAAAATAAAAACATGCATTGTCTTACCTTATACCTCTCCGCAAAATGAATATAAATCCAATCTTCAATTCCCACTCTATAGGCTATGCAAATTCAGTTCACGACAACGAAAGCAACAGATATGAGTTTAGGCTATTTTATTTATCGGATCATTTCAAGATCAAAGGCCGTAATAGGAAAACGAGCGACCTAAGCACTGGTAAGAGCATTTAGTCTCATAATGGAGATTATTGTGTTTTTGAGCATTTGATTCTGAGCCTTGGGCTACTTTCAGTTTCACTGGCGGCCGTTTGCGTCTTTTCTTGCATCTTCTTAGTGCCCCCTCAGCACTCGCGCGCAGCGCGTGGTGGGAGCGGTGAATCATCTGAGTGATCGGATTTAAATCCACCTCGAAAGAATTTCGGAAGACGTTTACTCCTGATCTCTTCACAATATGATAGATACATGATCAGAGAAAACGAATGAAGTGAGCAGGTGTAAAAAGGCCATAACTCTTGCAGCTGCGCTGAAGGAACGCGCCGGTCAGAGTCACCAGTCAGCCAGTCGACGATCGCGGTCTCATAGTTTCTTTTAATTAATGAATAATGTCTATTCTTGTATTTGTATTTGCAATCTAGTCATGGCCAATAACATTTATGTTAATATTTATTCATCATCATACTGTTGAACTTGACAGTATTTTCTCTCTTGTTATTTCATAGGGAGCTTCAAAGACAATTTATCAGTAACAGAGTATTACCCTGTTTATCATTATCCAATTATGTTTGTTGGGTAAAAAATAAAACTAAATAAACAAAGTAAAAATTAATTGGTAACACTTTACAATAAGGTTCTTTAATTAACATTAGTTAACATGAACTAATAATGAACTGCACTTAATAATCTTTGTTAATTTCAACATTTACTAATGCATTATTAAAATCTTGCTAAAATGCACTGTGAACTAACATGAACAAACCATGAACAGCTCTATATTAACTTACATTAACAAAGAAGATTAAGTAAACCACGATTTCACTATTCTAACTTTAGCTAGCGTGTAATGTTGCTGCTTGAGCATAAACAACATCTGCAAAGTTACAACGTTCAAAGTTTAAAGCAAAGGGAGATATTTGCTTTTAAAGAAATCAGTTTCTAAGAACTACAGCAAACGGCCAGTAGGCGACTACACACATTCCTCCAGGGCTTGCTGACATCACCAGCCTCAATATTTACATAAACCCCTCCTCCGAGAATATTAAATAAGGGGGGGTGAGGCCATTTTGTATCGCGGCGCTGTTGTGGTATAGTAGGCTGGAGTGTTGTTGCCGCGATGCCGAGGAAACGCTGTTATTTTCATCCGGATTGCAGGTCTGGGGGTACTTGCTCTGTTCAGCCTTCATAGGGACGGGGGTGCGTTGCAGAGCGTTTAACACACAGCATGTTATATGCACGTGTGTTTGAGTCAGCGGGGAATCAGGCGCGCGCAGGGCTCCCTGCAGAGGAGATCTAACATCTAAGCACATCTAACAGAGGAAAACATCCACCGTCTTCGCGATTTCAATGCCAGATTTGCACAACGTCAGCTGCGTGAAAAAAACACTGCCGGTGCGTGGATGCACGACGCGCGCGCTGCACATTTCACGGAGGACAACACAAACTTCCACAAACTTCGCGAGTTCAATACAGGATATGCACAACGGCTTGTCCTGAAAGCTGGATTTACAAACAGAAGCTGTTCACGGGCCACAACCTGTAAGTCTGATTTATTTTTCATCGATGTGTTTTCCTGTAATAGGTTGTAGCAAGGAAGTAAACAGATGACAACGCTGTTCTGCAAACCAGTCTGTTAAATGCTCATTCATACTTAACGTTATCCGACGAACACCTAACGTTACAAACATTAACGTTAAAATCTCAACAGCGAACCTGGCATTAGTGTAAATTATTCTTTGATTAGAGCTTTTATGTATTGTTTATCTACAGGCTTGCTAAACATGGTTCTGTGTGTGATTTGGCTAACTTACTAAAGTCAGTGCTTAGTATTCGTTTTGGGTTAACGTTAGTTCTTGCGACAGATATTTGGCTATAATCGTTCTAAAAATACAAAAGTTAAAGTGCCATTCAGTAGCAATCATTATAGATCCGCAGTCTTTACTCTCGAGGACTGAGCAGGTTCTGCTCGATCATCTTCACTCAAATGTTCTGGGTCTGATTCGAGCTCATATGGTTTTATTGACGCCGTTGTTTCTAATACTGAACAGCCTCCGGTAAGGGGCGTGACGTTTCCGACGTGCACTGCGGTTAGCGAATCAGAACACACTGGGCCAGCTAACCAATCTGAGCCCACTGCGTATTTTTGAGGGACTGGCTTCATACAACCCGGAAAGCATCAGACCGTTTTACAAGGAGGGACAGAGCAGTGTAGAATAAAGGTCAAATATATGACAAATAAGGCAATTTTTTTTAAAACGAAGCATGAACACATGTTACAGTGCACCCCACAAACACAGCCAAGCCTTCAAAAGAATGTGTTTTACCACCCCTTTAACTAATGCTGAACAGCTGTTGTTCATGGTTAGTTCGTTAACTAATGCATTAACTAATGTTAACTAATACAACCTTATTGTAAAGTGTTACCAATTCATTTGATAACTTTCTCCCCCAAGGTTCTATGGATATCGCGATATATCGATATCGTGATTTTTTTTGGCCACAATAACCGTGGTGTGAAAAATCTGATATTGTGACAGCCCTAGTTTACAGTTTACAGTTTAACAGTTTACAGTTTACAGTTTAACCAGGGGCGTAATAATTATAATTATTGATATAATTTTCAGGGGTGGTCAAGTAAGACCCAGTGATTTTCATCGGAGTGGGGAAAAAAAATCCTCCTTCAAATCTAGAGAAAATCACTTGCATCTAACTGTGATCATGTATAGCCTGCGTGGAATACTTTAAAACTGATGTGATTTAATGGAAAATAGATTTCATGTAACTGCATCTCAACAAACACTAGTTAAACACTGGATAATCCTATGTAGTTTGCATACTTTAGTCAAGGAGTCTCCAACACAAATGGGATCCATCCATACCAGTAGAGCTCCTTGAGTAGTCTATAGCCGATCAAATAACTTACAATTGTCAGT
This sequence comes from Gobio gobio, assembly GCF_949357685.1. Classification (NCBI taxonomy): domain Eukaryota; kingdom Metazoa; phylum Chordata; class Actinopteri; order Cypriniformes; family Gobionidae; genus Gobio; species Gobio gobio. Next base: position 47,888,441 of record NC_137102.1, read on the forward strand.
AAACATCACAAAATGTGTGCAAGTTTTTTTTTTTTTTTTAGTTATTAAACATGCAACAGCATGCTCGTTTATATTTTCATTACAAAGTACAAATGCGAATGTCTGCACATTTATTTGTGCTATCACAGGATATGAGCATGTATAACCATGGAAAACATATTTGTTCATTTTGTTGCACTAAACCTTAAGGGTTTTTTTCCTATTCCACTGTGCTACTTTTCCATTGTTTTTGTATGTAAACATGCGCTTGATGGAAGTGTTTGACCATTACACTCATGTCTCGATCTGCGGGGTTTTGTTTATGCTCGTAAAGTTGCTTCGCCAAGCTCGCTCTAGTAGTGTTGCCATGTCCACTTGTTATAGGCATCTTTGGGCTTGTTATTTCTTCAATATTGAGGTGAAGTGACAACTTAGTTCAGCTGGAGTGTGTACATGGCCTTTGTGCCAGTGTCATAGTTATTTTAACGGAGAAAAGTTATTCCCATAATTTGTGCAAAGCATCATGGGGCATAGGAAAAAGGTGGATAGTAAAGCTCATGTTGGCCAAACTTTTATGCAGCATTTCATGCACTTTTTGCATGAACTGCTATAAATTGCTATAAAATGATGCTGATTCCAAGGAAAGTGTTGATTATAAATATATTTTATTTAGTACTGAAAATTATTTACATCTAGCAGACTATTTCCCCCAATTTTTATTTTTGTTATGTGTATTTTTTTTGTTGCTAATAAGAGTGTTGAGTCAATAGCTTAGCTATGTTCTGAATCTGACTTCATACTCGACCATGAGGTATAATGCACCTCACAAGTGCTGTTTGTTTGAGCCGAGTGACCACTAATGGAGATGTTGTACAAAGTCCATAAAGAGTGTTTTTAAATTAGTCACTAATGAGGTTTATTTTCAGTTAGCATGCTTCCTTAGACAATATCCTGTGTAGACGGTAGATGGTGAGGATACTCGCTAAAAGTCTTGTTTGTTGTACATAAATGAAGACAGAAGAAGGCAGGAAAAAAGTACTTTCTTAGGTTGCATTTTTTAAGTTGTTGTATAGAGTAAAACATACACAAACTATTAATAATAATAAATCATTATTATTAGGCACTTTATAAGCTATTAATAATAATTAATTATAATAAGTAGGCACTGTATAACTAATAATAATAATAACAATAACAATACATTTGTTACAAAATCAAGGTTATATACAAAGTATTATTATTAATTCATCTTACTAATAATATATGAATTCAAATAATTATTAGGGCAAAATACTTATTATTATTATTATTGATAAAAAAATAGTATTATTGTTGTTAATAATAATAATAATAATAAATAAATAATTGAGGCACTTTATAAACTATTATTTTTATTATTAGTAGTAATAATAATGATAATGAATTATTTATAATAAATATTAGCCACTGTATATAAACTAATAATGATAATAATAATAAATTCATACAATAAATATTAGGTAATAATATACAAACTATTGATTTGTAATAATTATTAGGAAAAATACAAATGATGATTATTGATAAAAAATAATATTATTAATAATAAAAATAATAATAATAAATAATGTTTATTTATTATTTTTAGTAGTAATAATAATAATAACAAATATAATAATTAATTAATTATAATAAATATTAAGCAAGCACATAAACTAATAATAATACATTCGTACAATACATATTAGGTTATATACAAACTATTATCATTAATCATTATTATAATATATTAATTAATTATAATAATTATTAGGTAAAATACAAACAATTATTATTGATAAAAATAATAGTATTGTTAGTAATAAAAATAATAATAATGTTTGCAACTGAGCCATAGTGTAGATCAAGCGTATTGTTTTTGGTGTGTTTGTGTAGCTCTACGAGCTACTTGTGAGGAGTTGTCTGGTGTTTTACACTGACACTTGTCTGTGTGTGTGTGTGTGCTTGTTAGAGTGCAGTTCGACTCTGACGGGCTGTGAGGAGTTGTCTCAACGTCTGGAGCAACTTCAGAGGATTCTAAAGGCGGAGCCTGACGAGGAAGATGATGAGCCTCTTGACATCATCAGTGTGAAAGACATAGACGCTGCCAAGGTCAAAGTCAAACTGGAACAGGAAGAGGCCGAACAGGAACCCAAGTTTTTCTTGGGGCGCTGCCCATCAACCCAGTTAATCAGAGACACAGCGGAGCAGGTGAGTGAGATTGACATTTTCTTTGTGCCAGCCTACCTGCATCCAGACTGTCTGCTGTGTCATACATGTAATGATATGTGTGTGTGTTAGATCGGCGTCACTCTGCAGCAGGCGGAGGTGGAGAAGAACGTTTTTGCACCTGTCGTGGAGACCATGATTTTTAAGGTAAATAGTCTGAGATTGAGTAATGTTTTATTTTATGGTAGAAACTTTACACTATTCTGTTTTTGTAAAAATGTTTTTTTTTTCTCATTCTGCTTTTGTTTGACTTTCTTTCTAATTTTATTTCTCTGAGAACAGAAAATGTTTCCTGGTGAGGATAATGCATTTTTAACATCTCTCCATAGGCTGTGGAGCAGTTTGCCAGTGAAATCCTCAGGGAGTCTTTGGCCAATGCCCACGGGAAATCCCAGCAAAACAGGTCAGTGTGTCCGCCCGTATGCCAGGACAGATGGGGAAACCAGCAGGATTCAGAGTAAAAGTAGTTTCAAACTGTTCTTTTCAGATAGAGCTTGTAGCATTATTTCTTGGTCAATTTTGATGAACTCTGAGCATTGAACTTCATCTAATGTGATTCTATCTTGATTGTGGGAGGAAGTGCTTTATGATAATGTGTGATTATCAGAGCCCTGAGAATAGCTCGTGAAAATCTGATTTATTTGAGTTGTAGAGCAGCAAAGCCCAGCCCTGAGAGACCGAAGAGATTGGCTCAGTGCTGCTCTACTTACTCAGCACATCTGCTTTCATTGACATGCCTCACACACACATACACACACACACACACACACACACACACACACACACTGATTGAGCAGAATATTTCATCAGGCTTTTATACAATCTTTTGTAACTGCCTTTTATGATGATGATCAGTCAAGCAGGATCTGGTCGATGTCTCGTACATTAACAGAAAGCAGCAGTTTGACAAGACCTCTCATTTAATGCTCAAAGGTCAATAACCCATTATACCAAGATAGCAAATGTACCGTGATATTTCTCTCTCTCTTTCCCATCCTTGTTTCATCCCTTTCTTCTTGTCTCCACAGAACTCCGAGAGAGATATCGGCTATGGACATGCATCAGGCCATTAGCTCTATTCCCACCTGTGATTTTCTGACTAATAGGTAATTTTGCTCTCATTTTAGACTTTTTTTCTCAACTGTTCCCACGGTCTTGAACAAGCTGAAAAGTTTTTTTTATTTTTTTAATCCTCTGCATAATCTCGGTCTCTGATAGGTACATGGGCATCATGGTGAAGGATGAAAGCCACGCTGACTGACTTCACCCCTTGGCATCTGACCACAGACCGAAAGGTGGACTGTCACACACTAACTCCTTCCCCTCACGTTGTTTAAAAAGTGAGAATGTGCAAGGGCTGACCAATCACAGGCGCAAATGTCCTCTGACTTGCCCGTGTCATAATGCAAGTCAGCCGGCGTTATATAAGGGTACTGAGCTCAAGGGAAAGTAACGTATCCACCAAATGGATAGTAACGTTATCTTGACACGCTGCCTGAACAGCATTTGTTTCGTATGGCTACATCACTCTATTTATTCGTTTTTCACGCTTCCTTCATGAATTCTGTGATATTTATGAACTATGGTCCAATAAATTAATGTAACCGTCAGTACAATAACTACAGTACAGTGTTGTCTCTTCAGAAAAGAGCTGGTACAGTAGACCACAGATCTATTAACCGCTCATCCATTATTCTACTTTTAATGAGACCCTCAATCTCTGCAAATGAAACTCATGATCACGTGACCCTGATCTGCCGTTGACACAGAACTGTTTAGTCTTAAAGGAATAGTTCACCCATTTTTTCCTGGAATGATTTACTCATCCTCATGTTGCTCCAAATCCGTAACAACATGAGTAAATAATGACAGAATTTTCAGTTTTGAGTGTTTCTTTAAGCAGAAATACAGACATTAAATGAGCCATTGTTGAACAATACATGTCGAGCAGGATATATCTAGAGAAGGTAATTACTTTTTTTGTGCAGCTTGTGTAAAATCCTCCCCATTCATTTTCTTTTTTATTGGGTCTTAAATGATTTTCTCATGTCCTTGTCAAGTTGCACCTCTTTACTAGCTTCACACTAGGGCAAAGAATGTGTAAGAAAAGTCTTAATCATGTTGTATTCATATGAATATTTTTCGTAAAACTAGGATTTATGAAGGATTGAACTTCAGTGGAACGTATTTTTTTTGTATTGTTCCTGTCATTTGGGGGCATTGAGGAAAATGTGCAGATAAACGGGAGGCATTTGAGTATTTGCTAAAACAAACACTGTTGTGTCCTCTGGTTTGGTGGGGTGTTTTGTTTTGTCATACAACTAGCATCGGTTTCTCTGTGTGTGCTTGTTTTAAACAAATCAAGACATTTTTTGGTGTTTGTGTCGATGGGAAAGAATGTATTTCTGTGTTTATTCAGTGTTAAAGTCAGTCACGATATAAAGTAACCGAACTCCTGGATGTTTTTCCTTCACATTGTGCATCAGAAAATGACTATTCTTGTATTAAAAAATAAGATGGATCCGTCTGTCCTGATTTGTTCTATTCTTTTTCCAACTACCAGTACAAATTAAATGTCACAGCAAAACAGTAACAGGATGAACTTTAGAGGGATGTGTGTGTAAGCATATGTACCCACTTTTTCAAGTTTTCTTCAGAAAATGTAAAAATCGCACTTTTGCATTTTGTCACACTTTAGTTTAAGGTCTAACCCTCACTATTAACAACGACTTTTGCCTCTAACTTAATTTTTTTTTTATGTTTTTATGAACAAAATAATGTTTTTATGAACCGATATCGATTCTTAAATCCCAAGAATCGATTAGTCTACTCTATCCTCCAGTTTTCAGTTTATGAATAAATTTAACTTTGTAGAGCCCCTCCCATCCAATAAATTGCAAAAATCTTTGTGGTTTGTTAACTTTTGATATGAAACAAAATCTCAGATTTCAAATTATGTCGATTTTATTACGGAATTTAAAAAATAAATATCGTTTTGGCGCTGTTCAATGTGGCGTGACAGATCGCTGTAGCGACAGCACTGAGCGCACGTCAACGGATCATCTCCGCTTTCAGGGGAAGTTGCTAAAGGCAGATCGAGTTGTTGCTTAAAGTTGCTAATTGACGTTGTGACGTCATTGCGCTATGACGTCATTATGTAATCACAAGGCAAAACTACACCATTATGTAACGCGTAGATATTATTTAAAATGCTAATTTAGATTTGTTTGTAAAATAAATTAAAGCAATGTGTTAGTTAATATGTACGGATCGAGCCCCACACATGAAGTGCAAGGGGAAAAAAAGTAAATTGTGTGCAAAATTTTCAAATTTGTTCCCTCGATTTGCTAAACCGTCCACATGATTTACTCATTTGTTCCCTCGATTTATAAATCGTGTGCACGATTTAGCCTACTAGTTTTTTTCCTGTATGTCATATGCAGGGCTCCGTAAATATGCTACCTAAATGATCTTCCGGTTTTTACAGCGATTTCCACATTTCCACAGCGATCTTAAGGAATTATGAATGAACCGCTTGGCCTATTGAGCTAGCTTGTACGTGTGTTGTTTGGATTAGAGTCACTTTCCAGATTTTGACGATTTTTATGACTTCCACATTTAAATGTTATATTTCAAAAAACAAATTGGAGTAGAATGATTATTTAATTGTAAAGTTGGTATTTTTTTTTTAAAACATCCTTGAGTGTAATATTATATTTAAATCAGTTAGTTTTAACCTTCATTATTATAGTAGGCTGATGTAGTTCCAACTGACACCCATGTATAGTTTACAGCATTAGTTGAGGATTTTTTTCTCCACAAGAAAATTTGTCATGTACTGTATCTGATATATATATCCACAATAATCGATATTGAATCGAATTGCAACCTTGTGAATGAAAATGTAATCGAATCGTGAAATTTGGTATGGTAGTGGTTATGTTTAGGTACAGGATTAAGGGATGTAGAATATGGTCATGCAGAATAAGGCATTAATATGTGTACTTATAAAAAGCCAATATCCCTAGTCAAGTCAACTTTATTTATATAGCGCTTTTAACAATGTAGATTGTTTCAAAGCAGCTTTACAGTGTTAAACAGGAAAATAATGCAGCATAATTTTATTCAGCTGTATAGCCATTCTGGAAAAAACGCTGATGTCATCATTTCAATTATCATACAGTGACAGTGTGGGCTTTAGATCAATAATTAGATCAGTAATTTAGTTTAAATGGTTAATTTAGTTTATTAATTAGATTTATTTCGATGTTTAGTTGAAAAATTTAGTGTCCCCAACTGAGCACGCCAAGCCAGAGGCCTAGTAATATGCATGCTAACAAGCAACTAGTTAATAGTGAGAAATGCACCCAAAACTAAAGTGTTACTGTTTTTTGTGCTGTTTTAGAGAGTTTAGATCTACAATAGACATGAAAATACTTATGTCCAGGACTAAAATATTGAATTGGCTCTAAATCGCCCTTTATCAATGCAATTTCTGTAAATAAAATATAAAGACATGGAAATGTATCTTGTAAATAGTCACGCTTCGCACTTTTCATTTGCTCTGAATTGCACTTTATAGAGCAAGTTCTATAATATGATTTTTGAAGTCTTTATCAATCTAAAGCAAAAGGTGTAGAAACCCTGTATCATTATTATTGCAGTTTTATTTGCATAAAAATGTTAATTACAAGAACATGTGAGGTGTTTTTAAATCATAAATATTTGTAATATGTGAATCAGCCAAATAATATGAACGCAAATGTTAAGAATGTCATTTTTATTTAAACAGTTTTGTCTTAGTTTCCATTTTTATCTCTAAACCAAATTTACACAAAAAAAAAACTTGGACAGCCCAAAAATCAGTGAAATATTCTTAATGTGTTACAGTCTTTAGGTGGGTTTCATAAAGGGCTAGTGAGTCTGGAGCAATACAGTACCAGGCGTCCTCAGGCAGACATTAACAGATCCAACATCATCACTATATACAAAATAACGCTGTTAACAAGGCTTGTACAGGATACACACGCACACACACACAGTTACCAGATTACATTGTTTATTTAAAACATTTCTAAATGTGCATATTCAATTGATTCATAAAACTATTACGAAACATGCAGATATTCATTCAGCAGGGACGGGGTGAGCTCAGCAGAATTTGAGGCCTGAAAACTTTCTCAGTCACACACACACACTTTATCTCTCTTTCTCTAAAACATGTGTCTTACAAACATATCCTTCCGATAGATGGTTGACATTTGAAGCATACATTCTCTTGCATAGATTTTACATTGTGTAAATTTCCAGCAAAATTCCTCTGGTTCTGTAATTTCCTCAGTGGAATGATTTAGAGAATCCTGTTTTACTGATTTTGCTCTTCACAAGCTCTTGCATTGAAACAGTCTCTATTCATCCTCAGGCGTTTTCTTCCTCTGATTATCCTAGTCTCTCAAAATTTCCTAACATTCAGGTGTCTCTTTAGACATTCCTTTTTCCGAATGGTCTTCTCTTCTAGTGAAAGGCTGAATCAGACGTGAATGTGGGGAGCTTCATGGATCATATGTTGAAGATCCTGGATTTGCTTTGAAAGACGGCAGATGGATTTGGTGACAGTTTAGTCTTCGGCTCCTGTCACACATAAAAACATTTTTGTTAAAATCAATGACTTTTGTCAGAATCTCAGTCAATAATGTTTTTTTGAGAATACACATGAAAATGCCCTATCCAAACTTAAAAGGCTGTAATTCAAGAATGCCTTGGAATATAGACCTATATAGAGTTTGGTCTTGTTTTAAAGAAGACACTCGGCAGATTATTGTTGAAGTGAAAGCAATTAAGTGAAAGTATGAAAAAGCTATGGAAGTCTAAATTTACTGTAAATAAAAAAATACTGTACTAAATATTTTTTATTTTATATAAAATATATATTTTACAAAAATGTTTTAATCTAAAATTACTATAAAATCAAAGCCATATGTCTAACCAAGTTGTGTTCCAAATTTGAAGTTGATATCACAAAAATGAAAGTTCCCATGAGATTTTGTGTAGGTGCTTTACCAAAAATAGCCACCGGGTGTCATCCAAATTCCATTGATTGTTGTTTTTAATGCATTTTCCTGTGAAATATGGAACTTTGAGACTCAGACCTTTCCGACGATATGCGTTTTGTCAAGATTAGAAAATATTTTGATTATAAAGTAGTTAAAATAAATATTGTAATATGAAACATGACACTGCCCACTAGGGGAGGAGCCCGCTAGAAGATTTTAAAGTACTGTTTCCATGGTAACGTAACGTTAAATTTCAAAACAGATTGCACCGGATTATTTTTGAGTTCGTAAGCTTTCGAATGATACCTAATTTATGATAATTACTAAAATATATGATATGAAAAAAAGGCGATCAAGAAAAAAAAAGAGTGCCAGTTAAGGGGTTAAAACTCATCTTTGATCACCAAAATTACATATTTTAAAAAGGGTTTTTCTCTTGTGGAAAAAAATTCTTCATGCCTTAAAATAGCTTGAATGTAACTCTACACCCTTGTGGATTCATGCATATGCAAATTAGCCCCGCCTCCACTCAATCACACCAGCTCAGGGATCCACTCGGTCAACTTTACTAAAGTCAACGCACAATGGCAAGAGAAATACTGATTTAATTCCGCCATATATGTTTAAAGAAGAAGAAGAAGTGGAAGAGTGAATTATACAGGCACATCTAAAAGTCTGAATGTTTTATGTATCGCTCTCTATAACATCGGACACATAACGGTAATTAATATGATTAGCCTTTTGCTTGACTACGTTATCAAACAGTTAATAATGTGTTGCTAATATTACACACAGCATGTTCCCATTCGCCATCTCAGAGTCAGACAGCTGCCTTCTAAAAATCAGCATCCGTAGAAACACTTAGAAAGTCAGTGAAGAAAGACATATAGTTCATCATAACATTGTAATATAAATAATATACATAATTCACCTGCTATATTGCTGAACTTTAATTTGCTGCTTTGATAAGTAACTCTCCTCGGGCCAAGGCTGAATTTACATTTAACAATGTTCATCTAAAATGTAAGAAGTTGAAAAAGAACCATCAGGTCATGGAGTCCTCCCCTCCTCTTCTGCGGCACAAGGTGTTGTGGGACATATTAGCCCAAAATGCATGCACTATTAAGTACTATGATTTGGGATGTGCTTGTCCAAGTGACACATTATAGTATAAAATCTCCCTCCACCCTGCCGCCATCTATTTTTTGTTCTTCGCTTGTTCTCTCTCTCTCTCTCTCTCTGGCTAGATGATATCTAAGAAGAGTTTGCTATAAGAGAAGCCAAGCAGTGGGGTGAAAATTAGATTTATCATCTACTAAATCTTTTTCACACACACTCTCACACTGTTTAGTGTTTCTAGAATAAGAACTCGACACCCTCAGCCACACAGACTCGCTAAAAGCAGCAGACACTGTTAACTCAGGTCTTCAGAATGGCACCCTCCCGACTAATGCTGGAAATGCTTTATGAATTAATAATGCTGCATTCAAGCTATTTCATAATTATTGTAAATAAAGCTCTGTATGCTTAAGCCTAGACTTCAAACGTAAAATCATTATTTCCGAAATGACTAGAGGGTATTGCTTGTTTTGAAAGACTTTTGCACAGTACAATGCCCTACAGTTCAAAGGTTTTGGGACAAGAAATTAATACTTTATTCAGAAAAGACATTAAACTGATCAAACGTGACCTTTATAAAGACATTTAAAATGTTTCAAAAGATTGCTATTTCTAATAAAAAGTATATATTCAAAGAATCCTAAAAAAAAAAAAAGGATCATGGTTTCAACAAAAATATTAACCAGCACATTATAATAATAAAAGTTTCTTGAGCAGCAAATCAGCATATTAGAATGATTTCTGAAGGATCATGTGACACTGAAGACTGGAGTAATGATGCTGAAAATTCAGCTTTGCCATCACAGAAATAAAATATAATTATTTTAATATATAGTATGCTGTATACAGTACAGTAATATTCCATTTTGAACACGGCCTTGTTCTCTGTCTGTCATATGACATAGGCTGCTGACCTTCAGGGACAGAGTGCTGACGTATGGGACCGATGTCAACTTAAAAGCTTATATAATCTGTTTAAACTGTCATTTAAGGTTACATTTCAACTTATGAAACCCTGGGATTTATTCACTGTGAAATCTGTGCAGGTTTGATCTCTATAAGAGTGTTTACAGTGTTGCTCCTGGAACCCTGCACATTTTGAATCGTTTTATCTAACAAAGCTGATCCAGCTCAACAGTCTATCAGCAGAGTGATCCATGACCTCATTTAGGGAACGTTTTCCTGACGGTGATGTACTAAAAACTGAAAACGATCCCCGTTCACACAGATCCACAAAAATGATTAAAAAACGCTGTATTATTCATTCCAGGCCAGTAGATGGCGATCTCACTTTGTAAAGAAACACTACACGCCTATGTAATACCATAGACTGTAAAAAAATATGGACGTAGTGTCCGTGACGTCACCCATAGGATTCTGATGAGCCGTTCTGAAGCGCAATGGTGGCCGTTGCCATCTTGGCAGCGTGTCATCGCGCGTCACTCCCGGATAACAGAAAATGGGCAAAAAGGCGGGACGTGGGCGGAGCTTAAGTGACGCGATGACTAACAGACAGCAGATAAATGGCTATCCACCAGTCACTCGAAGTGGCCACGCCCTTAATTATGCAGAACTTTAAGGCTTTATATAATGTAAACGAATGAGCTATAAAAAAATTCACAGTTGTCATGAAGGGCAAAATGAGCCGTATAGACCAAAAGCACAATTTGTACCAGGCTGTAAACATGTTTTATTCTGCTCTAAAGTTGACCATTTTAACATGGGGCTCAATGAGATTCTGCTCACTTCTGGATCCTGTCCCTAGCGGCCAGTCGATGAATTGCAGCTTCAGAATTGCGATGGGTTGCCGCTTGTGTAATACGCATGCGCATGACGTCACTTTTCACAAATGTGCGTTTTTGTAGTTTACACAGACACAATAACAGTGTTGTTTTCAAAAACGTTTACACAACAATGATGTACTATAAAGTGAAACATTTTTCGCTTTGCTTTTTTCGCATGCAGACGACAACATTATCATAACTATCCCCGATGAAACGGATCCACGAAAACAATTAGATATGCTGTATTACGCTGGCAGGCCAGTAGATGGCGATCTCACTTTGTAAAGAAAAACGACATACCTGAACATGTAATGCGCATGTGCATGACGTCACTGTTTTCACAAATTTGCGTTACAATTTTTTAGAGTGTAATTTTAAGTAAGAATTTTAAGTAATCACCATAAACTAGGTATCATTTGAAAGCATAAATTCTCAAAAATCATCCTGTTTTCCAATCAGACATCGCCTTACCCTGGGAACAGTACTTTAAAACGTGGGCAGTTTGATGATTTGAAACATTTGACCAAATTTTACTGCACTATTTTATGTATAAATCCTCTAACACTGACTAAATAAATAGCCTATTATTGAAAAGATCTAAGACTCAAGGGTCCATATGTGACCAGGTTTTTGCGATAGAAGTGATATTGTGACATAAATGTATTAATTTGTGACAAATTATTGCAACACTTTACAATACAGATGCACTAATATGCATTAATTCATGCTTAACTAATGCAAAGATACTCACGAGTTAATGTATGACTCATGAAGAACTAACCCATTTATTAATGATTACTATATCAGCAACTAATGAACATTATAATTGTTACTAATTGTTAAGTAATGTCATTGTGGTTATGGCTTTTGAATTCATTTTGAATTAGTTAATAGTCATGTGCCTCAACAAATAAAGTCATAGCATAATGAAACCTTTGCAAATCGTTAGCTAATGATTAATTAAAGCAGACAACTGGAAATGGAAATGCATGGCTTTGACCCATTGTGGTAATTAACATATGAATTTACATTATTAGTTAATATAATATGTTATTACACTCTAAAAAATGCTGGGTTAAAAATAACCCAAGTTGGGTTGAAAATGGACTAACCCAGCGATTGGGTTGTTTTAACCCAGCAATTGGGTTGTTTTAAGCAAACATTTAACCCAACCGCTGGGTTAAAACAACCCAATTGCTGGGTTAGTCCATTTTCAACCCAGCATTTTTTAGAGTGTATAGACTTTTCACAAATGTGTGTTTATGTATTTTACACAGAGACTATAACAGTAAAAAGTTCAAAATTCTAGTTGAAAATGGTATCGCGTAAATGGCGTCTGAAAAACATGATTACAACTTTTTCATCTCACAGTTACGACTTTTTATCTCGCAATTCTGATTTTATAATTCGCAATTTTTATTTGATATCTCACAAACAATTCAGAATTGCGAGATATAAACTGGGAGTTTTGACTGTTTTCTTACAATACGGACTACCGGCACATCCGGGAACTTAACTGTCAATTTCGTCACTGCCCCTTTTTAGGGGAAAATAAACTAGACTTCAATACAAAATAGTGGCGCAAAATAACGTCCGTACACAGCCGGCAGGGCTTGAATAACTTAAGAAATTAAAAATAACTAAGATAACTAATATCTAAGATTAAACATGTAAAGTAATTATATGTCCACCCTGCCTGCCATAGAGCGTGAAAGATACATCCACAAACTTAATTTGGTCAATTTAAAAAACAAAAAAAAATTATTTTAAATTTCCCTTCATTCTCCCACAGTCAAATTGGTCATACAACTTGCCTGACTTAGCTTCCGATAGCATCATCTGTACTTCATGACTCAAAAACTAAGTAAAATCATTCACTGGCTTCCCTGGTGACTCGATGAGGTACGAGTAAATGTCAGGGTAAGACACCTCTGGCCACTGGGTGGGGTTGTTACGCCAATTTGACGGTGGGAAAATTAAGGGACATGTTTTTAAATTTACCAAATTAAGTGTGTGGATGTATCTTTCACGCTCTATGGCAGGCAGGGTGGACATATAATTACTTGACATGTTTAATCTTAGGGATTTCTTAAGCTATTCAAGCCTGCCGGCTGTGTACGGAAGTTATTTTGCGCCGCTATTTGGTTTTGAAGTCTATGGCCCTGTCCCAAATGGCACCCTAAACCCTCACGGTCTTCCTCTGAGTCCACACTTTCATGACGTAATGCCGCTTTGACGGCCGGGAAAAAGTCTGCTGTGTAACCCGCACAAGTGCGCATCGAGGGCTCATATCGACCTCAAAGGGGGGCGCTCGCGAGCACCCTTCTGAGACCTAAAATGACAAATGGGACACCCTACGGTCTCGTGGACTTAACAGACACGCGCACGCAGCGGCCATTGTCCACAAGACCGAAAGTGCACATGAAGTGTGCCACTTGGGACAGAGCCTATGTGAAGTCTAGTTTATTTTCCCCTAAAAAGGGGCGGTGACAAAATTGACAGTTATGTTCCCGGATGTGCCTGTAGTCCGTATTGCGAGTTAATGTCCTGCTATTCTGACATTTCTCTCAGAACTAAGATATAAACACAATTGCGGGACAAAAAGTCGGAATTGTGAGATAAAAAGTCTAAATTACCTTTTATTTATTTTTATTCTGTGGAGGAAATAAACTTCCATAATAAACTGATGGTCTTACAGGAAAAAAATAATGAAAGATTACCACTTAAAGAATTAAGAATGATCATCTGGTTTTGTCTCTCAAATAAGTGAACGGTCAGTCTGCCTTTTACAATTAAATTAGATGCATCATCTGGAGGGAGATTGGGAGGGCAGGACGAGCTGTGCGCGAGTTAAACCCTTGGGACGGCTCAAATAATGCCAGCTGGCTCAGTCACGCAACTCTCCAGTGTACTAGACTCTATTAGTACGGTTACACACACACATAACCCACAAAATGTAAGCATATCAGCCTCACGGACATACAAATGAAAAAAAAAAAACTATAAAAAATAATATAGTACATGTAACGGTCCCACTGATATGATTTGAAAGCGAGCACATATCTACTACATCGCAATCGCATGTGTTAATATCTCTCATAAAGATCCAACTACAACCATAGAGGGATATCAGACTTGTACAGCCATCATAAAAAACATCAGACTAAGTGGATCTATATGACAACTTGACAAATGGAGCAGTGCAGAGGTTATGAAGGGAAAAGTTACAACTCAATAACAGAGTAATTTAAACCAGGAGCACAAACGCTTCACCCACCACAAATTCTCATAGATCTGCCTGAGACTCCTGGCATTGTGTTTCTTTCCTCACCGGTCATGCATGAGGTATGACAGCATGCGTGGGTTACCCAGAGAGTAATTAGGACTAAATGAACCCTAATTAGTGCATACTTTACTGGACAGTGAGCAGGGTTAAAGACCTCTGCTTTACTGACGGATGTGCAAAAGCTTCAGCAGTTTCACAGTGAGTTTGGATCACTATTGACAGGTAGCGCTCAGACTAGATTCACATAACGGGACACTGGAGCGGGTCACTGATTACATAACCCTAATGAATCAGCGCTAGTCGATACAAAGAACACGACATAGCCCCAAAGACTGTGACCTAAAACTCTCATTTGTCCCAGAAAGGGATCAGTGTTAAATAACCAATGTTATTTAATTGCACGTTAAGCTTGATTTCACAGATGAACCTAAAAGGTTATGCAAATCAATATCTCTGCTTACATCATTCTGGGTTATATACAATTTGAACTCTGGCAGTGCTGATGATTACCACGGAAAGTCATTTTGACTTGTCAAAATGTTATGGTAACAAACAACGTCGGTAATGGCAAGTTCAAACATGAATAATTCATGCAAATGCTTTCACAACTATAAAATGTGCATATTTCTGCTAATTTTGTCCTGTAGGCTTACATTTAATTAATTCCTGTGATGCAAAGCTGCATGTTCAGCATCATTACTCCAATCTTCAGTGTCACATGATCCTTCGGAAATCATTCTAATATGATGATTTGGTGCTCAAGAAACTTTTCTTATTATTATCAATGTTGAAAACCCTTGTGCTGCTTCATATTTTTGTGGAAAGAGATGAAATTTTCTCAGGATTCTTTAATAAATAGAAAGTTCAAAACAACATTTATTTAAAAAAAAAATTGTTGGAGTCTATTCTGTCACTTGTGACCAGGCCGTAACCATGTCTTCGACATTGGGGGGACCAACGTTTTTTTTTTTTGCATGGGGTGGGGGTTATTGGCCTTATTGGTTTAAAGGAACTAAATTATTAAAAAGGCTTTTCAAGAAATAAAGAAATAAGAACAGTAAAAATTTGAGTTCTATTGTAGTAATCTATTAACAAAAAATTTATTTTTTGTTAAATATGCACACATTCACACTTATTTTTGTCTGCCTAAAATGTAAAAATGCAAAACGTTTCTTGTCACATCAAATTCAGTTATGATTTACATAAATAATGTCATATTTTCAATTCAAAATGGTGAAATTTCAGTAAAAAATGTAAAGTAGTTTGCATCACTTGATATTACTGTTGGTCCCTGAACATTTTTATCAAATGTTTAGGTACTCTTACGATGCACTCTTTCACTGCCAGAACTAAAGTGTTGCGTTGGAATTCGCACTAACAGTAAGCCCCGCCTTCTTTGATTTGATTGGCCATCTCACTCATTCTGACAGTGACGAGCGTTGTTAGACCTCTGAGGAAGACCA
This sequence comes from Gobio gobio, assembly GCF_949357685.1. Lineage (NCBI taxonomy): Eukaryota > Metazoa > Chordata > Actinopteri > Cypriniformes > Gobionidae > Gobio > Gobio gobio. The sequence goes on from NC_137102.1 coordinate 47,904,372, forward strand.
ACCTAAAATATGTACCATTTTACTTTTGTCATCCTAGCAACAAACAGAGTATGTGTTGTAATGGATTATAGCAGAGCAGCGTCAAGAATATCAAATATTTGGGGGGGCAATTTGGCCACCATTTCTTATTATTCGGGGGACTAGTCTATGGTGTCTATGGCCCTGACTTGTGATCAAATTGAATGAGTGTACTTGCTGAATAAAAGTATTAATTTATTTAAAATATATATGTAAATATAACACACACACACACACACACACACACACACACACACACACACACACACACACACACACACACACACACACACACACACACACACACACACACACACACACACACAAGAAAGACATTTCTTTTCATGTTGATTCCTCTTATGGAAGTTATTTTTTAAAGTCTAAACTTGATCTGCTGATTATATTAAAGCATCCAGTTCATTCTCATTCTGCTGAGCATGGTTTGAAAGTTTGCACATTGTTGATGTTTCTGTCACATCAGCGCTCTGTCAGATTTCAACTCCTCTTCTCCCCACGTCTCCTGTGATCTGTCGTCACACTCACCTCTGGTTTCATGCTGAGCTCTGTCCTGTGTGTGTGTGCTCTCTCTGACAGACCGTGAGTGCTGGTCTCCTGTGCGCCGTCCATGTGTCTGTGTGTGTCCGTGCTGAAGGCGGCCTGGTAGCTGGTCTCCGGCGGGGGCTCGCCAGCACCCGTACCCAAGAACATGGGCCGTTTGTGGGAGGGCTTTGGTGGCCGGGCTCCAGACCAAGGCTGGTACTCCTGTCTGATTCCAGAGAAAGATAAAATGCATCAGACAGAGACAGAGAAAGACAGACAGGCAAAAACAGAGAGGGAGCCCTGAGGAGCTGCGGAGAAGAGCAGAGGATGTCTGGCTAAGTTAAAGTCAGGCTGCTTCAAAAAGAGAGCAACAGGTGCCCACAATCAGTGTTGGGGATAACGCATTACAAGTAATCAGATTACTTTTTAACAAAAGTAACTAACGCATTACAAGTAATCAGATTACTTTTTTAAAGTAACTAATAAAGTAACACATTACTTTTACATTTACAACAAAATATCTGAGTTACCTTTTCAAATAAGTAACGCAAGCCCCCCTAGTGTCTGACATCTCTTCTGTCCACATGTTGAGAGGAATCAGGAGTAAGTGCAGAGGTGTTGTGTGCGCTGTGTAAATGACAGTTGTGGTTCTTGTAGTACTGAAAAATTCAGTATTCCTCAAAATGAATTCCTCAGTATTCCTCAAAATGAATAAAAACAGTGAAATGCAAACTCGAAAATTAAGCAAACCTACAATAATTAAATGTGCTAAAACAAATATACTTTATGTATTTAATCTCTATTTATTAAGCAATGTCTTTGCTGCTGACGTTCGATGAACCACTTCAACCCTACTAATAAGAAAAATGACTTTAGATAAACATCACATTCGTTTCTTTTTTTTTATTAATTTTTTTATTGTTGAAGTAAAGGCCCAGGGGGGTAATCCAGAAAGCAGGTTATGTGACATACTTGGATATGTTTAAGAGTAAGTAAGCGGATAACCTCAACTTTCGGTTCCAAAAACGGGGGTAACTTTCAGGGTATGTAAGTAACCATAGCAACTCACTCTCTGAACATAACCAGGGTTAGTTTGCTTAAGAGGTATTCAGATGCGTAGTATATAATTAATATAGTTATATTAATCAAACTAAATGTTATATAGTTACAGTTGTGTTATATACAATATTATCAATTTATTCTAAAGCACTATTATAACAAGGTAATGTTTAGATGTTAATTCAATTCAAATATATGTATTATTTATTTTATTGTCATCTCACACATGGATCTGCATTCAATTAATTAGCATCAATAAAACAATATAATCCTAATTCTCAGTGAATAAAGATTACTTATTACAAAAAGATTGAAAAAAATTATTGCACAACCACCAAATAGGTGGCGATGTGCACTAAGTAGGCTGTTATGTAAATCGCCATTAAACAAAAGAAAAAGAAAGAAGTAGAATGCCGCGCTTTTTCTTAGCGTCTGTTTCTTTTTCCATGGTGAATCATCGATTCGTTTACTTGTTGATAATATCTTGCGTGTTCATACTCTGAGTTGTCTGAACTTACTCCCGGACTCGTTTTTGGAACCAGAATACCTCCAGTAAGAAAGGTTTGGGTTAATCAACCGAGAGTTCAAGGTATATGTGACGGTAAGTTAACCTTGCTTTCTGGAATACGTTACCTACCAGGTATACTTCATTTGCCACGCTCCATTTTGCGCACGAGCCTTTCAAAGTATACGGAAAGATGCGTTCTAAAGATTTGCGCACTATCTAGTGGATTTTGTTTTCAAGCGCTCAAGTCACAAAAATAGTGCTGCACGCCGAGGTCCGCGGAATCTCCTGATCACGAAAATATAGTATAGCCTACTATGGCCTTGAGTGTGTTGAATGGCAGCACAGCATAAAGGTTTGTTTGAGCTGCACCCTCTATTGGCGTGAATTTGCATTTCCTTCAGCCTGAGGCTTATTCATTTCACTTTTGGTGAGAACCTTTACATTTGCCAAAAATAGAACCTATTAAAAATAACTTTTTGTTATTAAAAGCAATAAGCAAGCAAGCCCAGCCCAGATGAGTTACGTATAACCTAACACATAACTTTACATGCGTAACACAATGAGTTACTTTTTAGAGAGTAACGCAATATTGTAATTCATTACTTTAAAAAGTAACTTTTTCTCCAACACTGGAGATTTACTTCAGCATAACCTGTATAAAAAAAGATTCTCACGATCCGTATCTCTACATTCCTATTCAGAAATTATTCAGAAAAAAATAAAATCTGCAGAATCTCAGAAAGGTTTGGGTGAATAATGACTGAAGTAAAGGTTTCATATGATCATCACAGCACATTCACAGATCGCATCCTTTAGAAACCAAAGGCTGATGAACACAGTGGACTGTTCATAATTCATAACTCTCCATTTATGTAATTATTTTTGTTTCATTCCGGTCTTTCATGAGTCGTCAGATGAAATATGCATGACAGTGACCACACTGTCTGAAAATCACTGCAATGCACAACCATTACAACCACATCAGCCCGTTACAACCCCACAGGAAACTATCTTCAAAGATAGGACACTTTTCTCTGCACAATATTGACAGGAACAGATAAATGAGTGAAAGCTATCCGGCAAATATATTCCCCGTAAATTGATTGTTGTACACTATAGTGTTTTTATATTAATATATAAAAATTAACCACTGCTTTAGATTCTAGTGTACATTCACATTTTATCTGTCATACAAAAAAAAAATAAACAAAAAAATAGTTAGTGTTATTACATTTTTATTTGAGTGTAGTAGTCTATTTGGTACGTAAAAATGTCCATATATGATTATGGATTTTTGTCTTTGATTTTTTTTTTACTCGCTAGGCTAAAATAAAATTCATACAAGTTGTATCTTTACTCGCTATAAGTAGTAAAATCCCACAACCTTTGGTGGATCAGTAAAATCTATTTACTCATAATTATGATAACTAACTGTTGAGAAGTGTGATTCTGTAGCGTTCGATGAGAGGTGCTGAAGAACAGCTCCCATGAGCATCAGCAGTACCTGTAAGAGCTGATCTGATCTCCTCTCTGCCTGCCCGCGCGCGGCTGACTCGTGCCGTTAGAGTAACCGTTCACCGGGCTGTCTGTTAAAGTGCCCCCTTTCCCATCGTTACTAATCCAGGGAAAGTTATCCTTCTTCGGGATGGGCCAGGGTTTGTAATCCTGTTTATACTGGGTGACGCTCTGGAAAGGCACACCCGGGGGATGGTAGTCCTCGCGGGGTTTATAACTCGTCTCGGTCCGTCCCCGGTGTGGCCGCCGGACTCCAGCTGCGTGATCCGGCGTTACGAAGTCGACGCTCGGTGCTTGTTCCGTGGAAACGAGTTTGGTGACGGATCGCACCTCCTGCTCCGCGACGTCCGAGTAGTTCTGAATCGTTAGCGGAACCGACAAATCCGATTTATCGAACTGGTTCCAGAAGCGAGCCAAGCAACAGACTCTGCTGATGCACGGCCAAGCCATTGCTATTAAATAAACCAAACCCAAAAAAAGCAAAATAAAAAGAAAGAAAACACAGTAAAAAATGCGATGAAGTGCTCGATTACATGAAGGAATGTGAGCGCGTATCCGTTCCTCGAGAACTGCGCGAGACTGCTCGGTGTCGGGACACTGTCATTGCACATTCATCTCACGTGATTTGCAGTTGATGCAGAAAAAATAATAATCCATAAAGATCAGAGCCGGTGACCCGTGCGCACCTCACCGCTGTTTTCCCTGACAGAGCTCAACTTAATGCCCTAAAACCCTCTTTTAATCAAAACCTATAGTGCGTTTCCTACCTAGACAGCTTTTCTGGGCATCATCGGCGCGTGCAGACAGCAACTGATGTCCAAAAATGTCGTCTACAAGAACTAAAAGTATTGTACTGCCTTTTTTCTATATGTATACAAAGATCAGGCAAAACATTATGACCTAATATTGTGTTGGTCCTCCTTTTGCTGCAAAAACTGCCCTGACCCATCGAGGCATGGACTCCAATAGACCCCTGAAGGTGTGCTGTGGTATTTGGCACCAATGTGTTATCATCAGATCCTCTGAGTCCTGTAAATTGGATTGGACTTGTTTGTTCTGCACAATTGGATTGAGATCTGGGGAATTTGGAGGCCAAGTCAACACCTCAAACTTCTTGTTGTGCTCCTCAAACCATTCCTGAACCATTTTTGCTTTGTGGCAGGGCACATTATCCTGCTGAAAGAGACCACAGCCACCAGGGAATACCGTTTAAGGGTGTAGATGGTCTGCAACAATGCTTAGGTAGGTGTCAAAGTAACATCCACATGGATGGCAGGACCCAAGGTTTCCCAGCAGAACATTGCCCGAAACCTCACACTGCCTCTGCCCGATTGCCTTTTTCCCACCTTCTTCCATTGCTCCGTGGTCCAGTTCTGATGCTCACGTACCCACTGTTGCCGCTTTCGGAGGTGGAAAGGGGTCAGCATGGGCACCCTGACTGGTCTGCGACTATGCAGCCCCATACGCAGCAAACTACGATGCACTGTGTGTTCTGACACCTTTCTATCAGAACCAGCATTAATTTCTTGAGCTATTTCAGCTACAACTCGTCTGTTTGATCAGACCGCACAGGCCAGCCTTTGCTCCCCACGTGCATCAATGCGCCTTGGCCGTCCATGACCCTGTCCCCAATTCACCAGTATTCCTTCCTTGGACCACTTTTAATAGATACTGACCACTGCAGACCGGGAACACCCCACAAGAGCTGCAGTTTTGGAGATGCTCTGACCCAGTCGTCTAGCCATCACAATTTGCTCCAATCCTTACGCTTGCCCATTTTTCCTGCTTCTAACACATCAACTTTGAGGACAAAATGTTCACTTGCTGCCTAATATATCCCACCCACTAAAAGCTGCCATGATGAAGAGATAATCAGTTCACTTGTCATAATGTTACGCCTGATCGGTGTATACCATGGTAACCTAGGCCTAGGCTATGTAGGCTTAAATATGTAGTCAACATGAAATTCTTGACGACTTTGACATTCCATTATAGGCCTAATATGCACATCTAAAACTATTTCAAAACAGCATTTACTAATTCTTTTACAGTTACAGTTTTTCTTCACAAGGTGTACATTTTCAAAACTCTTAGTAGGGGTTTGTTGTAACACTTTTTGTTTGAGCATCAGTAACTCAGTGGTTGTTTGTGCTATAGGTCTCAAATATTGATACATTGTAGCCACATTTGTGTGCTACAAATATGAATCACCTGGGCGTGAACACAATCACCGATTATGTGAGTTCATGCATGTCAAACATCAAGAGAGTTGTGTTGTTACAATCTACCCCACCACTGGGGTGAGTTGTAACACTAGCCGGGGATAGATGTAACACTGAGAGGTCATTTGCTGAAATAACACACTCACTATCCAAGTTTTGCATAAACACCATTGAACAACAAAGTTTTGAACAATTTAAACTGACAAAAGAACAAAATAATTGTTGCGTGTGATTGTGTGAGTGTATTCCTGTCACATAAGGGTTCAGTCACTATAGATCCACCTATTTTTATGTGAATTTTGAGATATTGCATAAACGCTGGATGGAAAGATGCGCATAAATTCTAATAATGTGCACAAAAAACTTGAGTTCAATTGAGGCATATCATTTTTATCTGGTAAGAACACATGCACATAAACTATGATGGAAACACATTTACTGAATAAATCCCTCGATACGTATTACAAAAACTCACGTGACTTTGCCTCAACAGAGGATGTGATTAATAACTGGACTCATTAGAATGGGTTGCAACATTTTTAATAAACTGTTACAACTATCCCCACCTCTAACAGCCATAACTGTTTTAGCGTGTGGGTTTGAAGCATTCAGGTGCTGGTCATATAATTAGAATATCATCAAAAAGTTGATTTATTTCACTAATTCCATTCAAAAAGTGAAACTTGTATATTATATTCATTCATTACACACAGACTGATATATTTCAAATGTTTATTTCATTTAAATTTTATGATTATAACTGACAACTAAGAAAAATCCCAAATTCAGTATCTCCGAAAATTAGAATATTACTTAAAGGGTTACTTCACTCAAAAAAGAAAATTCTGTCATTAATTACTTACCCTCATGTCGTTCGACACCCGTCAGACCTCCGTTCATCTTCGGAACACAAATGAAGATATTTTAGTTGAAATCTGATGGCTCTGAAAGGCCTCCATTGGCACAATGCATGTTCACTCTCAAGACCCTTAAAAGGTACTAAAGACGTCGTTACAAAGTCCATCTCACTACAGTGGTTCGACAATAACTTTATGAATCGGCGAGAATAGCTTTTGTGCGCAAAAAAACCCTAAATAACGACTTATATAGTGATGACGATTTATGAGTTATGAATCAGTGAGTCGATTCAGCAGTTTGGCGGTTTGACACACGATCCGAATCATGATTCGACTCACTGATTCATAACGCTTCGAAGCTTCATGATGCCGTGTTTTGAAATCGTCATCACTATACAAGTCGTTATTTAGGGTTTTTTTGCGCACAAAAACTATTCTCGTCACTCCATAAAGTTATTGTCGAACCACTGTAGTGAGATGGACTTTATAATATAATATATTTTATAATAAACTTTATAATATAATATACAAGTTTCACTTTTTTAATGGAATTAGTGAAATAAATCAACTTTTTGATGATATTCAAAAATATTCAAACTTTTTGATGATATTCGCCTGTGAGCTTTTCTGACCTGTCAAACTTACAGTGTTACATCTAACCCTGTTACAACACTCCCCTACGAAAAACCAAACTTATCACACTTGCAACATTAGTCATTCTTTCAAAACCTGATCCCATGCTTTCATCACAGTTATACACATTTTCAGTCCACATATTCATTGTTTAAAATTATAATATGTAATGAGAAAATTTGGTTTAATCACTGAAACACAACAGTATGATCTTCTTTCAATTTAGTACTTTTAATAATCAGTTCATTTAATAGCAAACAATGCAAGATACACGTTTCATTTCACCCTTGTTACCGAATTAATTACAGTAATACAGGCTACAGATGACACTAAATATACTTACATTACCTAACTTATGCAATTGAATCCATATTGTTTGTAATAGTATTTATCAAAAGGTGTGATTAAGTTCTGAAACGGCCATGAGGTTCTGTGCTAGAACAGTTTGCTGCCAAAGCCAATCCAGTAAATGTTCTCACTGTACCCTATGGCTGATTCTATACAGTAGCTGATCTTTATAAGGGTGAGTTACAGTAATGTGGCAGTCTCTAGGTAATCTGTTTACAGTATCAAATGCATACATACTGTAATGTAAAATGCTGTATTTGATGCCAAATTCTTCAAAGTCTCCCTTCTTCTGATGCATCTCTGATCAGTCTGATGTTACACCGTCATTGACTTTTTCCTCTCCCGTGTACTCTATGTTCACAAATTGCAAATCTCTCTCTCTCTCTCTCCCTCACACACACACACACACGTTTATCATCCAAGATAAATCACTTACTATACGTAAAGTGCATTACCATCTAGTTCAGTTGGATTAAATGATATATAGACCAATGTATTAAACTGGAACAAGAAGAGATGCAAATCAAAAGTTTGATAGTAAGAGCTTTATGAAAGGCATTTACTGTGAATGAAATATTTAAAGATGAATCACTTATTTTGTGTTGTGAAAAGAAAACTTTGTGGTTCTTTAACACAAAGAAAGTGTGACGAAAGTGTATCTGTTGTGATATTAGTACTAAGAGATTTGAAAATTGACCAATTACTTGTGAAAATTGCATCAAAGCAATTAAAAAAATACTAATATGCATGAGCCCAAATTATTTTAGAGACTTTATGGAGTAATTCTAGTTGACAAATAACTTGAACTGGTGGCCATCAAAACGGTGACCAGTTTTCAATAGTCGGAGACCTAGGTAGATACCTAGATCGTTTTTTAAAAGCTTTTTAGGGTTATATAAATTACAATTAATAACTAAGTTCTAAGGGATAAATATGTAAAATCACATCAAATAGGACATTCTGAAGTCAAAATTCAAATAATGGTAACACTTTATTTTACAGTGTCCTTGATACATGTTACATAACATGTAGTTACTAATAACTACAAGTTATGCATAATTACATACAATTAACCATGAAAAAACCCTAATCCTAAACCTAACCCAATAGTAAGTACTTGTAAGTAATGCATAATTACACTGTAACAAGGACACCTTATAAAATGTAACCCAAATAAATATAATATATAAATATGATATTTATAAATAAATAACATAACAGGTGAAGTGAATAACACTGATTATCTCTTCATCACGCCACCTGTTAGTGGATGGGATAGCAAGTGAACATTTTGTCCTCAAAGTTGGTGTGTTAGAAGCAGGACAAATGGGCAAGCGTAAGGATTTGAGCAAATTGTGATGGCTAGACGACTGGGTCAGAGCATCTCCAAAACTGCAGCACTTGTGTGGAGTTCCCGGTCTGCTGTGGTCAGTATCTATCAAAAGTGGTCCACGGAAGCAACAGCGCTTAACCGGCGACAGGGTCATGGGCGGCCAAAGCTCATTGATGCATGTGCGGAGCGAAGGCTGGCCCGTGTGGTCCATTCAAACAGACGAGCTACTGTAGCTCAGATTGCTCAAGAAATTAATGCTGGTTCTGATAGAAAGGTGTCAGAACACACAGTGCATCACAGTTTGTTGTGTATGGGGCTGCATAGCCGCAGACCAGTTAGGGTGCCCATGCTGACCCCTGTTCACCGCTAAAAGCACCAATGGAAGAAGGTGGCTCACGTTTTCTTTTACATCACGTGGATGGCCGGGTGCGTGTGCGTCACTTACCTGGGGAACACATGGCACCAGGATGCACGATGGGAAGAAGGCAAGCCGGTGGGGGCAGTGTGATGCTTTTGGGCAATGTTCTGCTGGGAAACCTTGGGTCCTGCCATCCATGTGGATGTTACTTTGACACGTACCACCTACCTAAGCATTGTTGCAGACCATGTACACCCTTTCATGGAAACAGTATTCCTTGGTGGCTGTGGCCTCTTTTAGCAGGATAATGCGCCCTGCCACAAAGCAAAAATGGTTCAGGAATGTTTGAGGAGCACAACAACGAGTTTGAGGTGTTGACTTGACCTCCATCTCAATCCAATCGACCATCTGTGGGATGTGCAGAACAAAACGGGGACCAAAACAATACTCATAATGTTATGCCTGTTCGGTGTATATAAATATAATATATATATAGATCATTTTTTATGTTTTTTTTTTCACTAGAGGTGTCAAACCTGGAACCCACTGTATACCAATATTACCATTTGGTACCATTCAAGGTACAGTCACAGTACTCTTTGTTTTGTAAGGACAGGAAAGCAGCTCTCAGGTTTTGACAGCTGGTTTGCAGTTTGAGAAATTCAAATCAGTTGCTGCAAACTAAATCCAACAGATTCATCCAAAACAACTCTCTGAGATCCACAAACAACGGCTGTTTTCAGCCTGACATCCTTCAGGCTGTCAAAACAAACATCCAAAGTCTGATTTAATGGCATAAGCCAGGAAGCAGTTGAATGTGTTGATGTCTGGCATATTTTGGCTTGATATTTCAGTAATAAAGTCTACGGCTCTGTTTTTCCGCCCGATAAGCATAAGCCCCATTAACAGTTCAATTACGCAAGCACCTGTCTCTCATTACTGCTGTCAGCAAGTGTGCTGCGCCACTACATTTCTGCCTCTATGGTCCTTGAATAACCAGTGTGGGCAGTTTACAGCTGAGTTAGTTTACGTTTTAGCAGTTTGAAACATTTTGCCTTTGATTTTTCATCAAATGTGGGCGTTATTGAATTTTTTCTGCCGTGCTGTATGTCCATTAGTGGTCAAAACAGATTTTTCATCTGAAAAGACACTGTGGAAATTTTACCCTACAGAGAGGAATGCAAATTTAGAAATCTTCATAACCTTAAAATCCTTTCATCATTCAGCAAAGATCAGATTTGTGTCTGCCATCTGTCAGTCACATGACATCATGCTCTTAAAGAATAAAGGCGCACTCTGTTTGGAAGAGACAATAAACATGGTTTATCTCGCATAAAGTCACTCAAAAACGATTAATTCATTCAAAAGGGGCTTTTAATAATATAAATGCTAACTATTTTGTAAAAAAAAAAAAGATTCACATTTAGGTTTTTGCATATGCAGAATATAATCTACAATTCAAGATTAAAAGAAAAAAAAGACATTTGAATTAAAAAGCTTATACATTTTGAGTTACTTAAACATGATTAAGCATGAGGTAGAATCATTAAAACGTATTAAAATGTATATGGCAAGGAATTCTGCAACTTTATTGTAAAGAAACGCTGCCACCTGAAGGCGAGCTGAAGGACTACAGGTTTGTAGTAGTGTTGTAGTACTCCAGATCAGAGATTTTTCGAGCACATTTGTACTCGGTCTGTCTTAGACTCAGGGTTCTGTTTCAAGACCGGTCAAGACTGTGCATGGTCTAGTTTATTTATTAACATCATTAATGTGATTGCATCTGAAGCAGTACATTTTTACATCCAATCAATAACTTTTCTAATTTGATTTTTTTTACTGTGCCAGTTCAGAAATTAAAGAGGGATTGTGTCAAAAATGTAACCAAAATGAATACAAATGCTCACAAAAATCAAGATATTGTTGCAAAAAAGTACTTGTATGAGATCTGGATTTTTATATTATAACAGAGCTGTTTTCTCAAATTTGAGCACGACTGCACACATGATAGTGCTTTTATACAAACATAAAAAAAAAATATTTTAAAAACATTATCCTCAACATTTATGCATTTGTAATTTACTCATTCAGATGTATCTTCTGTACCACCTCTTAAAGCTACACTGTGTGATATTTTCCCCCATCTAGCGGTGAAAAGGTATATGACCATCCAGTGAATATTAGTTTCACTTCCTCTCAATTCCGATTTCGTTTTAACTCCTACGGTGGCCGATTTAGTCCAAGATTAACATGGCTTCCAGTTCGACCTCGTCCACATTCGACACGGTGCCATCGAATGTTAAACCGCGAAAGGCGAAGCTTGAATTTACGGGTATGTATTTTCAATGACATATTATAAACTTACGAGAATACTTTATTACTTGAAAGAAGTAAATATACAATAATGAGCACATATATTTTTGAAAGAACTGAGTGTTTTTAGCTAAGAATAAACTAAAAAAGTTACACAGTGTAGCTTTAAGTGCAAAAATGAATTGTTAAAGATTTGATTTGATTTGTAACAGCTCAGGGCTCCAGAATGCGACTGAATGGTCGCATTTTGCTACCTTTTTTCCAGCTGGTGCGACTGAATTTGGTTGGAGACCTAGTGGGAAGCGTTTGGTGCAGAATTCTCTGTTATAAACCACAGATATCAGATGCGGAGACCAGGAGAAACATTTTGAAACATTCAGGGGCTTCAGTTCACAAATCATAAACATTCACCATGGATTTAATGTAGTAACACCCCATGGTATTGTGGAAGAAATAGTCAATTTTTTTTATTTTATTTTTACAATATTCATCTCAGAATAATAATGAAGTGCACATATAAAAGTACAACCTTTTCACACTTTTTCCAGCACTTCAAAGCTCTAAATATTATACAATTTTAATATTATTTTTAGTGTGATGATTTGTAAAACTGAAAGTTTAAAGGTGCTGGCCACTTTATGGCAAAAAACCCCCACTATAACCAGTAGGTGGGGGCATAGGAACCACTTATTTGACTTATTAGACTCCACTATTAGACTTTTATTTGACTTATTAGACTCCACTATATTTCCATTCCTTAATATATGGGAAAAAAGTTGGAAGTCACAAAGTCTCATGAAAAACTAAAACTTTTCTTCAAATTGAGACTGGATTATACAAAAAACAAGTAAAGAGTGCTCCTTTTAGTTCAGTATGACACTATATAAGAACAATAGTACATTTAATAAGAGTGGAATATTACAATTTTCCTCATAAAAATTTGGTTTTTGCACATTACTGTTGTTAATTAAAGTTAATTTTTTCTGCATAACATTTCAAGCTCAGCGCTTCACTGTTAATTTAATATTATTAGTAACTGCACTTATTAACAAAACAATGCAAAAAAAAAAAGTAATTTTATGATTAAATTAACCTTATGATAAATTTTCCTCCAGAGCCACCATCTGTAGAACTTAGTGGCGCTAGTGCCACTGCTCTCAAATGTTAGTCTGGAGCCCTGTATTATAAAAGTATTTATTAGTAATACAGTGGAAATTAGTAGATTTGGTTAGTATGTTGATTTACGGTGTGCGCCCTTAAATTTTCTGGTTGTGCCCCTAAAATGTTCAGTTGGGGGCCACTGTGCTCCTAGTGAAAAAAGTTAGTCTGGAGCCCTAGTGTTTTATTCTAATTAGTATCATAGATTAAAAATAAGTAATTTCTCAGGCGGTAATGTGGATCTTTATGAATTTAAGGAGTTCTGGTCTTGTCTTGGTCTCAACACACATTGGACTTGGATTAGGTGGTCTTGACTATAACAACACTAGTTTGTAGATCAATTCATCAGGTCTGAACTGTCTAGCAATGCTGCATATAAGGAGGTGAAACTTTTCTCATTTCCAGTTTTAGCTTGTTTTCTGTCCCCATTCCTTCTTTCTTAACTCCACTCGCCTTATTTTCCCGCTCACTGTCTTGGGCAGATGATCCACAAACTCAATCTGACAAAAAAAAAAAGGATTTAAACATTTGAAAGTTTAAACAAAATATCCCATTAAAATGGCCTAAATTGAAAGGATTAAATGAGCAAGCACTGAACTCAATTTTGTAAGTTACCTTGCGTGGATATTTATAAGGAGCCGTGACAGTCTTCACATGTGTTTGCAGTTCCTGGATCAGTTCCTTATGGTCTCTACATTTAAAATCTGCAGTCAGCACTACAAAAGCCTTCACCACCTGAAACATGGAATACAACAGGTTTTTAAACAGCGCTGCTTCATGTGTGTAATAACTATGGTTACAATTATGAACTAAATACAAGATCTATTGAGCTGCCTGCTTAGATGCCATTTTAAGGCATAGTGCTGCCTTCCAAGTTAGCCCGATTCTAAAGTCACCGTGCATGTATCCTTTACTGAGAAGGCAATCCCAGAATGCATTGCACTACCTCTCCTCGAACCGGATCTGGGCTGCTGACCACAGCAGATTCTGCTACAGCTGGATGCTCTATCAGAGCGTTTTCCACCTCAAAAGGACCAATGCGGTACCTAAAACACACACACACACACTCAATAGGAGATGTGAGATTTTTTTAACCATCATCATCATCAAAGCAGAATTCCGTACCCTGCGGACAGGATGACATCATCAGCTCTGCCAATGAACCACAGGTATCCTTCTTCATCCATCATTCCCCTGTCACCTGTCAGGTAGAAATCACCACGGAAACATTCTGCCGTGCGCTCCGGCTCCCCCTACAGGAGGATTTTAGATCAATACATTAAATTAGTGCAACTCAAGCTCACCAGCTTTTACTGTTAATACAGATCCTAATAAGCTAAGAAAAGGAAAATGTACCGTATACTCTGTGAAAAGAGAGAAGGGTCTGTCTGGTTTTACTCTGATGCCGAGGTCTCCCTCTTGTCCTCGTGGCACAACAGAACCATCTTCATCTACCACCTTAAACCAAAACAGTCCAGAATTACTAGAACACTTCACAGAAAATCCATCCATAAGTGGAAAGTGGAAAAGTATTTGTATCATTTGTTTTTTTAAATGTCTTCATTTTATATAATTACAATCTGTCTTAGATTATATTTTAGAGCAAATTTTACAGCTATTATTAAAGAGAACCTATTATGCCCTTTTTTAAAGTCTTGATTTTATTTTAAGTCTACTAAAATAGGTTTATATTTAAACATTAGTCTGTCAGTAACGCTCTTTTTAGTTCCAGTGGTGACAAATCAGGTCCTCCCCCTTACAATTCCTACAAAATCGTGTTATGATAAATGCTGTTTGAACTACGTAATAATGACCATTAACATCTGTATTAGTTAGCTTATGTACTAGCATAGTATACAGATACTCGAATTAGCCTGATAGCTGATGGTGCGTTCAAGTCATGTCGTAAAGATCGTATTTACGAGTTGAACGCACATGAACGCCACCACGAAGTCGTAAATACCAGTGGGAAGTTCGGGATTTTCTTTAAGCCCCGATCTGTACGAATTGGGGGCGTGTCAGTGAGAAACATGGCGGAATCAATGGCTGCATTGTCTGTAGTTGCCGGTAAATTTGTTGAAATTTTATGTTTACTCGTCCTAGAAACTGGCATTTATCATGTGCTTGTTATAATTACAATTAGCCTAATATATAATGATACAGTTTACAGTGGCTTCATAGATAAATTAAAAACGTAAAAGATTAAAACTCACCTGATGCGCATTTTTGTTCTTCGTTTTCTATAAGCAGAGTTAACAAACCTTGCTGTATTTTTTTTTTTATTCATTAAAAGAAGGTACACCGCCATCTTGCTCCGACCAAAAAGACTTGTAACGCACATGATGTCGTAAACACGACTTCTCACCTCGTAAATACGAACATCCCAGGAGGACTTGAACGCACCATTAGTTTATACACCAAACCTTGGGCGAATTAATTAAATGAGGAATATTGTGAGGTGTACGTTCCCGGAAGAAAACTCAAAGACTACAATCAAGCAGTTTGAGGGGGTTCAGAAACTTTGTTTAGTGATAAAGAGAAAATCTCCTTTTGAAGTGACACTGTAAATGTGCAGATCCTTTTCATGCTCAAACAGCAACATTACACACTATTGTGATGCATATTGGAGTGAAACGGCTTCTCAAACTAGAAAAAATGTAGGACGGGACTTAATTTTGCCCATGAGGAATTGATTGGATGGTTGGATCATTTTGGTTTGATAGAGCTCTGATGTCATACGAGTGACAGGTTGTCCCGCCCTCTCGCCAGTAAACACATCATCAGAGAAGAGATGTTGCTGCAAGAGGGGGAAGTTATTTTGATTAAAGATTAAGAGGGCACATACATTTTAAAATAATGATGTGCACATATAAATAATTTATAATAAATACTGTAATATCCCACAATATAATAAGTTTTAAATTTCATAGTAAATTGAATATGAAGCCAGCAAGTATAACACTAAACCCCTATTATGCCCAGTTTAAACCCCGAACTGTTACCGCACCTGAACATCATATCCCGGTGATGCCTTTCCAAAAGATCCTGGTTTGATCTTCATCCCTTTAAACGTGCCTGCTATTAAAACCTGGGTGGAAAAAAAAGAGGAATGACTATATTCTGTGTGGCAGCACATAAGGATAAGCTTAGATTTATTCTCCTTCTGTTCATTTTGGATTTTGTTAATGAATCAATGACTATATAATATGGGCGAAAACATGCTAATTTAGGGCCCATTTTCAGTCCCGTCTATATTGATCCTTCAAAAACTGATCCAAGGCTTACAGTCTCAGTCTGTCCATATCCTTCATAGATGTCCAGTCCAGTGAGTTCTTTCCATTTCCACATCACCTCTGGGTTAATGGGCTCTCCTGCACACAGACAGTGCTCAAGAGCCTGGAAGTTATACCTGTCAGAAACCACAGGTAAAGATGACGATTACACCTCAACAAGACAAATGAATATGGATTCTGCAATGATTATTATGACAATTCAGTTAAAAATGTTGCAACTTACATGATATTACAAAGAAACTTTTACTGACACTAAGCACCTGGGGTCACTCCTAACTTGCCAATTAAGGAGAAACTCGTGTCTGCCATCGGCGTGTTAGAGCAAAGTTTTTGCTCTAAGAGTGTTTCACAAAGCATTTTAGCGCTAAAACTAGCTCCTAAATCTGTGAAACGTTAGGAGTAGTCAAAAGGACTCCTAAGTCACTTAAGACCAAATCACAAACAATCCTAATGGCTGTTGCAGATCTTTCTCCCCTATTTCTCTTCCTGTCTACTCACTGTCCTATCATAATAAAAAGGCAAAAAAATAAGAAATATTATTTATTTAATAAAAAAATAATGTCTTTTACCTGTGGCAGTTGTTTCACGAGTTCACACTTACAACTGATCGGAAAGAGTAAAATAAGTATAAATATAAATAATAATAAAATAACTATTTGCCATGTTGTCTGAGAGGATCGAGGTCTCCGAGCCCAAACCCAGAGTATGCCTACTCCCCTGAATCTCTGGCTGGGACGAGAGTGAGGAGTCGAGGTGGTGGAGGGATGCAGAAAGCTGTGGAGGTAACTTGGTGATTCGGCTGTGTTTCCTGTATGTCTCTCGAGCTGATTAATTTAGATAGTGCTCCTCCCGAACTTTGTTTATAAAACATAATTTGTCGCTTGAATTCTGCAATCTCTTTTGAGAGGCTGATAATCAGCTGAACATATATTTGTTTAATTAGTGACACTTAGCTTACTTTTTAAAGGGGTGGTAAACCACAATTTCACTATTCTAACTTTAGCTAGCGTGTAATGTTGCTGCTTGAGCATAAACAACATCTGCAAAGTTACAACGTTCAAAGTTTAAAGCAAAGGGAGATATTTGCTTTTAAAGAAATCAATTTCTAAGGACTACAGCAAACGGCCAGTAGGCGACTACAGACATTCCTCCAGGGTTGGTGACATCACCAGCCTCAATATTTACATAAACCCCTCCTCCGAGAATATGAAATAAGGGGGGGGTGAGGCCATTTTGTATCGCGGCGCTGTTGTGGTATAGTTAGGCTGGAGTGGTGTTGCTGCAATGCCGACGAAACGCTGTTATTTTCATCCGGATTGCAGGTCTGGGGTACTTGCTTTGTTCAGCAGTCCTAGGGACGGGGGTGCGTTGCAGTGTGTTTAACATACACCATGTTATATGCATTTGTGTGTTTGAGACAGAGGGGAACAGGTCGCAGATGCTGCCCATCATAAAGCACTAGACAGACAGGGTCGGAGGAGAAGAATGGAAAATGTGACATAATGGACAATATTCATCTGTATTTGCAATTCATGAGCCGCGGTTCATGCACGACGGGCTCGCGGCTCCCGCTGCACATCTCACGGAGGAAAACTTCCACAATCTTCGCGAGTTCAATGCCGGATTCACACAACGTCAACTGCACGAGACAAACACTGCCAGTGCGTGGATGCACGACGGGCTCGCGGCTCCTGCTGCACATTTCACGGAGGAATTAGCTTCCACAATCTTCGCGAGTTCAATGCAGGAATCACACAACGGCTTGTCCTGAAAGATGGATTTACAAACAGAAGCTGTTTACGGGCCACAACCTGTAAGTCTGATTTATTTTTCATCTATGTGTTTTCCTGTAATAGGTTAATTGTACGTTGTAGCAAGGAAGTAAACAGATGACAACGCTGTTCTGCAAACCAGTCTGTTAAATGCTCATTCATACTTAACTTTATCCGACAAACACCTAACGTTACAAACACTAACGTTAAAATCTCAACAGCGAACTTGGCATTAGTGTAAATGATTCTTTGATTAGAGCTTTTGTGTATTGTTTATCTACAGGCATGCTAAACATGCTTCTGTGTGTGATTTGGCTACTAGCAAAGCCAATGTTTAGTGTTCGTTTTGGGACAGATATTTGGCTATAATCGTTCTAAAAATACAAAAGTAACAGTGCCATTCAGTAGCGATCACTATAGATCCACCGTCTTTACTCTTGAGGACTGAACAGGTTGAACAGGTTCTGCTCGATCATCTTCACTCAAATGTTCTGGGTCTGATTCGGGCTCATATGGTTTTATTGACGCCATTGTTTCTAATACTGACCAAAGCACAGCCTCCGGTAAGGGGCGTGACGTTTCCGATAAATTTGCACTGCGGTTAGCGAATCACAACACACTGGGCCAGTTAACCAATCAGAGCCCACTGCGTATTTTTGAGGGACTGGCTTCATACAACCCGGAAAGCATCAGACCGTTTTACAAGGAGGGACAGAGCAGTGTAGAATAAAGGTCAAATATATGAAAAATAATGCAATTTTTTTTTCAAACGAAGCATGAACACATGTTACAGTGCACCCCACAAACACAATCAAGCCTTCAAAAGAATGTGTTTTACCACCCCTTTAAAATCTTTATTTCAATATGACAACAATCTTTTTTTTTTTAATCTTTATTTGAATATGGCAACATACGTTCTACAACATTTTTTATCACTGACTGAGACCCCTCCCCCATCAGCCAATCACTGTGGGCATAGTTAGTAAGCGTGATGACATCATCCATTGCAACAAGGTCAACCCCGCCCTTTGTCTTAGCTTAAGACTTCTTTCTGTTCCTCAGTAAAAGTTGCTCTCAGCAGCTTTGTGAATAGGTTTTAAGAGAAAACTATTAGCTAAGAACTTTTACTACTGTTTAGGAGAACTCTTAACGCTAAGGTAAAATGTTTTGTGAATACGGCCCCAGATTTACAAACAGCTTGCTCTAGCGCAAACCCTCTTTTGGCGTAAAAAAAAACCTTTCAGGATTTACTTAAGACAGGCAGTGAAAAATGAGGCTGACTTTATTGCATTTGCAGGAGTTTCCCTTTCAGGCGCAAAATTTATGAGAGGAGAGTATTTAAATGAATCATGCAACGCGATTTACTAAGGGTTGCACTCGTCAATTTACCAGTGTTTGCGCCATTATTTGCTGACCCAAAAAAGCATGTCTTAAACCAGACGCTAAAGGGTAGTTTGTGTTGGTAATTATGGAAATGATCCAGCTGCGTCCATGTTCTCTAAAGGCCCCATGGCATGGATTTTTTTAATTATATTATAATGTTTCCTGAGGTGTACTTATATTGTCAGTATGATTTTTACATCACAAAATGTCATCATTTAGAAATAAAAGGCATTTTTTCTATACTGATATTAGCCCTCTGGCTTAAATGCTCTGTTTCAAGGGGCGTGTCTGCTGTGAGACTTCAGTGAAAACGCCCACTGTTGTGACTGGCTGACATCTTTTTTTTTTTTTAATGAGTATTAGATTATGGAGTATTAGAGTATTAGTCTGAGTGAACTTGAATGATTAGCTACACATCAGATATCACTGATCACAGATCAGGCATTAATGAACACTGTTACTCACTGTTTGTGGAGGTGAATCCATATGGTAAAAGTGTTTGTAAAGCCTGTGCTGACATTGCGAAACGGAACCCATTTTCTCCACATTCTCTGGGCGGGAAAAGCAGAGGAAGGGGAGGTAACCGTCCCCATATGACTCCATACAGGGAAGATTCCAGATCGGCTTGTCTGAGCTCTCATTTTCTCAAAGGCAGAGCAGAACACCCAGAATTCGGTTTAGACCTTTCAAAATTTCTAGCCACTTGGAGACCATATACAGGCTAGGGGAACTCATATTAATGTTAAAAAACCTCATAAAATGAAAATTTCATGCCATGGGACCTTTAATCTGTGTTCGTCAGTAGATCATGCACAGAACTTTCCACTCCCATCGTCTGTGCTTTTTTGGAATTGCGCTCTCACACAAACTTGCCCTGTTTAGTAAATCTGGCCCTAAATACACAAACTCGATAATCATAAAACCAACAAATGAAGCCTATAAAGAAATTAGACCTGAAAGAGAATTCATTTGCATTCAAATACATCACAGCACACCAGTTACAGTCAGTACCTGGATATGTCGTCCTGTACAAGCATTCGATAGGCTGTTGGTGCCGTGCAGAAGGTGGTGATGGGATAGCTGCTCAAAGTCTGTCAGGAGAGTTACCAGAAAACTTTCTGTTAATCAAATCATCCTGAAAAAAAAATTAATCTCATTTTCCACAAAAATATTAAGCACAACTGTTTTCAACATTGATAATAAAAATAAATGTTTCTTGGGCAGCAAATCAGCATATTAGAACGATTTCTGAAGGATCATGTGACACTGAAGACTGGAGTAATGATGCTGAAAATTCAGCTTTTCCATCACAGGAATAAATTACATTTTAAAATATATTAAACATTTCACATTATTACATTATTTACTGTATTTTTGATCAAATAAATGCAGCCTTGGTGAACAGAAGAGACTACTTAAAAAAATCGTACCAACTCCAAACTTACTGTTGATTTGCAATATCTCTTAAGTAATATTAAGTGTTGTGGGTTTTTTTCATACAACTTTGTTAAGGAGATTTCTTAAAGAATCAGTTCTTGATCCTTAACTTTCAAGCAGAACATTCTAGACAAGATTGAACCTGTGATCTTCCTGTACCTTAAGAACTGTACTTGTATCAAAGCGTGGCATGTGGTGAACAAACACACAAGCTCCCTGGATCCATGGGGCAAACACGCTGCTCCACGCCGACTTGGCCCAGCCTGTGTCTGACGTGTTCCAAAAAACATCCTGCTCAGTCAGATCCAGCCAGTACCTTAAGAATTCACACAAGAATTATATACATTTTATGTAAAGGTCAGTAAGATTTTTTTATATTTGTAAAATTAAGAATCAAAAATACAGCAAAAACAGTAATATAGTGAAAAATTATTACCAATAAAAATAACAGTTTTCAATTTTAGTATATTTTAAAATCTAATTTATTCCTGTGATGGCAAAACTGAATTTTCAGCATCATTACCCTAGTCTTCAGTGTCACATGATCATATGAATATTCTTATTTGATGCACAATTAACAGTGTTGAAAACAGTTGTGCGGCTTCATATGTTTTTGCAGCTTAATATTCACAATGTATTTTTTTCAGGATTCTATGGTGAACAAAGTTCAAAAGAACAGCATTTTTTGAAATAGAAACCTTTTATAATATCATAAATGCCTTTAAATATCCCTTTTGATCAATTTAATGTGTCCTTGCTGAATGAAAGTATTCATTTCTTTAAAGACAATAAAATCTTACTGACACCAAACTTTTGAACAATAGTGTACATTATTATGTATATACATAAACATGTAATACATCTTTCGCTATAAAATGTATACATTTTTAACATAATTGAACTGCTCAATGCAGTGCTGATCTGTGCTGAATTCAGCCCACTGACCCTTGGAATGAAGTCACAAACCTGCCGTTCACCGTGAGCCCCAGACCGTAACTACAGTGGCTATGTTGGGTCATTTTTGGGGAGCCGGTTGTACCACTAGTGAAGAAGATAGTCATGGCCTCCTCACTCCTGGTGTCCACACAAACATGATCATCTGACACTTTTCTACAATGCAAAAAAACATCTGATCATAATTTTCTCACTACTTTGTAATTTTTCCAACTACTCTATGTTTAATGTGTGCACTTAGACATTTCTTCAATAAATTATAGTGCCCTCTGTCCATGCACATCCCTCCCTTGTTCTCCACTGACCCCATGAGTTCTGTCAGGTTGCCCCAGCCCTGCATGGCCCTGTGGGACAGCAGAAGCTTGGTGGAGATGGAAGGGCATTCTGAGGCTACTGTGTCCAACAGTGGAGCCAAAGTCTCATCTGTGATCACACACTTGGCCCCAGATGACTGCAGCCGGTGGCGGATATCTCGAGCCGTAAGCTGAGAGGTGCCGGGGATCAGAACTGTACCTGTGTGAGGAAATGGGGTTACGATAAAAAAGAGTGAAAGTTGAAATTAAAAACATAGAGAATACCCAAGGTTAGTTCACCCAAAAATGAAAATTCTGTCATTTATTACTCACCCTAATGTCGTTCCAAACCAGTAAAACTTTCATCTTCGGAACACAAATTATTATTATTTTTTTTTTTAAATGAAATCGGAGAGTTTCTGTCCCCTCAAGCGCTCAAACATGCTGTGTAACACGAGAATTAACCTCATTGGTTCTTGCAGAAGCTCAAACGTGCTGCGTAACACGAGAATGAACCTCATTGGTTCTCGCACATCATGCGAACATGCTTGAGCTTCTGTTTACCATAACTGATGTGAGTTGATGAATGTTTATATGTAAAATAAGGCCTAAATTCAGTCGGTTCATCATAAAAAGCGATCGAGTCTCTTCAGAAAATGTGGACTAAACTGCTCAATTCATACGGTTTTATGATCTTTTTGAAGTGTCATGGTCATTGGCGGAGTTTCACTTTTGTGCTTTACCTTGGGGTATAATTAATATTATAATAAATAATAATAATAAAGGTGTTGAATAATTAAAGGATTAAAAGGGATTTAAGGGAATAAATAAGAAAGGTAAAATAAGTTCTAGGTCTAATTGTAGTAGGCTAAAGAAGTAATTAATTTAAACTATTTGCAAATATTAAGTTATTTTAAAATGTGCACAAATTCACTCATATGTCTAATATGTAGGAAATGCAAACTTCACATTCATTTATGAATTACATAAATCATGATCGCATTCTCAGTGAGACGACAAGCAAAAAAAAAATCCAGTTCTACTGAATTAACCCTATATTACAATATTGTGATGCCTAAATTTTAATTCAGCATTCAAAATTTTTAATGTTTTGTTTTTAATTTATTTAGGCATAATAGTGTGGAATTTAAATATCTGCCATATGTAAATACCTTTTTTTTTTTTTTTTTTTTTACATTTTAAAATGACACTTCAACTTTAAGCTGGTCCAAACTAGCATATTTCCCCAGCAGCTTGAAGCAATAAAATTAGATTAAAGTTTAACCCCAACAATGAACCAATGGAAAACAGAACAAGGATGCAAGAATCATAGAAATCTCTCTCAGAAAATGGCCAAATCTATTTCAGCAGGTCTGTAAGACTGTACCTGTTCTGAGACATGCTACATTAACCAGCCACCACTCAGGGACTCGGGGTAAAGCGAGGAACACACGATCCCCTCTTTCCAAACTGCACACCTGAAGCAGAACATTTGCAAGTTTTCTGGAGTGGAAGCTCAACTCCTCAAAACTCCATTTGACTTCTTCTCCGCTGTCATTCACCCACCACAGCGCTGGAAGAGACGACCTCTGTCCATTCTGTAATACACAGCAAAAATACATCTAACTATTTAAAGGGCTGGCATTGTACATTCAGTGTGCATGTGTTTCTGTTGCACTAGCGTCACCAAACAAAATAGCAAAATGATAATGCTGTTATTATTCCTGCCTAATAGCTAATTTTATGCTCAATCAATGTGGAACAACATGAGGTTTAGTAAATGACAGAATTTTTAAAACCAAGTTCCATACTAACCATTTTGGGGTGAAAAAACAAAACAAAAGCCAGAGCATCAATAAATATAATTGACTTGATTTTTGTCATTTTCTGTGGTATTAGTTAGTTTGTTTCACTTTTATTCACAGAAATTGTATGATGATACCAATGTAAAAAGACACAGAAAGCAGACACTCATTCAGTCAATCTTACTCTCAACACTAGCTCCTTATTTCCACTTATATTCTTATTTTTGAGTAAATTACACACAAGCACATTCAGAAAGTAGCCTACTGCATGACAGAATGACACACTGCGTCGCAATTCCCATTCTATCCGTACTAAATAGTATTCGCAATGAGAATGCTTGTCCCAAATCGTAGTATAGTATGTATAGAATGAGTATTCCAAAGATAAAGATGGTCCACCCTTTAACGGCTAATATTGGCCACAATCCATTGCTCATTGGACGCGGATTCGATTAGAACTACAAACACAAATAAAAAGTGTTAAAACTACAAACATGGTGAACGAGTCCGACGGCTAGAGCTATCAGAGCTATCCACTTCAGAAATCGTTATTACGAGCTTTGCATTCAAGTCTAATGATTCAAGTGTTTTGTAAAGCTAAAAACTATAAAATAAGATCTTTATTTCTTAAGAATTCGATTTCTGTTCAAACTGTTATTTCCTTTTGGAATAATTTGTTTGTTAACCTTAATTGGAAAAAAATCTGGTCTTTACAGCAGAAATTCTCTCTTACAAATAAAGTGAAAGAAATGTCCTTTAAGCTCATACACAGGTTCTATCCTGTTAAGAAATGTATACAAAGATTTAAATCTGACATTGAGCTAACATGCTCTTTCTGTTTGATTTCTGATGAAACAGTGGTTCACTTATTTTGGTCATGTCATTATACTCAGAAATTCTGGAATGATATTGGTGTATTTGTCAAGTGTAAAATTTTGCCAGGTTTCTTAATACATATGAGGAACATTATATTTGGGTACTTTGACTCAGACCCCAGAAACGAAAATATGTTTTGCTATTAATTGAATTTTTTTTCATGAGCAAATTTTACATTCACAAATGCAAATTTACAAACTGTAAGCCTGTCTTCTTAAAAGAAATGGAAAATTATTTAAATGTGATTTCAGTATCTACTAATAAGAAAGCTATAAAGACTGTTAGGATTTGCACTGCCTTTGATCTCTTCATGTGATGTAATGGCTCTCTTCTTTTTCTTTATCTTTTTTCTTTCTTTCATTTTTACGGTTTCCGCGGTGTATAAAACACATTTCAAACGAATATTCGTATACGTAAATATGCACTACATTAAATGACAAGACGTTCTAACGTTAGCCTGGGGAAAAACTAATAAGTCACAGCAGTTCTCCCCGCCACCATGTTTTAAGTTTATGGCACGCCCATCTCGAGAATTTGGGTATCAAAATTAGCTGTGTTCCAGGCAACCCGTAACCCGTGTTTTTCCAACCTTCTACCCGTGAAAGTGCACTGGAACAGCAGCCAAACCCGTGACTTCCCACCCGTGAACTCGTACTAGATCGACGTACTCCCAGTTACGAGTTTTGACGTCACATAGCCCGCGAAGCAACAATGGCAGCCCCCTACGGATGCAGTGTTTATGAAACAAATATACAAATAACGTAAAATAAAAGGTATAACAGCTTTTCTTGCCGTCTGCGCTGTTTTTCTCTTCCGTTTCCCTCAAATAAGCAAGGAGTAAGCACCTTTGGCGATAGAAATGATTGTAAATGAGCATGCACCCCGTACGGTCCGACAAGCTTTGTTTACATCGAGCTACCACACAATTCCTTGCGCTCAGGCAGTTTGGCGTGACTTTGCCTGGAAAACTACAAAGTCGTGAGTCGTGGTTTGAAGTTGTAATTTACGGCCTCAAAAACCTGCCTGGAACGCAGCATTATTTCCGAATTTCCCAGTGGTAAACACGACATCACAGGGTGTTCATGTGCAGTTTTAACCTTTACTGTTTATGGTTTTAACCTAGGGAACTTGTACACGATAATTCCGATAGCACGTGTAAGCAGCAATTATAATGCTGCCTTCACGTGCTATCGGAAATGTCCTAATTCCCACTTTAGAAGTCGTGATTACGAGCTTGTTGCATTCAAGTGCTTTGTTGTCGGAGTGAACAGGAATCATGGTGGACACCAGGGGCCCGTTTCAGAAAGGAGGTTAAGTGAAAACTCTGAGTAGGTTAACCCTGAAATAAGGGAAACTCTGGGTTTTCTGTTTCAGAATGGGAGGTATGTCAAGCCAGAGAAAGCAGGGTAAGCCAAGCCCGTTTCTGAAAGAGAGGTAACTTATACTCAGAGTCAGTTACCAGGGTAACTTACTCTGTGAACCTAACCTGGGGCCTGTTTCAGAAAGGAGGTTCAACCAACTCTGAGTTTAAACCTGAACTCTGAGTTGACTTACTCTGAGATGGGAAACTCTGAGTTTTGGGTTTCAGAACAGCTGAATTGAGGTAGTTCAATCAACTCTGAGTAGACTGACTCTGAGTTAAGCTCATGCACTCCAACTATGAAAAGCCACGATCAATGGAGCTCCGAAATTACGATTCACCATGGCAACAGCACCCAACAAAAAGATGTTTGCATACTTCCGGGTCAATACACAAGTTTAATTCTTCATTATTTTAATTAAGTTTAATTTTCATGGTATCCAAAAGGCAAACAAAGAATGTGACAGCAGCTAAAAAACAAACAAAAAAAAAAACATAATTCAATCAGGAAAAGCTTTAAGCATAAAATGTTCATGGGTGTTGGTTTAATGACTTTACAAACATTTGACATATTAAATAAATATCATTCAGTGTCCAATGTGCAGCAGCTTTTCCCACATAGACCCTTTTCAGAGACTGTGATGACGTGTTTTAAAAGTCATCAAGATCGTAAATCCTGCAACGTTTTTTGTATTTTTTTTTTATGTATGTACATTTATAACACTAATACTTTGTATTATATTACTTTTGCATCAAATTACAAAAATCAAGTTACCGCTGCTGTGAGAGTGTTTCTAATACAGTGTCTATGGGAGTGATGGTTAAAATTAACAACTTTCTCTCTTTTCACTGCAGTTATCAATCTTACTTTAATTTTTCCATCTTTTTGAAAGTTGTGAAATCACTATTGTGGAGTTTTTCTTTTGCTATTTGAGCAAATGGAGACACAAAAATATATATTTAATGTATTCTCTCATTCACCGCTATAAGAGTTAACCCAACTATGACGACTTCAGCTTCGGAAACCCAGAAATGTGAAAAGGGTCTGTGCTCTTTTCACATAATGAAATGTTCTCTGATCCCACCTGTTACATTTATTAATCAGGGTAATGACATTAACATTTGACTTCTACTCAGGCCAGAGTAAATCCAGCCTCAATCCAGCCAAACACCAGCACCACTGACAGATGAAGAGGAGATGGAGGAAGAATATTAACACCCAACAGGAAAAAAGAATAAAGTATTTGTAGGAAATAAAGATGACTATAAAAATGTAAATAAATGCTGTGGTGGTAGTTATGCCATATATCTTGTACTACCATCTGGCAGCATCCTTCCATTCCATACAATAATCCGTTTTCAGAAAGTGTGATGATGGGTATATGAGTGTCATAAATGCGTCCAACCACTGGAAATCCTAAAGGAAATTCTAATTATCAGGTTACTTCTAGAGGATTATCAAGTGAACGTCAGGATCCTGTATAAAAGGACATGCCATTTTTGTCACTTTGACAGTGTCCTCATGATGAAAATATGAGCAATGAATGTTCCTGCAAAGAATTCTTTTCTTACTTTGTATTTTTGTCAAGTGGCAGATAATTTAATTTGTTTTAAGTAAACTTTGCTTACTTTAGATTTAGATTAAATTTATAATTTTTTTTATATTTATACTTGAAATACGACCAAAATACTCAGTAAGAAAAGCATTTGTGGCGTTTGAATGAATGAATAAAGTATTTAAACACTGCTGGTGCTTTAAAAAGGGGGAGGAGAAAAAAAGAAACTCTGGGTTTACCAAAGAAAACCTGCTTCTGACCAGGTTAGGTTCACAGAGTAAGTTACCCTGGTAACTGACTCTGAGTATAAGTTACCTCTCTTTCAGAAACGGGCTTGACTTACCCTGCTTTCTCGGGTTTGACATACCTCCCATTCTGAAACAGAAAACCCAGAGTTTCCCTTATTTCAGGGTTAACCTACTCAGAGTTTTCACTTAACCTCCTTTCTGAAACAGGCCCCTGGTCAGGAGCAGGTTTTCTTTGGTAAACCCAGAGTTTCTTTTTTTCTCCTCCCCCTTTTTAAAGCACCAGCAGTGTTTAAATACTTTATTCATTCATTCAAACGCCACAAATCCTTTTCTTACTGAGTATTTTGGTCATATTTCAAGTATAAATATAAAAAAAATTATAAATTTAATCTAAATCTAAAGTAAGCAAAGTTTACTTAAAACAAATTAAATTATCTGCCACTTGACAAAAATACAAAGTAAGAAAAGCATTCTTTGCAGGAACATTCATTGCTCATATTTTCATCATGAGGACACTGTCAAAGTGACAAAAATGGCATGTCCTTTTATACAGAATCCTGACGTTCACTTGATAATCCTCTAGAAGTAACCTAATAATTAGAATTTCCTTTAGGATTTCCAATGGTTGGATGCATTGATGACACTCATATTCCCATCATCACACTTTCTGAAAACGGATTACTGTAATGGAAGAATGCCAGATGGTAGTACAAGATATATGCCATAACCACCACCACAGCTGTTAAATACATTTATTTACATTTTTATAGTCATCTTTATTTCCTACAAATACTTTATTCTTTTTCCTGTTGGATGTTAATATTCTTCCTCCATCTCCTCTTCATCTGTCAGTGGTGCTGGTGTTTGGCTGGATTGAGGCTGGATTTACTCTGGCCTGAGTAGAAGTCAAATGTTAATGTCATTACCCTGATTAATAAATGTAACAGGTGGGATCAGAGAACATTTCATTATGTGAAAAGAGCATAGACCCTTTTCACATTTCTGGGTTTCCAAAGCTGAAGTCGTCATAGGGTTAACTCTTGTAGCGGTGAATGAGAGAATACATTAAATATATATTTTTGTGTTCCCATTTGCTCCAATAGCAAAAGAAAAACTCCACAATAGTGATTTAACAACTTTCAAAAAGATGGAAAAATTAAGATTGATAACTGCAGTGAAAAAGAGAGAAAGGTGTTAATTTTAACTATCACTCCCATAGACGCTGTATTAGAAACACTCTCACAGCAGCGGTAACTTGATTTTTGTAATTTGATGCAAAAGTAATATAATACAAAGTATTAGTGTTATAAATGTACATACATACATTTTTTTTTTTAAACGTTGTAGGATTTACGATATTGATGACCATTCAAACACGTCATCACTGTGAAAAGGGTCTATGTGGGAAAAGCTGCTGCACATTGGACACTGAATGATATTTAATTAATATGTCAAATGTTTGTAAAGTCATTAAACCAACACCCATGAACATTTTATGCTTAAAGCTTTTCCTGATTGAATTATGTTTTTTTTTTTTTTTTTTTTTAGCTGCTGCCACATTCTTTGTTTGCCTTTTGGATACCATGAAAATTAAACTTTAATTAAATTAAAGTAATTAAGAATTAAACTTGTGTATTGACCCGAAAGTATGCAAACGTCTTTTTGTTGGGTGCTGTTGCCATGGTGAATCGTGATTTCGGAGCTCCATTGATCTGGCTTTTCATAGTTGGAGTGCATGAGCTTAACTCAGAGTCAGTCTACTCAGAGTTGATTGAACTACCTCAATTCAGCTGTTCTGAAACCCAAAATTCAAAGTTTCCCATCTCAGAGTAAGTCAACTCAGAGTTCAGGTTTAAACTCAGAGTTGGTTGAACCTCCTTTCTGAAACAGGCCCCAGGTTATTCTTGCCTATTTATTGGGAAAATCTTATTAAAACCATCATCATTTGTAGCTAGTCTCCATGCACCGACAACCATAAACATTCCACATAGTCCGCTTTCTGCTGATTCTGTAATTTCAGTCAAATGCAGGCTATTTTCGCTGTGTACCAAACATACAATACACTTCATATGCTTACTCACATGTAAATATGTACTACGTTAATGTCAAGACAAGACGACCAAGCTGTTTTGGTCCTGCACTGGACACAGTAGTCCAGTTCTCCCCGCCACCATGTTTAAAGCTTATGACACGCCCATCTCGGGAATTGGGGTATCAAAATTATTTCCGAACTTCCCAGTGGTAAACACGACATCAGAGGGCGTTCATGAGCAATTTTTACCTAGGAAACTCGTATTTACGATAATTCCGATAGCACGTGAAGGCAGCATAAGTATGATGAAAATGTATTATTTCTCATTTGGCAAACGCAGTTAAAGTTCGAAAAACATTAGAACACCAGAAGCAGAACTAATACATTTCTTAAATTACCTTTTCTTTTGATTCCCACTGCTCGAGCACATCATTTGCGAAATTAAACTGCTGAGGAACTTGTATGTTGTAAATCCGTCTCAAGCTCTCATAATCGCAGAAGTTTTTTGGTGCAGATGTTTTGAATCTGCACATTTGCAGCCAATAACCTCGCTCATACATTTCATTTTTGTTAGCGTATTTCAGACAGCGTTTAAAAAGGGTTTTGCGAAGCACATACAAATGCATTTTTAGTCTTTAACCGTGGACTCGACGTTACAAAATTAACGCTTTGAGGTCGTTTCTCCCACCCGACATTAGTCACACAGATGCAACTTTCACACGGACCACTTTGTACCCTTTAAAAAAAAAAATCCGTACTTTGCAGTAAACATCTAAACGTGAAACCGCGTCCTATAGAACTACAGATTAAGAAAAATGGAAGCACTGCAGAACCAATAAAAGCTTCACACACATAGTTCAGGTCCGTGAAAACAGACACTAATCTCTCGAATTAGCAGAAATGACCGCCTACAAAACTAAAGTCCCACTTGTAAAGCCTTAAAACAAAGATTAACCCGATGTAAATGTAACAGTACATGCTAATTTGTGGATTTAAAGTTAATAATTATGTAAAGCTTCAACAGATGTGAAAACTGCCATTTTAAAAGCACTTACATTAAAAAGGACAATCAATATATGTACCAACATAAACCTTCATAGCCATTTTTGTGGTTTAAAATATTTAATAGAAAAACCCAGATTATACCATATTGATGGCAACTAAAATACTAAACATTTAAAAATGACAGTCACATACATAAGTTTAAAAATCAGTCATTAAAATGGTAAAAAGTACATTAAAACAAATTACAAAAAGAGTGCTCAGTGTCTGAGGCGAGTGCGTCGTGTACGGGCGATGGGTGTAGTCACTTTAGGAGTCTCACTCTCAGCCATGACAGCATCTGCCAAAAAAAAAAATTATAATATAAAAATCAGAATGAAGCATGTTAATGAAAAAAAATTGTCAAAGTGACTGACCCTCTTCCTCCTCTTCATCACTGGTGAAGGTGATGGCAGGTTTGGGACGAGAACGAGATATTCTTGGGGTTACAAGGTCACTGTTTTCCAACTTTTGTTTACCACGGCCTAAAGGAGATAGAGATGCGCAATGAGATTCATTTTATAATATAATTATTTATTGTACGTTTGTGAGAAATTAGCTTAAACTCTTCACCTCGTGTGGTTCTGCGGACACTCTTGAGTGGCTGTGGCGTATGTACGTTTTGGCTCTGTGTGTCTCCCGCGTGCTTTTCGCTCTCCTCGCTCTCCACATTCTCCAGCCCTTTAGTGTGAACAGCCGTCAAACGCTTCTCATAGTCTTCAACCTGTGCCTAAACAAAACACAGCTACTTTCAACACACTAGAATAAACAGCAACCGGTCGCCAAGTCCCGATCAATGCTCTGTGTGCGCACCCGTGTATGTATAATACACCGTTTTGCCACCGAACAGTCGCAAATATAGTACCTTAAACTGTGGTTTTGCTCTTCTACGGAGTTTGGCCGCAATGGACAGGAGAGGCTGATAGACTCCAGGCTCAGCGAGTTTATCACTGTAACATTCCCAGCACTCCTGCAGCTTCTTGAAACCTCGCTCACACACAGACAATAGGGAAAGAGACACAGCCAGATCTGCCCACTGACGTTCGGTCCTGCAGACAGAACACAAGACGTTACACATAAGAGGGATATTCAGACTGAACATGTCATAAAGCTGCCCAATCTCAATGTTTTTGCGCAGAAAGACGAACTGCACATTGTGTCTGATACTCACTTTGCAGTTCTGAATCGTTGGCAGAGCTTCTCCACTAAACTCTCTGTTTGTCTCTCTTTAGTGATGTAGGAGAAGAGTTGCCTGAGAAAGTTAAATAGAAGTCGTTTATGGTTTGTCACGCAAAACAAGTGAAACTGCAATAGCAGCATTAACGATATCTCACTTCATGATGGTGTTGAAATCCTCCTCCTTCATTCCACGTTCAGGATCAGATAATCGGCTGATGATGTCTGGCAGCAGGTTGTAAATGGCGTTGTCCTGAAGATATAGGCAGAGTATTATAATTGGGGCTTCTCGTTTTTAGAGATATGAGGGATGTGTGTGTGTGTGTGTGTGAGAGAGAGAGAGAGCTGCAGTGGAAAAGCTACCTTTGCAGAGAGCTCGTTGAAGAAGTTGAGAGCGAGGCTGGCGATGTGTGGCATGGGGTCAAGCAGGAGCACTGCAACCTCACTGACCTGACCTTTGACCTTCATCACATCCTTCAGCACCAGCTGTGTCAAAACCGTGATGGCGGTCAGACGTACAGATGCGTTTTCGTCACTCAACCTTAAGACAAATCAGTTACAATACTGGTCACCACAAAGTAAACATTTCAACTCAGCCCTATCCCAACCAAATTGTGAAATTACTACTGCCTAAATTAGTAAAGTACCCCAAATTTAAATGAATCAGAAACCTACAAAATGACAGCAAACTAATACATTTAGTAAGAAATATTTTTCGCAAAACATCCCAAGACCAGTGGTTATTTGTCAAACAGAAATTCATGCGAGACCTTTTGGCTTGGAGCTACCTGGCATAAAGGTTGGGCGTCCAGGGTTCCAGGATGTTGGGAAAGCGGACTGTTAGGTCACCAAGAGCAACAATTGTGTTGGCTCTGACAACAGGAAGTGAGGCTTTCTCCAGCACCGTGAACAGCAGCCTGACATTGTCGTTACAAACAGCAGGACTAGAGAAATAAACAGAGGACGTTAAGAGTGCTCGCCTGAAGAAACAAATATTATATATTATAATATGTTTCAAAGTAAAGAACATAAATGTAACAAAAAGATTTGCCATAACAGGAGTTAATCACATTTCAAAATGTATTAAAAGTAATTTTGAAAAATAAAACACAGCCTTTGAGCATAAAACATTGGCAAAACTTACCGACTGCAAACATTTGAACTGAAGTGTAAATTATAATAGAAATACCTGATCATCATATACTGAGACAGAGCCAGGCAGGCAGCAGTGGTGAGCTGAGGGTGGGAATATTTGCCTGGAGAGCTGCAAACTTTCACCAGCAGAGGCAGAAATGCACTCAACATGTTCCCTTCTGCAAAAAAACCAAAAAGGTGCAACAGGGATCAGTGCTTTGTCAAGAAGGTAAAACGTTCAATAAACAATGTTTGAGGATTTAATTCTTTGCATTCCGAGCTAAAATGTCAAAATAGTTTCATTAGATGGGCTCACCAGCTAATAACTCGATCTCACAGATCTTGCGGATAAACTCCGCCTCAGTGTCCTCAGCTGAAGCGCCAACTAGCCCAAGCTCCTCCTCCACACAACTGTCATTAGCCGCCTAGCAAAAGAGATAAATCAGTCAAGCCAGCATTATAAATGGAACACTTTAACATGATTGTGGATCAAACGGGTAACAACCAATCAGGGGCCATTCATCATTAACCTTTTTGTTGGCAGGTGCCTTCTTCTCGTCCTCCTCTTCCTTTTCTCCTCTCCTCCGCCGTAGCTCAGAGCTGACACTCCTCTCAAGGTGAGATACCTGCCAGAAGGCCACAGCTCCACACAGTGACAGCACCTGGGCCAAGCTCACACAATTCACTAGAAAAAGAATGAGAACATCTTACTGACCAAAAACCTTTGAGTCTCTTATGCTCACCAAGACTGCATTTTTTAAATCAGAAACAGCGAGTAATAGTCTGAAATATTGATACAACTTAAAATAAGTTGTATTTTCATACATTTTAAAATGGCAAAGCTGAATTTTCAGCAACATTACTCCAGTCTTCATTGTCACATGATCCTTCAGACAGGGCTCGACATTAAGCCTGTTCACACGCTTGTCCTTCGGACAAGTAAATCTGTCATTCACTTGTCCAAGTAAAACATTTGCTTGTCCGGATTTTTTTTGTAAATATAATCTATTGTGAAGCAATATTCTCACCAGTGTTTAATCAGCTTTGACATATTTAAATATGCATATTTGTACCTTTTTATAAAGGGCATTTTTCCATAATCTTATTAAATATAGGATATGCTTCAGCTTTCCTTTTATATTCTTAAATTTGATCTATAAATTAAATTAGAATAAGACACTATAGGCTGTTACCAATCAAATTAAATCATTTACACCGAAATTACAATTGCATTAAATAGTGTTATGAGATTTTAAATATTTTTGAATAAATAAGAAATGTTGGAAAGATGAAACTAAACCACCAGTAGGTGGCAGCATGTGACCGTCTTAATGAGCGAGTCATTGAGTCGATTCAGTGAAACGGCTGAATCATTCAAGAATTTGGCGGTCGTTTACGAATAGGCCATTGAATATTTGATTCAACCGATTCATTAAAACGCTGAATCATTCACTAACACACACTGTTGCTGTGAGATGCATTACGGTTCTGCTGTGATATTTGTTTGGAACTATTTTGGCTGCTGAAATAGAACAAAAACAGTCCATATTCCTTCTAAAATGTAAGTGACTATTAGGCATGTGCCGGTATCAAATTTTCATGTTGCGATTAATTGCTGAAGCTTTTATCACGGTATTATCACGATATTGAAATAAGTTGCAAAAAAAGTGTTGTCATACTATAACAGGTTAAATCACTTTCTTATAACAAAATATATATATGTATAACAAAAGAACCAAACATTTAAATACAATAAAGCAATACACAAATGTATAAAGTAAACAAATATTTTAAACAGATTAAAGTGCAAAAGATTTATAAAGAACAATAGGTAAGCTGAAATGTACATTTAACTAAGATTAATACATGCTTTAGAAGTATTTTTCATTGTCAGTTTGTTAATGAATGAACTAATGTTAAATACTGGAGCCTTGTAAAGTGTGTGATTGAACAACAGTCAGAACATATTCAAACAATATCTAGGGCATGTCATTTAGTCCAGATTAAAATATAAAAAGCAAGTTTGAAAATGAATAGCCTTAAGTATTTAAGTATTATGTAGGTTATGTGATTACTGGGGAAACGGCTGCATTTCTGCTGTTCCGTCAACGCCCTCTGCTGTCGAAGAATGAATGTGCACTTCAGCGTGTCTCCTCATTCCGCCATGTGCTCGGCTCATGCACGGTCTATTTACATCATTGCACGTTCCTCTTTGTGTTTTTCATTTTAAACAGTTGATGGGTAAAGTATTCTTAAAATTCATTCTAAAAATCTGAATAATTCGTAATAAATAATTATTCACGGTATTTTGAAGTGCC
The DNA here is from genome assembly GCF_949357685.1 of Gobio gobio. Taxonomy (NCBI): domain Eukaryota; kingdom Metazoa; phylum Chordata; class Actinopteri; order Cypriniformes; family Gobionidae; genus Gobio; species Gobio gobio. The sequence continues at coordinate 47,939,912 of NC_137102.1, forward strand.
CACGATAACAATATTGTGCATGTTCATTATTGCGGTATATCGTATTACCGTTTACCAGCACATGTCTAGTGACTATGTTAAATAATTTTTATGGAACTGGCGTATGAAATCAGTGTCATTTTCAGTCGTGATGGTATTCAGGAAAACAACACTCTTGTTAATGTAATGTTGCTTAACTGTATCATATGTTATAAATATAAAAACTGCACAATTTTAACTGTGTATGTTAACGGAGTTTCTGTGTGTGAGCGGCGCTCATTTGTTTTCGATTTTCTCCTCGAGAGGCTGCGCGAGCCTCAACAGCACAACCTTGTTAACGTCAGTTCGTTTTTTATTATCCACTATCGATTGCCACTTACACTAACTGAATGCAGAATCATTCTTGCACTTTGGTGATTCCCTAGTTATTTTTTGTTTTGACATTTAACTCAGGATACTTGTCCGTCGGGCAAGTAAAATTGTTTTTCACTTGCCCCTTCAAAAAATCCACTTGTCCCGGACAAGCGTTAATGTCGAGCCCTGCTTCAGAAATCATTCTAATATACCGGTGTTTAAACATTAATCATTGCTATATATATATATATATATATAGAATAGAAATATAATTTTTACATTGTTACAAAAAAAAACGAGTATTTTGATCAATTGAATGCTGCCTCGCTGAATAAAAGTAATGATTTTCTTTTGAAAACAAACTTCTAAAATGATGCAAAAGGTCATGTCCACATTACCTTGCTCCTCAGAGCCCTGAGACACGCCTTCCTGATTTTGTGATTGGTCGGCCTCTTTGCCCTCTGTGATTTGTTCCAACAGGAGACGAGCAGAGCGTTGGAGGAGACGGGAACACAGTTGGTCAGGTGACTCTGCTAAGAAGTAGATGAGACGGACCGCCTGTTCCATGAAGGTCTGCCAATGGGGGTCAGACTGGACTACTCCTGTTCAAATCAAGATACAGCCATTACCAAACAGGAGAGATAAAATGAAAAATCTCATGAGAAAGAAATAGGGAAACGAGAGAAGACCATGTTACACCCGTCATCAACAGATTGGGTGTTTCAATCCCAAGCAGACAAAGCTAAATACAAGTATAAATGGGTTCATGAATCACATGCATTGTGCACGCATGTGGCCACATCACATTTGTAACATAAAAGCGTTGGGGGGGAAATGTGGCAAAGCAAGGGCTTAAAAGTTTAGTACAGCTTTTTAACCAACACCAAAAAAAGCTACAAGAACACATACCATCAGCAATGGCCTGGGACAGACAGCTGAAGAGATGGTGGTCCATAGGAAGCCTGAAGGGGACTCCCTTGGATTGCTAAAACACACAAGAACATACAAATCAGCATATTAGAATAATTTCAGAAGGATCATGTGTCACTGAAGACTGGAGTAATGGCTGCTGTAAATTCAGATTTGCCATTACAGGAAGAAAAAAAAAAAAAAAAATCACATTTTAAAATAACAGTTAAATTAATTTCATATAATACTAGATTTTACTGTACATTTAGAAGAAAATGCAGCATTAGAGACTTTTCAAAAAACCAAACCAAAAAAAATCTCAATTGTAGTATAGACAAGACTGCAACTAAAACGCTCGCATTTGCGACCAAAAATATTATATAAAATATTTGCGAGTGATATTTTTGCTGAGATCACCTTGCCGATCATATAAATGTACATTATCATTAAGAAATGCATGCCTTTTTACCGGCATGATGAGTAGCCCATCACAACTTGTAGCAAAGTTAAAAAAACACGTCAAAATACGCAGAGACAGCGATGATCAGCTTTCCGCGTCAGAAACGCCTTTAAAACGAAAAATATCTGGCCTTTTCAGAGCCCTCATCTCTACTGAGCAACAAAACTGACGACTGTGCCAGCATGAGAGAGATAGAAAATAACAGAGGTGTCATTGAATGAACATCCAAGCAAGTTACTGTAAAAGTGCAGAAAGGCAGTGTCTATTTGTGCACACAACGTGGATAAACATGACAGCTGTGTGGACACAACCTAATCGTTAACAATTCTCGTTTTGAATTGATACTGATATGGATTCTTATCATCAATATATCTTTTAATCTTTGCCGTTTTCTGTTACTGCCTGAACTTCACATTATTTGTAGCGCAGCCATCCATAAACCGCAGAAAGATTTGTACTTAAAGGGTTAGTTCACCCAAAAATGAAAATTCTGTCATTAATTACTTACCCTCATGTCGTTCGACACCCGTCAGACCTCCGTTCATCTTCGGAACAGAAATGAAGATATTTTAGTTGAAATCTGATGGCTCTGAAAGGCCTCCATTGTCACAATGGCACGGTACACTCTCAAGACCATTAAAAGGTACTAAAGACGTCGTTACAAAGTCCATCTCACTACAGTGGTTCTAAAATAACAATGAATCGGCGACAATAGTTTTTGTGCGCAAAAAACCCCTAAATAACGACTTACATAGTGATGACGATTTCAAAACAAGGCATCATGAAGCTTTGAAGTGTTATGAATCAGTGAGCCGAATGATGATTCGGATCGCGTGTCAAACCGCCAAACTGCTGAAATTTGGTGATTCAAACCGCTGATTCGACTCACTGATTCATAACGCTTCGAAGCTTCATGGTGCCTTGTTTTGAAATTGTCATCACTATGCAAGTCGTTATTTAGGGTTTTTTTTGCACAAAAAAACTATTATCGCCGATTCATAAAGTTATTTTAGAACCACTGTAGTGAGATGGACTTTGTAACGACATCTTTAGTACCTTTTAAGGGTCTTGAGAGTGAACCGTGCCATTGTGCCAATGGAGGCCTTTCAGAGCCATCAGATTTCAACTAAAATATCTTCATTTCTGTTCCGAAGATGAACGGAGGTCTGACGGGTCTCGAACGACATGAGGGTAAGTAATTAAAGACAGAATTTTCATTTTTGGGTGAACTAACCCTTTAATAGTCACCTTTTAATGTGTTTGTTTAATCATCGTCACCACGAAATAGAAGCAATAAATGATGTTTTGGCCTGACAGATCACTCAATCAACATTTCAACCTTGGAAAGAACTTGGAATATCATAGAACATCAAATTTACCTCAGAAAAGACATTCAATGCTCAAACTCATTAGTCAGATAGAAAAATAGCAATAGAAAAACTAAATAGATGCAGTGCATATCACTGTATCACACTACATGCACTCATCCATATATTTTTACTTAAATATTATCCATATAATTTGACTTACATGAGAAGGAATGGAAGGAGCTAAAAATTGAATTAAACATCACCCACATAAATTGCATTTGAAGAGCTACCTTTCACCAAATTAACCAAACTATTTATCTGCCTTTCTATACTCATTGGCCAAGTGATGCTGACATTATTATGGTCTGTGACACTGGTTCAGTTTCAGTGTAAAGAATGATTCTTTGTGACTAGTTCTCAAGTTGGAAAAGCAATTCCGTTCCGACTTTAAGGGAATCTTAGTTCCCAGGACATCCACAAGATGGATGGAAATGCAGATGCTGTAAAAGGAGGGCAGACATGACTACACATGAATTAACACAAATAAAACCCGTTAATTTGTTTTGTGGAACTTAAAATAATTTGGCGCCTACTTTTTTGTTTTATAGGAGCCCTGATATACATAAAGTGTATACATACCCTCACATGGTCGGTTATATTAACAATGGTGATGAGAGAGTCTCGAGCCAGCAGATAATCTTCTGCAACCTTCTCACCCAGAGCGACAGAGCAGAGCGTGTCCAAATTACTCAGAACCACCTCCCTCTCAGCACTAAACACAAACAAAAAAGTTAGACAAAGTAATGTACACAAATATTACATTACTTAAGCAGCATGACAAAGACAAGAATGCCCTCAGATTACCAAAGAACCTGCTCATAGCTCATTGGATATTAAAGAGAACAGAGGTTCGACCTGTGTCCGTACACACACACACACACACACACACACACACACACACACACACACACACACACACACACACACACACTATGACTATCCCTCCCATCTCTCTCCTGCATTTCTGTGAAGGAGAGCTTGAGGGGAAGAACTTGCTTAATGTAGGCAGGCCCTTACAGCAAAGCAGCAAATCTCCGCTGCCCAGCCAAGATTACCAGCCAACAGGAGCACAGGAGAGCTCTGACTCTTATCCACTGAGCTCACATTCGCCTTGGTCTCATCATTGGGCAACGTTTTTTATTATGCTGACAGTCTCACCGTGCTGCCATTCCCAGCAATAGCACTGCAGCTCTCCTGTGAAGCGCTTTAGTCTCTCGTTTACCAGAGAACCTCTCCCACAAAACCTGCACCACTGAAGTCTGCAAGGCACTCTCATTGCTGAAAAACTCCTGGACCTGCACCCAAAAAAACAAACAAAAAACAAGTCAATAGAAGAATAAAGTGTGGGAGTGACTGCTTACATGAGGGGCTAAAGACACTCACAATCTCCTCCAGACACTGGACAGTCCCCAATGAAGCATCGACCATCAGCTCTGACAGATTGTCCACTAAAGTCTGAGCCTTTGCTCTGATGGACAAACACAAAAGTTAATTTGAGCTACATTACATTGTACTCTTTTAGCCTTAAGGAGCAAACAAAAATGTTTGCACACCTGGTGTTGTCACCGTGAGGGTTGAGGTACATGCGTCTGTAGGCTTGGATGACGGCGTCCTTGATTGTAACATCAGTGGACCAGACCAGAGGCAGCATCTTTCTGACTCCACACACGGAGTCGGCCACACTAAACTCAAATGCTGTGACACAGAACTGCACAGCCTCCTGCACAACTGAAAGAGGGAGACCAATCAGAGAAAACTAGTCAACTTAACCCTCTGGGGGTCTTCAGTCATTTCTTACCCGAATTGTTTTTTCTTTTTAATCAGGGTTCCCACTCTTTCATGAACACCAGATTCAAGGACTTCCAAGGACTTTTTAAAGCACCTTTTATTTTAAATCAAGCACAATAAATACGATAAATGTGGGTGTGTTACTGCTAATATATCAAATACCTACTGTACCTGTTTCTATCATTAATGCAGTAATGCTAAGGCATATACTGACAACTAAAATACATTTTCCAATTGGGAAAAATTTCCAATTTTACAAAATTCAATGAGGAAAGAGGCTGGTGTACAAGAGCGAGCGAGTTTTAACGAGAGATCTTATTCCTGCATTTAACATTTATTTCACACTAGTTTTAGCTTTCTTTTTTATAAATCATTACTTAATTAAAACATCAAAATATAGAGATAATATTGTATACATGAATTTTCCAATTAAATGAAAAGATATGGACAAGTTGATTGTTAGGCATTAAAAATATGCAAAAAATTATTAAATCACCTGTACATGTACCTTTTTAAAAATCAATTTAAAGGCTTTTAAGACCTGCACATATTATATTTAACATATATAACTGCTGCCGTAATAACAGCCCATTTCAAATGTTTACGTGCTTTTCTTCTTTTTATTTTTTGAGTGGTGATGAAATATTGCTCTTGTAAATACTTACCAGCATTTCAGTAATTAAAGTCTAGATTTTTTAAAATGCATCAAAATTACAGCAAAGCGCAACCATACGGTGCCCTGCAGGGGTCAAAAAGGATATAAACAGTGAATTTTGAAGATATCTCATCTCGGACGCCAATTAAATGACCACACGACCTTGATGTTTGTCAAAAAACTGTAGGTAATTCGGTGTGGGATTTTTATGGTGGTGGGAGAAAAACACTGACATTCTGGATTCGGGTGGCAATAAAAATCACTGACTAGCCCCTTGTTCTGGCAGCGCATGAAAGCCAATTTTTGTAATAGCACCATGCTACTCTAACAAAATGCAGTTCATGCTTAATTCAAGCACTTTCAAGTACCTATGTTTGTTTTCAAGTACTTTCCAGGCCTTGAATCCATGTGTCTGAAATTCAAGAACTTTCAAGTACTTTCAAGAAGCGTGGGAACCCTGTTTAATGTTAAAAATCGTAGCTTCATCGGAATGGTCCGAAACTTGGTGACTTTATTGGTACTTGGTATATGAACACAAAAAAAAATTGGGGACAGGATTTAAAAAGTCTAAGTGGTCGTAAAAAAAATAGTCACACTCAGGGTCTTCGGGTCAAAAATGACCCCCATAGGAAATTGGCAAAAATATGAAAATAGAGTTGTGCATACAATCTACAAATCAGCCAGGAAGCAGAAAAAAGGACTCAACAGTGAAGGGGTGAATCTCTAAAACATCAAGAGTGCAAAACAGACAAAAAAAACCACACAAAAACACAATTAGCTTTTGGAATGGCACGCGTTAATTTGTGTGTGCGTGTGTTTTTGTGTGTATAAGTGTGTGAGGTTTTTTTGTCTGTTTTGCACTCTTGATGTCTCAATTATCTCAGAAAAAATATTATTGAACAAAAACGTATTTCATTGATTTTACTCAAATCTTTTTTTATCTTAATCCCGCCCTCCGGGTCATTTGACCCGAAGACCCTGAGTGTGACCCATAAATGAAGAACCCCAGCAGGTTAATATTAAAAGGATAGTTCACCCAAAAATGCTAATTCTGTCATTACTCACCCTCATGTCATTCCAAACCCATAAGACCTTCGTTCATCTTCAGAACACGAATTAAGATATTTTTTATGAAATCCGAGGGCTCTCAGGATTTCAGCTATTTAATTAACACTTTCAAGGTCAAGAAAGGTATTAAAAATAGTTAAAATAGTCCATTTGACTCCAGTGGTTCAACCTTAATTTTATAAAGCGACGAGTCTACTTTTTGCGTGCAAAAACAAGCAAAAATAACGACTTTATTCAACAATTTCGTTGTGGCCTGTGTCGGCCTCCTACGCAGTTTCCACTCTCAAGATCTACGGCAGCCGATGCAGTTCACGTGAGCACAACACCGTAAACAGCAAAGGAGACTGGCGCAGGCCAGAACGAAATCATTGAATAAAGTCGTTATGTTTTTGCGCACAAAAATATATTTGTCGCTTCATAAAATTAGGGTCACATGGACTATTTTAACAACCTTTCTGGACCTTGAAAGTGTTCATTAAATAGCTATCTATGGAGGGGTCAGAGATCTCTCGGATTTCATCAAAAATATCTTCATTTGTGTTCCGAAGATAAACAAAGGTCTGACAGAATTTGCATTTTTGGGTGAACTATTTAAAAGTCACAATGAAACAAGTAGCAACAAATCTTTTGTATTGTAACACATATTTGAGGAAAGCGAATTATCAAGAAAAACTTGATACTTCATAGTAATTACCTGTAGTTGTTTTCCAGTACAGCATGTTGTTAATGACAGCAATGGCTCTTTCCACTTGTAGAGCAAAGCTTTCTGTGTCTTTTAAGTACTGAACCAACATCTCCTGTTTTTTTAGTTCACTCTCTCCCCCTTCATTGCCTCCATCCTCTTTCTGTGGAGTGAGGGGAGCTTCGCTTGCCACAGCCTCAGGTGTCTCCTGCTCTGGACCTGAGAGGAGAGCAATACACATCACATGTTTTATTTGGACTAGGAACCCTGTTCATCTTATCAAGGCAGGTGAGACAAATGAACAAGTTTTTGTCTATCACATGGTACTACTCAGCAAAGTTGCTTTAAAATGGAAGTTATTAAGAAGACTAATTCAAAAGGAGCAAGAAACATACCCTTGAAAAGTGTTGCGAGCGTGTTGATCAGCGTTTCTGCATTCAAATCAGCCAGATCTGAGAAGAATGATGACTCTGGGAATAGGGAGTGTGCCCGCATACAAAGACCAACTGCCTTCCTACACAAAGGTAAACACCACACATTGCATATGTGTGTGCAGAAATAAGAGTATGAGAAAATGTGTGTTAATTCACATGTACCTGTATTTACTTTCCCGGAGAAGCTGTGCAATTTGGATAGCAGTGTCCCGGTCGCTTCTTTCCTCCTCTCCCCCAGTCTCCACCTCCTCATCTTCTTTATCCTCTTCCTCACTTCCAGGCTCCAGCTGTGCTTTCACAGTCATCTCCACCTCAGGCTTCATTGCATCCCAAAGATCGGCTGCAGTGATGACTGCAACTACAAACACAAACCTAAGAATCATACAGCTGAACACAAATTGATAGTGATAGTGACTCAGACTATAGCTGAAGACTGAAAGGAGCAATTCATTTAGAAAAGCAACATACCAGGCAATTGCTCTTTCTGGACATCTCTCATCTCTTTTAATTTGGCCATCTCCTTATCCAGTGGCTTTTTTAGATCTACACTGCTTAACTTCATATGGAGAAAAAAAAAAAGCAGGTACATTTAATTCTTGTTAACAGATTAAGTCTGTTCAAAAGATTGAGGCTGTAAGATTTTTTTTAAAGAAGTCTCTTATGCTCACCAAAGTGTCATTTATTTGATCAATGCAGTAAACTAATATTGTGAAAAATTTAAAATAACTTTATTTTAACATTTTTAAAAATGTATTTATTCCTGTGATGGCAGCTGAATTTTCAGCACCATTACTCCAGTCTTCACTGTAACAGGATCCTTTAGAAATTATTCTAATATGCTGATTTGGTGATCATGAAACATTACTTTTTATTATCAATTTTGAAAACAGAACAGCTGCTTAAAATTAATTTCAATAGAAAGTTCAAAAGACCAGCATTTATTTGAAATATATATTTTTGTAACAATGTTAAGTCTTTAGTTTCATTTGTGCATGATATGCTGAATAAAAAAATAAAATAAAAAAAGATTTACTGACAGCAAACTTTTGAACATTAGGGTATCTACCAGATGATTTAATTGAGCATGTTTGTGTACCTTGCAGCTGTAAGGGTTATGAGCAATGAAGGCAGCCAGCAGCTGGATGGCGCTCTTACACACATGGACAGACTTGTCACCCAGACGCCCAACAGTGAGCTCCATAACTTCAGTGTACCTGCACAGAGGCAGGGCCTGTCAGAGGGAGAAGGATGATTATATCTCAAGAAAAATACACCTTGTTTTCTGTTGTCATGAAGGAGCATAAGGCACCCACCTTACTGTTGACAATACGTGCATAGACCTGCAGCACACGGGCTCGCACATGCGAGTGGGCATCATGGATGTGCTCCTGCAGTGTGTCCAGAAAACGATCTCGGCTGGTACGAGCAGAATCATCCAGCTTATCACCAGACAGAACCCGGACTAGAACGTCCCCGAGAACCTCACACACAGCCACTCGCAGACTTGGACTCTGTCCAAACACAATGATGTTAACAATTTTTTCTTTGCTTTAGTGCGTTCTCTTTTCAGTAAAGTGACATTGTAGCATTGTATACTGCAAATTAGGGTCTGTGACAAACTGCTTATGCTCCACAATTCTAAGTTGCTTTGGATAAAAGCAGCTGTTAAATGCATACATGTAAGTGTAGCACAAATGTCACAAAACCAAACACTTTTCTTAAATGGTTGCCCTCAGATTACCAAAGAGTGCGCTCAACACCAACAGAATTACTCCAGAGAACTGAGGCTCAACCCATCACACACACACACACACACACACACACACACACACACACACACACACACACACACACACACACACACACACACACACACACACACACACACACACACACACACACACACACACACACACACACACACACACACACACACACACACACACACACACACACACACACACACACACACACACACACACACACACACACACACACACAACAACTGTAAGCCCTCTCCTTTCTCCTCCCCTATATCTTCAAAGGATAGAAATTAAGGAGGAAGAGGCTTGATGAATGTAGGCAGGCCCTTACAGCAAGACAGCAAACCTTCACTGACCAGCCAAGATTACCAGCCAATAGGAACACAGGAGAGCTCAGACTCAAATTCAGTGGGCTCATATTCGCCTTGGTCTCATCACTGGGCAAAAATCCAATGACAGAAGCAATGTACTAGAGAACATGATGTGTGACTGTACCTCTCCCTCCAGGTGTGTCAGGAGAACACTGATGTTGGGGATCATGGTTTCGGGTACCAGAGTACTGAGTTCAGACAGAAAGCTGGAGAAAGCCTTCACACCTGAACCTTCTCTAGCTAGTTCATCACTCGACTTTTGACCAATCTCTCTGAAATACACACATAGAAATGTTGAATTGGATGAAAAGCATCAATAGATGAGCAGTACAATCAAAATGATATATCATGGTAAAGACATGTTTAATAAAATAGTTACTCTGCTGTAAGTTTATTAATAAAATGTTATACATTTCAAATAACTAGTAGCATGATAGATGCAACCCAAAAGAGATTCATAAAGCGAATTAGATAACTGTATTTTTGAGGTTTCAGAAGTACATATCAGCTTAAATTTCACCTCATGATCTCTCCAACGATGGCCTTGACCCCGTACTCTGTGCTCCAGGCAGCCACAGCTTGCGCACAAACTGATGCCAGCTGCTCAAAGTGCTGCAGGAGCTGGATCACCTTCACACATGCTCCTGTACAAGACATAGAGAGTGTATTCAGGACACACTCCGCTCAACATCTACAGCATTGTAAACCCACTCATGGGTGTGTGATGTGCATATAAACCCACCCAACATGTGATTATATTTCTTCACCATGATTCCGAGCACATGAATGATGGCATCTCTGGTGGACTTGCTCTTCACGTGGCTTATGGTGGGGTTTTCCAGGAGTTTATAGCAACAGCATGTCACACAGCTACATAAACCAACAAACATTGCACAAGCAAAAACGGACAGTTATGATCAATGACGTCATACAAAGCTTAAAAATATTAAAGAGCACCCATCATGGCATTTAAAATGTTCCAAATATTGTTTTAGAAGTCCCCAACAACAGTTTTGCATGCATGCAATGACAAAAAAGACTTTAGTTTTCTTATAATATGCATTTATTTTTACCTGTTTTGACAGCGATTCTCAAATGATTCCTTTAGTGATTCACTTTTCAAAACCCCGCCTTTACGTGACGCTAATCAGCGGTGATTGGTCCGATGACCCAGTCAGTTGTGATTGGTATAGTCTGTGCAGATATTTTCGGAAACGGAACGCCCATCAAAGTCTTATAATGACAGTAATTTGTTAATATGTGTCAGGAGTTATGAATATGAAAACCGCGTCGGTACTGTTTGATTGTAATATGAGCCTCAGCTGATCTCATTCATAAAAAAACTCCTCACGAAGACTCGCGACAAATCAACATCCCTCAGGGCTTTTAGTTCAAAAGTGTGCAGATGAGGAGACATATTGATAGATTCTCATATGTCTGTGTCAAATTTCTAAACAGAGGAGTATTTTTTATTCAATACTTCCTCAAAATGGGCAGAAATAGCCTAATCATGAGCGATTGAGTCTCGTGTTGTTTTCAATTCATACTGGCAGCCGGAGGGCGCTCTGTGCACATGTAATCCATATATGGTACAGACAGACGAAGAAGATACCATGTGCCATAATAAAAGTCCATAATAAAAGCTTCCTGAGATCGCGAAACATACATTTGACGACTAATAATAAACACTCAATCGCGACGATGTATGGTTTGTCTTCAAGCCACCTAGTCTTCAAATGCTCATCCTTGGGCAGATGAAAAAAGTTTGCTTTTGAGTCGCACTTCAGAACACAGGGTCTCGTCGCCATGATGTTTTCTAGTTTTCACTGGCGTCTTGGAGCGCAATAAGTGGGCGTATCGTATTCAAATAACTTGACAAGTTGACGTCAACTAGTCAGAGAAAAAGCTTCGGTCTTCTAACGATTCTTAAAAATGACTCAGAGTCGACTCTTACTTTTGAAAGAAAATAACTATATATACGGTGCACTCTCATATTTCAAGCTATCACAGGATGTTTTTGTTCACTTAGATCTATGTTACACACTACATGAAAGGTAAATTTCAAAATTCCATGATAGGTGCTCTTTAAACAGAGCAAGGACACCAGACAGTGCGTTACCTGACAAACTCCTCCTCCACTAGAGACAGACTCCACAGAGTGCGAATGTCCAGCTGCAGCAGTTGAGTCAGACACTGAAGAACGGTCTCCCTCTCACTGTCCCACTGCAGGAGACCTTTTCCGGCGACTTTATCCTTCTTACGACCCTGAAAGAAACAGAGAGGTTTAAAATGTTGTACACATAAAAATCAAGCTCAGAAGCAACAGTTGTTGCCCTCAGATTACCAAAGAAAGCGTTCACAGCTATTTGGCCCATTAGGAGATGTGAATCTTTGCTAAATGACACATTTACACACACACTCTGGGACATACTTAAACACACACACACTGTAAGCTGTCAAATCAGCCACAAATGTCCATTTCTAAAGGAGAATTGTATTATGAATGACAGCTGGCATTGATATGGGTGGGCCCTTACAGCAGTGCAGCAAATCTCCACTGCTCTGCCAAGATTACCCACCAATCAGATAGCAAGAGAACACAAGATCCCAGCCAATAAGCTCATATTTGCCTTGTTCTCATCACGGGGCATAGTACACTAAAGAACAACTTGACAACATTCATCTGTACCTTGGTAGGTGCAGTGACGATAGTCTCCCTGTATGAGTCGCTCTCAAGTGATTCTGTGAGTTTGCAGAGCAGAAAAACGCTCATTTTCACAGCATTGAGCTGCTGTTTGCGGTCTGCAGCTGGCAGAGAGCCCGACAGGAGGAGAGTCGGTAGCGAAACAGACAGACTCCTGACCACTGAAAAGACAGCATTGTGGGAAATGTAGTTTTGACTATTTGCACATAATTAGAAGTATTAATTAGTTTGACTAGGAGAGATACCAACCTTGTATCAGCAACTCCAGTGTGTCTTCTTTCACCGCCACATCCACTGTGCGACAATGTCTAAGCGCAATCAGAAAATTATGCTTAGACAAATCATGGGGTTAATGTTTAACAGGGCTCATAATATAGCTACCCCGCTGTATTTTACTGTATTACCAACTAGGGGTGGTCACGATACGATACACGGCTCACAATACCGATAATACCACGATACAGCAATTCTGCGGTAATCAATATATTGCTAAACAATCCCATAATGATACATCACGATCTCCGTCTAACTGTAAACAAAATGCCTGTGAAAAGGTTAAGTGCATGTTTCCCAGACTTTGAACTTAAACGTGACTGGGGCATCTATTATTTAACTCACATTGCTGTCCCCCATCCCATTAAAAAACATTTTCTTAGGCTAGTTAACCTATGTTTCCCTTACTCATGTGTTGATCGTCACCTCGAAAAAGAGCCATGAAGTAGCGACGCTGGAAGCATAGAAATCTATTTAAACGCCTTATTTTATTCATTAAAATATAGATATTTGGCGCTAGTGCATCGATTCTCATATTGCACGGAGAAAGACAACGATATATATTGCCCTCTCTATATTTTATTCCACCCATATTACTGACTGTACAATAAGAACTGTCTTTAATGCTTGAAATTTATATTAGTCAGTCTAGTTTATTAGTTAATGGTTCTTTAGGCTGATGATTTTCGTTCATGGTATTCAGCTGCAACAGTATGTTGTTTTGCAAAAGACAGAATAAATATGTTTGATAACTAAATGTTTTATGTGAATGTCCCCACTTACTGCAAAACACTGTATGCGGTGTCAAAATGCTCCAGGATGCACAGAGGCCCTTGACTTCTCAGTGCTGCTTTAAAGCCTTCGTAAGAGACGGAAAAAAAGTAATGACTCCAGTGCAGATCAGAAATTATGAAATATATACAGATTAAACATCACTTACTGTTGATGTGAGAGGGGAGCTGTTTAGCAGACAGCACATCCTGAACCACATACTGGTTAACAGCACCAGACTTAACGAGATCACCCAAACAAACCGGCACGATAAAATCCCACGACATCCCTGCACGCCTAAACAACATCAGGGAGTATAAATATGATTATCTGTAGGAGCAAAAGACACTGCAAAGCAGAAGCAGAAAAATACACATGTATATAACGTTAGTTGTCTGTATTACATAAAAACATTGTAAGTACCAGTACGCAAAATAAAGAAAAACAAAGCGTTATTTGATAGTAATCTGAAGCTATAGGTTTGTTTTGTTTGACAGGGTAAGCTAACATGCTACGCTAACCCACGGTATAATAAGACACAACTCAAATTTCTCTTAGTAAACGATACTTTTCAATGTTTAAAAAAAGTATTATGACATGTCCGAAAACCCACCGTCCAAAACGATTTATCCGAACAACTCCTAACCCGATGAACTGACTCGAAGAAAGTTGACTGGGACTGAACGGTTTGAGTCGCAGCTTTGAATTTCACACAGCGCGCCAAAGGAAGTACGACATCTGACTCCGCCCACTCACAAGCGCCACGCTCAACTGACCAGTAGAGGGCGCTACGCTACTCTGCTCTGCGATTGTTTTTTTTTACTATGTAAACTTGTGAATGTATTTTTTTACAGTCCATGGTAAAAATGCTACATTAAAAACGTAATAACTGTATAAGTTACCTAATGTGGTAATTAAACAATTTTACAGTTGGCTATAGAAAAACTAAAAAAACAAACAGGTTTAATTTTACAGTTACTTTATTGTTACTATGTTACATGTAGGCTACTTACCACAGTAATAACAGTAAATTATGCATAATTACATGCAACTAACCCTAAACCAAACCCTAATCATCCCCTAACCCTATAAGTATGGTACATGAAAAGCCTAGTTATATTACTTATAGCTTAAAATAAAGTGTCACCCAAACAAACTATGAAGTATGGATTAATTTATAAAACAATACGTTTATTATGGCAACAAATTACGTTTTATTAATAAAAATATAGACATTTCCCACAAATCTCTGTTTTAAACCATATCACTTATGTTGAAGTGTCTTGTCTGCATTCTGTTTAGTTCATGTTTATTGCATTATTTATTTATTGTTATCTGGTCCATTTTGTTTTATTTTACTCACTCGAACATGTAAGTTATTTTAGTCCCCAGTCTCGTTAAAAAAAAAAAAACATTTTTGGAACTATGTATCGACGATATACCAAGTCTCTTTTAGGTTTTCATGAGTTTTTCATGGGTTTTTCTTCACAGGACCATCACCATCATCATCAGTGAACATCAGAATAACAATGACTGCAAATAAAACAGTGACAAGCTGTGAACAGTGCAGATGAATCCTCCTATAAAGAGAATCGATCATTGTCTTTATAGGCAGTTAGGAAACTAAATGATGATAGGCCTAGTGTCGATTGGTTGTGTTGGAAGCACCAACAAGGAAACAAACCAACAATAAACCAGTGGTAGCAGGACATAGATGAAAGCAACAATAATTGTGTGCAAGGAATCATACTTTCGTGTAACGTACATATTAAGTAGTTAATTTCCTAATTTTAAGCAAAAAACAAAAACAAAAAAAAACATCTTTGCATTTTGTCACTTTTTTATTATTTATGGATTTAAACGTAATAATTTTTATTGAACATATATAAAAGCAAATATACAGTTACAACCAGGTTACAACTCATTACATAATTTAACAACAAAAATAGAATTATAAACAGTAGACAAAGAGCCAGTAAAATAAACAAATAAAATACAAAACATTGAGCCAGGGGTAACATATAATTTAAAATAAATTGAATTCAAGAGAGAGAGAGAGAGAGAGAGAGAGAGAGAGAGAGAGAGAGAGAGAGAGAGAGAGAGAGAGAGAGAGAGAGAGAGAGAGAGAGAGAGAGAGAGAGAGAGAGAGAGAATGCCTTGAGTCCTATTTTTGTACATTATAAAAAAGGCATAAATATTATACTTTGTGCACAGCGTAGAAGAGATAGTACCAAAAAACATTTCAAGTCTTTGCACAAAAAAGTGCACTTATGTATTAAAAACTCAGCTAGAAAAAGTACTTTTATTTTGACATCATTGCATTCATTTCTCGCTCTAGGCGTCACGAGGTTAGAGTGCATGAAAAAAAAAAAAAACCACACACGTGGGTTGTCTTGTCAGTTCTAGAACAGACAGATATTTTTTAAATACAAGCTAGTTTCGTCCATTATTTTATTCAGTGTTTTAGACGCACGATAAAGATATTGAGCAGGTAAGATGCTCAATGGATACGATGTTTATTTTATAGTTTGCCAGCTGACCTAGTTCAAACCGCATACCAATAAGTGTTTATGAACCAATATTATGCAAAATGTTTACAGATCGGACAACATTTACAGTAAACCATCACAATAGTTGACATGACAGCAATGGAAAAATGTTTATAACACGCCTGTAATAATTTAATAACAGTAGGACTGTCGTTTATATTTTAAAGAAGGATGGAATATTTGCCGGACTCTAACGCCAGATATAAAGATGTGGATTACTGGGATGAGCGGTACCGGACGGAGGAGAGCTTCGAGTGGTTCGGAGACTTCACTAAATTTGAACATTTGCTCAAACAGCATGTGGAAACTGAAGAAAACATTTTGATGCTGGGTAAGTTAGACAGTTACAATACAAAAACTACATTTGGAAATGTTCATAGTAATCTTTTATATCGTTGGATTGTGTGTGTTACATGTGATCAGCAGGGGGCGCTACTGCATTTTTTTTAATGCTTCCACATACAAACCATGACACAAACAAGGTACATAATCAAATCTCTGAATATAACAACATTTTGTCAGCCCTCGGTTGAGCATAGCCAGTAGCAAAAAAAAAAGAAAATACACACTATAAAATAAATTAACAAAAATAATAACTACAAAATGAAAATTTTATCCAAAGGGGCTTTTTACAATAGAAAATTTTAAAATAGAAATAAATTTGAGAGCTTTCTGGTTTTTAACAATTTCTTTTAAGATTTGTACAAGAGTTTAACCTCATTCATCCACTGGTTAAAGTTGGGTTTAGACTTAAACCATCTGCACTTATGAATGAAAAACTTTCCAAGACATAATAATAAGAAATTTATATCAAAGTCAAACTCTTTGTTTTCCAGACAAATACCAACCCCAATTAACTTCACAGTGAGGGGTGGGAGTTGAAACTTCCTAGACCATAACCAGTTCTGCACTTGCTACTGCACTTTGTGTATGTGTGTGTGTTTTTATTTTTTATGGCGCAACCAGCCTTTTTTGTGTGCTAGTTTTAGAGGTTATGAAAAAAATGAATACCACTTTTCCCAAATGACATTAAAGTGGAGTATGATAACATGAGTCATATTAGTTTTTATTGTGAATGTGACAGACAAGCTGCCTCATGTACTAAACTAATATTAAAAAAATAATAATTTGTATGCTTTCAGCCATGTCCGGCAGTCTATTCACAGTACAATGCAGTCCAAAACCACTGGTGCTGTTGGGACGAAATAAGAGCCAAATGTCAACACAAACTTACTGGGTCCATCTTTAATTAGCGAATTATGATATAATGTGGCTTAAACATGTATCCCGAGCAGAGTTATTTCGTATAGCAAAAGTTTATGTGGTGGTTGTTTAATGGTTACATTTAGGTTGCATTTTAGTTAAAGTCACCATGAAATCAAGACCTTATGCGTCAGAGAAACAAGTGTGCAGGCATCTTTGAAAATTTGTCTTGGAACTTCCGTTTTTGTGGTAGCTCTGTTTATTTCTATGGCATCGCTGTTGAAGAGTAATTAGCTGGTGAAGTGGTTTTGCTCATTGTAGCGTTAACGAAAGTTATCACAAGCATTGTAATGTTTGAAGCGGATGTCATAACAAATGTCAATAGACCGGGAAGATTTAAAAATGAGTGGTTCATTCATCTGTAATATTTTACTTTCATGCAGTGGAAATGCAACTGGAAGAACACAACAAGCGCAGTGCCGAGGTTCTGTTTGTTCTTATATTCTTATTCTCCTAATATTGGTTATTCAGCAGATGCTTTTACTTTAAAGGGCATGTTGGTTATGCAGGAACTCCTTCCTTCCAGGGTTTGAACCTATGACCATTCTTGCTCTTCCAGCATTTTAAAAGGACGTAACCCCAGCAACTTAAAAATGTAAGAATATTTAATCACAAAGAGAAGCTCAAGAATAAGCTCCTATCATCTGGTTGGCCTAGACAAGGAACCTTAGTTTCTTGATACGTTTTCAACATTTTGTATTCACAGATTTGTTATTTAGAAAAAAGTCAGGTAGACAAACAATGAGCTGAATTAACATTCTGAAGGGTGGTCTGGTAAAAGTAGTCTTTTGAGTTACTGCAGCGTTGTGGTCCGGCTCAAGGGGGCAGTGTTGCTCAACTCACTCACGATATGGATATATTCAGCTGGTGCTGTTTTGGAGATGAGTGTGGACCTCTGACATGCTCTATGAGATCCAGATCTGTTCTTCAATGCAATGACACAAGCTCCCATCCCCCAGGGAATGGTTCACCTATATCTCAATCCAATTACCAACACTTAAAGTGGCATAATAAAAGCGCATTGGTTTAGGGGTTAGTGTGGGTCAATTTGATCTTTATTTCATGCAGCTTTAAAGAGCATGGATCAATGAAGTGTGTTCCTAACCTAGCGTCTGAAGACCAGTGATTATCCTTGGAATTGTAGTGTTGTATTTTAGATTAGATCAGGGGTTTTCAATCTTTTAGATGCCACAGACTCCCAAACACGATCTTCATTGTGTGCGACCAAATTAATAGTGTGCATAATATCTGGAAAATATTTAGTTTCTACGATTCGTTTCTACTCATCATAGTACTGTATAGTTAGATGTATTAACTATACCTAAGCTCCACAAACTGCAACAAAAACAAATGTGGGCAGTCTGGACCACGAAGCACAACAAACAGTGCTCCAGCCAATAGCCGACAAGAATGATTTCAACCCCCAAATAATTCGTGTCGGCTATTGGCTGGAGCACTGTTTGTCATTATTTGTGGTCCAGACTGCCCACGTTTGTTTTTGTTGCAGTTTGTGGAGCTTAGGCAGACTAGAGAGACCGCGTTTTTTTACAGTGTGTTCAGGGGACAGGCAGCTAGCGGATAGCGAGGAGATGTTTGCTGTATGTGACACAACATTTTTGGCCTAAAAAACGTGACATCGCTTAGAGCACCTTTAAATATTCATTTATTTTTCTATTTTAATACATTTATTTATTTGTCAAATGAAAATTGTGTCATTAATTACTCACCCTCATTTCGTTCCAAACCTGTAAGACCTTCGTTCACACAACGAAGCCTTCAGAACAAAAATTAAGATATTTTTGATGAAATCCGAGAGCTCGATTTAATGACCACTTTCAAGGTCCAGAAGGTAGTAAAGACATTGTTAAAATAAAATAGTCCATGTGACTCCAGTGGTTCAGCCTTAATTTTATGAAGTGACGAGAATACTTTTTGTGTGCAAAAAACAAACAAACATAATAATGACTTTATTCAACAATTTCAGACTCTTATGCTGTTGACGCAGTGTAAACAGCGCAGCGCTGCTTAGGTCTACGGCAGAACGTGGTGCGCATGTGAACGTCGTCGGCCAATGGTAAACCGGCGTTCTGGAAGCGCTGCGCTGTTTACACTGCATCAACAGCGTAAGAGTCATTGTTTTGTTTGTTTTTTGTGCACAAAAAGTATTCTCGTCGCTTCATAAAATTAAGGTTGAACCACTGGAGTCAAATGGACTATTTTAACAATGTTTTTACTACCTTTCAGTGCCTTGAAAGTGGTCATTATATAGGAGAGGCAAGAGAGCTCTCGGATATCATCAAAAATATCTTCATATGTGTTCCTAAGATGAATGAAGGTCTTGAGGGTGAGTTATTAATGAGGGTCCCCTAGAAAACTCCCGAGATAGTCGTTCGATTTTTGCCAAATTAAATCAAAACTCTGAATTTGGTTATTCAAATAAAAAGCATTGAGTGTTTGACAAATGTTGTGTAAATGTTTTTCGAATTACATCAGTAATTCGATTACATAATACATGTTTAAAGAAAAATAGGATTTAATTTCATCAGCTCAGTGAGGAAACACCCTTCTTGTTTTTATGTCCTCCTCCATTTCTCTCTCCCCACACAGACACTCTTTCTGCACCCACATCATATTCCCTCCGTAGCCCACCCTCACAAACACCTCACGTTCTCCGTGACCTTTCTCAAGCGGGGAACCGGGCGGGGAGTTCTGCCGCACTCTCTTCTCTGTAATGACTGTATCTGACTGTAATGTCTTTTATTTATGTAATGCACTAGTCATTACCCTTTACCTCTAAATTGCTGCTGAATTGAATATTTTATGCCACTTCTTTGTTCATCTTCTGGATATAAAATGTTTTTTTCTCTATCCAGCTCTTAATTTCTTCCTCTAAATTGCTGCTGAATTGCTTTGGATTGTGTTATATTTGGTTATGAAATGTTTTCTTTCTCTCCATCCATCTCAGTTCTCTTTTTGTGTGTGTGTGCAACTAGTGTCTAATGGATCAGGATACAATTGGGCAGTTTATTTCATTTTTACATGCTCAACGATACAGCTCTCTCAGAACTGCAACAGCAACATTTGGTCTCCCTTACCCAGAATGCACTGGCTCAGGGCAGATTCCTGAGCAGGGCAAGCTGTTAAGGCTGCATGTGTCTCAAGTTTCTGAGGTTGTGTAACGGTTTGTTGCATTAGGAGAAGTGGATTCTCCTCAGTAAACAGTAGCAGGTTCTGTCACAGAAAGAGGCAGATCCCATCACGCCGTTCTGTTCTGTTCCGATCTGTTTGTGCATGAAACATAATATGGAAAACTAGTTTTTATTTGCTCTGTTAAGATAAGAGTTGGATATATACTATAGATATAGACTTCCTTCCTTGTCCACACAGACCATTAATGGGAACAAAGCTGCAAAAATGGCTCATTCATAAACGATCATGGCTATGATGGCACAACCGTCACTACATTTGCATATCAATGCCTGTTCAGCAATTGGGCTCGCCCTGATGAACGACGTGTAAACTGCTAGCATGTGGAGGTTATTTGATCATAACGTATGTCATTTACATATAGTGGTTTGGTTTTAAAGGTAGCCAAAACGGTTCTATGGTAGTGAGGGGGTGGAAATGGTCATGAAACAAACATATGGCTTTTTTTTTTGGTACAAGAAACTTTTTAATTCATGGTGATCAAGAAATCGTGTTTAGCACATTGTACTTCAGTAATGTGACCGACACTACAGTTCAAAAGTAAAAAAAAAAAAAAAAAAGTAATTTATTCCTGTGATTTAAAAGCTGAAATTTCAGCAGTCACATGATCCTTCAGAAATCATGATTTGCTGCTCAAGAAACATTTCTTGTTATTATCAAAGTTTAAAACAGTTGTGCTGCTTCAGATTTTTCTGGAAACTGTCATGCATTTCTTTTTTACAGGATTCATTAATGAATAGAAAGTTAAAATAACGGCATTTATTTGAAAAATTTTGTAATCAGATAAATGGCTACTTTTGTTCAATTTAATGTATCTTTGCTGAATAAAATATATATTTCTTTAAAGAATGTCTGACTCTGACCTTTGAACGGTACTGTTTTTCCAAGTTCAATGTGAAAAACGTTATGCTCACTTTTTTATCCATCAGGAAATAACTGGATTGTGAGAAGCTGTCTATAGGTACAGTTTATAGGTACAGTTTGCTGGATGAATCTTGTTTACCATAGTTACCCATTAATAGCATACAGAAAACATTGGCACATTCCAGTTTAAAGGTATAGTTCACCCTGAAAGGAAAACTGTAATAATTGGCTTGCTCTGATGTCATTGCCCATCAAGTTTGCCACACTCGTCCTGAAAAGTAAAGCTAAAGCCTCTCTAGCGCCCCCATGTGGTTGGTCCCAGTATAGGTCATAAATCCTGTGTTATGGTCATAAATCCATAAATCCTGTGTATTCTAATGAGACGTGAGACAAACTTAAAGGGTTAGTTCACCCAAAAATGAAAATTCTGTCATTGACTTAACCTCATGTCATTCGACACCCGTCAGACCTCCGTTCATCTTCGGAACAGAAATAAATATATTTTAGTTGAAATCTGATGGCTCTGAAAGGCCTCCATTGACACAATGGCACGGTTTACTCTCAAGACCCTTAAAAGGTACTAAAGACGTCGTTACAAAGTCCATCTCACTACAGTGGTTCTAAAATAACTTTATGAATCGGCGACAGTAGTTTTTGTGCACAAAAAAACCCTAAATAACGACTTACATAGTGATGACGACTTCAAAACAAGGCATCATGAAGCTTCTAAGCGTTATGAATCAGTGAGCCGAATGATGATTCGGATCACGTGTCAAACCGCCAAACTGCTGAAATTTGGCGATTCAAACTGCTGAATCGACTCGCTGATTCATAACTCTTCGAAGCTTCATTATGCCTTGTTTTGAAATCGTCATCACTATGTAAGTCGTTATTTAGGGTTTTTTTGCGCACAAAAACTATTGTCGCTGATTAATAAAGTTATTTTAGAACCACTGTAGTGAGATGGACTTCGTAACAATGTCTTTAGTACCTTTTAAGGGTCTTGAGAGTGAACCGTGCCATTGTGCCAATGGAGGCCTTTCAGAGCCATCAGATTTCAACTAAAATATCTTCATTTCTGTTCCGAAGATGAACGGAGGTCTGACGGGTCTCGAACGACATGAGGGTAAGTAATTAATGACAGAATTTTCATTTTTGGGCGAACTAACCCTTTAACAGTCAAATTACACTTCAAATAAATTGTTTACTAGGGGTGTAACGGTACACGTATTTGTACCGAACCGTTTCGGTACTGGGCCTTTGGCTCTGTGCATGTGTGTACCAAACGGTTCTGAATGCAATCTTTAACAGTTAACAGTCGGCCCGGAACACACTTCAATCCGAGTTCCCACACGAACATATAAGTATTCAGTCCATTTTACCATGACATTCAAACGATAAATGCCGTTTTGACGCTTTTAAATGTGACGTGACTGATCACTGTATAGGCGCGTCAGTTCAAGCGTGCGCCGCGATCATCTGTGAAAACAATTATTGCGTTAGATTCAGAAGTTAATGCAAAAACTGCCTTATGTGACGCTTATGAGTGTTGATTATTAGGGTGAATTCAGGGCAATTGGGACACTTTTTCCAAGTCATCTCAATGGCAAAATGTGTCCCAATCACCCTGAATTCACCCTAAAATTAGTTTACAGCATTATCTTTAAGAAACTTTTAGCTATAATTGAATTCATTTAAGAACAGACACAATTTTTTCAGTAAACCACTGTTGAACCCCTATTGTTTACAAAAAAAGGTTTCTGTCATTTTAGGTAGTTTTTATCACGCTGATGTAAGTTCAAGTATTCATTTTTTAAAGTAAGTTTGGTTTTAGTTAACTATTTGTTGCAATAAAAACTGCGATGTGACGTCATGATTGACAGCTTCTCTGAGCGAAGTTGTCACTGAGGCACCAACTGACTTATTTCGAGAGGAGATTGGAGCTTTATTTATTATTGGAGAAATATATTATTTTTAAATTCATTTAGAATTCAAAATTTCCATAACTGTTTATTTCACACCGACATAATGAGTTGCTCAGCAGTAAACTGTACTAACAGAGACTGCGGGAGTGTGGGCAGGGTTTTGAGATTGCGGCTCTACTTCCTGCTCTCTACTGTGCAAACTCGGGTCCTGAGGTTACTACTGCACAGACGCACGTCCCAAATCAGCGCAAGATGTCAGCACCATATTCGGACATTGGCGGCTTCAGTGGAAGATGATGAAGGGGCATCATCCATCTTTTTTACAGTCCATGTTGCAATCACGTTTTTTTGCAATCAAGATAGTTCAGAACCACATTCTAGTATACTACTCCTACTACTTTTACAATATCTTTCAATGACAGAAATAGTAGGAGTAGTATGCTAGTAGTAGTAGTATACGGTTCTAAATTCACCATTAGTGATTATTTTGTCCTTACAATTAAAGTTAATGGGGTCCAACACTGTTTTGGATGAAAATGGTTCTTTTTTTTTTAAAAACATTCTTTCAAAAATATCTTCTTTTGTGTTCTGCAGAACAATGAAAGTCATACAGGTTTGGAACACCATGAGTGTGAGTAAAATGAGGACAGAATATTCATTTTTGGGTGAACTATCTCTCTAAAATCATTAGTTAGGCCATTGAAATTGATGTCAGTCTGGGTTTATACAAACTAAGGGATGAGAAGATATCATTTTCTGTGGTATTTGACAGTATGCTGTTGATAGATTTGTATTAAACCCAAAGCATTCCTTTAATGTTGTTTATCCATGTGTATTTCTAGTAGGTCTTCTCAAGTGTTATTTTTTCCACTCAGTCAGTGGGCAAACTCGCATTCATTAGAGTCATTGCTGACAGAATGGAAAGAGCAAAGATAGGGTAGGGAGGCGATAGGGTGGTCTTTGAAGTGCCTGTGGCAGCTCATTCCAGCGAACCATCAGCAGGGTCCCCCATACACACTCCTCTCTCGGTTGCTATTGGTTTCACTGCTGTACCTCACTGCAGTGAACAAGCTAACAACGAAGGAGAGATGTGTTAAAGTGTCCTTTGTTGTGTGTCAGAACAATCACATTTCATCTTCAGTGAAATCCTGAAGAGTTGGAGGGAATTGAGTTTTGAATGGACCATCTTGAATAGAGAAATCATGAGTCACTATCGGTCAGAATGAGTGTGTGAGTCAGTCTCTTTTTCTCTCACTCTCGGCATTCATTACCCCCAGAGACACGTAACACGTTCTGAACCCTGAAGTCCTGCGGTCTAGATCTGCTGCGGCTGCGTTAAAGATACATCACTTTATGAATGAATGAATCAGTGAAGGGATGAATGAAAGAGACAGAGCGAATGAATGAACGGTGGGGGAGGGGAAGGCTGCGGTGTTATGCGGTATCTACTTGACCCTGCCCATCCTTTTTTGTTCTTCCTTCCTCTCCCCCTGCCGTCTGATTGGCCGAGAGGATTCAATGCTGCTGGAAGGTACTGCAGTCATGTGGGGGTTACCCCCCTCCCTCCCCACCACAACCCCTGCAGTTTATGAATGAAAGTTGGAAAAATTGAATGAAGAAATGGGTTGCATGTGAGCGAATTGTGTGTGCTCAGTGCTCACCCACTGTTGTGCTCAATTGGGGATATCTGTCGTGTTTTGGCTATTTAAATGTATTTGGAATGCATACTGTATATTCATAAGAATAATTTATTTACTATAATTTTGTGTGTGTGATATTGTAGTTAAATGAGTGTGCTTGTGTAGAAAATATGGCTTTTTGTGTTGGACATGGTTTTTGGTATACATGAATTTAGCAATTTTGCAAAATACAGTAATGTGGAATATTCTGACAAATTAATCATTTTCTATTTTGACATATTTTAATAATATATTCCTGTGATGGCAAAGCTGAATTTTCAGCATCATTACTCCAGTCGTCAGTCACTTGGTCCTTCAGAAATTGTAATTAGCTGAATATCTTATTATCAATGTTTGAAACAGTTTAGTTTTGCATTATACACATAAAAATATAATGCAATTTGATATATTCATGGGTATAATTTTCGAAAAATATATGTTTTATATGTTAAAGAGGGTGCGCTGTGTGTCTGCATATAAAATATGTTTTTATGTTTTGGACCTTGTTTTGTGTAGGTTATTTTTATGCATTTTCATTATGCATAAGTGTGACCTTGTAGAATGCACATGCATTATGTGACCTTGTGAAATTCTGGCTTTGTGTGTTGGACTCTTAAATGTGTTGCTTATTTGTTTGCAGATCAGGGAGAATTCCTCTCATTCTCTCTCTCTTTCTTTCTCTCTCTATGACCCGTGTCTGGAATTTTAACTGGGTTACCCGGGCAACAGGGCTCGGATGATAGATGGGCTCTCCTCCGATAAATGGGGCAGTGGATGCACATGAAAAAGAACTGTTTGTGTATGTGTGATTTATGTGGGCTTGAGTTAAACCCTGTACCTGATAACTGCACATTAGAGATGCGCGGATCAGCTTTAATGTCATCCGAAACAGCTGTTAAAAATAAATCATCCACCTGCTACCCACCCGAATCTATGATTTTCACTAATTTAGATAACCTCACCCAACCCGCACCCCATCATCACATTACAGTTATTCTAATTCTCAGTCCTAAGCGTGATATGGTATCATATTATACTGAAGAAGGCTGCTTTTAAATGAACATTTATTTCAAGTAAAAGTTCTTCTTTGGCAAAATTGCATTTCCTTAACAGCCTAAACACACAGGTTTTACTCCCTTCAAACTTAAATTGAAATGTTGCTGTTTCTGTCACTAAAACTTCCCGAACACACACAAAATAAATTAAAGATATTCACCCCAAGCAAAGATATAGATATAGGATGTAGGCCGTTACATATCACATACCCAGCACTTGAATCGCCCTGGTTAACTAACTGGGTAACACTGTACTTTTCTTCCCTTCCTTATGTGTTGTTTTTAATTCTCCTTTTTGAAATTTCCCTCGGATCTGTTTTGCCTCCATTGCTGCTTAAACAAGTGGACTCCGCAACTGCATAGCTTCTAGTCAAGCTACAAATTAGTGCCTGATGAAAAGCTTTAAACACGTTAATATTTCCATCATTTTGGAAAACACTCTCATCAAAATAATTTCTGTATATTTTTAGTTAAAGCTGTTATTAAAGCTGCATGTTTTTAAAGTTATTAAAGACCCCCTGTGGTGAAAATCAAGTTTTTAATGTTGTTTAAATGTCTTTGTGATGTGTTTAATATGTTTTAATACAAACCATGTGCAAAGTCATGTCAACACTATTTTCGCCTTAACTTAATAATTAACCTTAACAGTGAACCAATTATAGTCTTATAAAAACAATTTGAAATCGCTGGTGTAACCGACAGTCAGTAATTTTGGTGATCAAAATTTTAAGGGATACAATTATTGACTGCAGGGGCATTATTATAAATCTTTTTTTCACCCTAAATTAATTGGAATATATCTTTTTTTTATTACTTGGCCTGCTGGACCAGTGGTGTAAAGCAGGGGTTTTCAAACTGGGGTCCTCCAGAAGGTTCTATGGGGTCCTGAGAAAATTTAAGTATAAAAAGACAAAGCAAAAATGGATAAAGTCTTCCGAATATTCTAACGGTTTCATTTCTAAATATTTCTCTCCTTTCTTGCCGTATACATTCCAGAAATGTATGTTTGCTTTGTATCTTTCTCGTGAGTTTTTCTCACTATAGTCCACTTTATCTCACTCACTGGGGTTGGAAAAAATCCTCCGATGACGCAAATATCGTCATTTTGTGTCATCTGAGGATTTTTTGGCAAGAGGCTAAAGACTACAGCCACTAGATGGAGCTGTTCCGCATGTTATCAACCCGTCCATAGGGGAGAGATCTCACCAACAGAATGTAAGACACAGACGGCCACACGAACATTCATAACGGAGCAATGCAGAGCAAAGTGAGTGTTTCAACTTTTCAATGAATTCCTGTGATAGTTTAGCTTCTATATGCGATCAGAAAACGTGCCAGACTGGCGCTTAACGTTACCTCAGCTCTGCTCAGCTCTTCGTGATGAATGAAATCTGACACTGCTGCGTCTGTGCCGTGACTTTCGTTCGGCTCACTCACACTTTATTGAAAAGACACGGTTAGTTTTTAATTGTAGTGTTTATTCTCTAACTGAACGAAATGATTGTATTACTATGAAGATCAAAACGACGGTGTACGGAGTGGCCTCGTAGGGCAGCGAAGCAAGTGCATTCTGGGAGTTGTTGTCTTTCATCCACATGAGACAAAAATACATTTTCTGTCTTTTCTCAGTCTAGAAGGCACCAAATTCAAAAATAATTTCACATTTCTACTACATAAATGACCCAGTTTAAATACAAAGCTTAATGCTAAATCACTGAAGTAACCCTTTAACTGAGAGGCTGTTGTGTCGACATTGATTTATTGCAATATTGAGGTGTTCAGTTTTATTTTGATTTTAGAAAATAAACGTGATTGCTCTCCTCACAAATCAATCGTTTCGTGTTTTTATTTTTATTTTACTAGCATGTCTCTTAGGTGTTGAGGACTAGTGCATCTTTGAGCCTACATTCAGTACTGTTTAAATCATATACTCTTGAGACTTTTTACTCAAGTGGTATTGGAATTGGTGACTTGTAACTTGTGATGGAGTCCTATTCACTGTAGGAATCTCTATTTTTACTCAAGTATATTTTTCAGGTACTCTTCTCTGCACTCGACCCATCACATACGCACTTGTATCCTATTCCCATAAGGATCCAACTAACCAACTCTGACTCACATAAACGTATGTTTTCTCCCTTGGGTTAATTTGTATGAAGTCACACTCTTTGTGTGTTGTTTATCTGCTGAAACCTTTCATTTTCCCAGCACTTAATCACACAGCACTCACCTCAACCTGTGAGTCAGGCATTAGTTCTTCCTAAGGAATCTCTGGATGTGTTTGTGGTTTGTCTTTACTGTCGGACTGCTGAGAGAAGTTTGTCAGTGGTTCGGATTTTATATTGGCTTCAGATCGTGCTTATGATGGATGGGGGACTCTGTATTTGGGTCAGTATTAGTTTTACTTCCACTTCATTGTAGAACCAAAGCCTGAGTTCTGACTCTGGTGGTGCAGTGCGAGTCGTAACTATGGCAACCAAGTTTCTCATCTCTGAAATACTTTTCCCACCTACACTGTACCAGTGCCAGGGCCCAATCTGAACCCATTCCATATGTTTTCCACCATTTCTTGCTGGAAAATTAGATTTTGCCCCGTTTACGTGATGGTCTTAAACAAAGAACCACTAAACATCAGTGACTAGAGGGCAGGATGATGTTGTTACCAAGTAAAGTTTTCAACAACAGTGGCTTAGTCTGTCTAGACTGATGTGGTAAACCTAGATCGGTCCCAGTATAATCAACAAACAAAGCTGTCTACACTGATTGTGCCTGATAAGCACAATGCATGCAATGCGCCATATGCGCCATATGTCACTCTATTCATATTTTTTCCACATTGCACTGTTCAGTTTAGTTATTTTAAATGTTCTCTATTTTTAAATAAATTTAATGCACCCTTGCTGGAAAAAAAAAAGTATTAATTTTCTAAAAAAAAGTCTTATGGACTGACCCTAAACATTTGAACGGTCTATTTATGCAATTTATTTATGTAAATATGACATTGATTGATACATTTTATTAAAAAAAGATACCATTAAATGCTCACACTGAGCTTGTAATAATATAATTTAATATTTAAAATAATTTAATATCATTTATAATATAATATACATATTTTTTTATGTTCCTAAAAAGGATGAATAAATCTATTTTAACTGTGAGCAGTTTGCACAGTAGTATAGTCAGTTATATCGTTCATTAATCCGGAAGCATTACACAATATTCGTTCCCTGAAGTGTGCATGTGTGACTGTGCAAGGACTGGAAGTTCTCTGGAGGTGTGTTTGAGGGCCAGATGGCGTTTGTCCACAGGAAGTGAGTTGTGTCTGTCGACTCCTGACAGATCTCGGCTCTGACTAACAGACAAGACAATCTCTCAACAGCAGCAGTACTAATATGTGTGGGAATTAGTGTTATGTATCCCATCTCACACTTCGCTGTGTGTTAAACGGGTGTGTGAAACCTCAAGTGTTTCTGTCATGACTGACTCTTTACTTGTGACTGTTTAGCGTATTAGCCGAGTGTGATTTTGAGACGAAAATTCCTCCTGCACCATTTTGCAAAGCAGGAACACTATTTTTTTTGTACACATCCATAAGTACAAAAATATGCTTTGTTTATGCCTATAAATGGATATTTTTGGTTAAAACACTGACTACAGGTCTGTTTTCACTCTGCGTTGAACAGTTTTAGTGCAATATATCTCTTCATTAGTGCAATTTTTATAAATATTTGACTACATAATTGTTTCCTTTTGTACTGTATGTTTAATATTTGTGTTGTACGTAATATCGTTTGTGTTTTTTGTATAATATTTCCGGCACCAAGGGAAGCACTTCCTAATTGCGTTGTACATGAGTATAATGAAAATAAAGGCTTTCTATTCCATTCCATTCCTAATTTCGATGTTCGTGAGTATAATGACAATAAAGGCTTTCTATTCTATTCTATTTCTAATTTTGTTGTACATGAGTATAATGAAAATAAAGGAATTCTATTCTATTCCTAATTTCGTTGTACATGAGTATAATGACAATAAACGCTTTCTATTCTATTATTCCAATTTATTCTATTCCATTCCATTCCATTCCTACTGTTGTTGTACGCAAGTATAATGACAATAAAGGCTTCTATTCTATTCCAATTTATTCTGTTCTATTCCATTCCATTCCTACTGTTGTTGTACGTGAGTATAATGACAATATAGACTTTCTATTCCATTCCTAATTTCATTGTACATGAGTATAATGACAATACAGACTTTCTATTCCCAATTTCGTTGTACTTAAGTATAATGACAATAAAGGCTTTCTATTCTATTCCAATTTATTCTATTCTATTCCATTCCATTCCTACTGTTGTTGTACGTGAGTATAATGACAATATAGACTTTATATTCCATTCCTAATTTCATTGTACATGAGTATAATGACAATACAGACTTTCTATTCTATTCCATTCTATTCCTAATTTCGTTGTACGTGAGTATAATGACAATACAGACTTTCTATTCTATTCCATTCTATTCCTAATTTCGTTGTACGTGAGTATAATGACAATACAGACTTTCTATTCTATTCCATTCTATTCCTAATTTCGTTGTACTTGAGTATAATGACAATAAAGGGTTTCTATTCTGTTCTATTCTATTCCATTCCATTCCTAATTTCGATGTTCGTGAGTGTAATGAAAATAAAGGCTTTCTATTCTATTCTATTTCTAATTTAGTTTTACGTGAGTATAATGACAATAAAGGCTTTCTATTCCATTCCATTCCTACTGTTGTTGTACGTGAGTATAATGACAATATAGACTTTCTATTCCATTCCATTCCTAATTTCATTGTACATGAGTATAATGACAATACAGACTTTCTATTCTGTTCCATTCTATTCCTAATTTCAATGTCCGTGACTATAATGACAATAAAGGCTTTCTATTCTATTCAATTCTATTCTATTTCTAATTTAGTTTTACGTGAGTATAATGACAATAAAGGCTTTCTATTCTATTACAATTTATTCTATGCTATTCCATTCCATTCCTACTGTTGTTGTATGTGAGTATAATGACAATATAGACTTTCTATTCCAATCCATTCCTAATTTCATTGTACATGAGTATAATGACAATATAGACTTTCTGTTCTATTCCATTCCATTCATAATTTTGTTGTACGTAAGTATAATGACAATAAAGGCTTTCTTCAGTATGCATTACCGTTGCTGTCATATTAACACTGAAGTAGCATTATTTTACCAGCATCAGAACACCGCGCTCACATGATGGTTCAGTGCCCATGACTTCCTCGTACGCTCCTCACCTCTGAGGTGTCATGTAAGCTCATATCAGCTGTTTACTTGTCAATGCAAACACACAGGAACAGTTTGTTCCTTTTGACCATCTGTATCTGGAAGAGCTGAATGACGGTGGTGTTCATGAGTGTGTACGTGAGTGTGTACATGCTCATTATGATGTACTGGGTTAGAGGTAATGACAATGTCTGTTCCAGCTAGAGGTCAGTTGGAGGCCATTACAGAGCAGCTTATGCTGGTGGTGTCATGATGCTTTAGTGAAACTCATTCTGAAGAAAATCAACTGCGCAGTAAGCGATTTCTGGTAAGCGCAGATGATACTTGAAATCACCGAAAACAAGCACACACCTTCCCAAAAGGATCACACCCCTATCTTGATGCCTCCACCCCCACTTTCATGTACACGCTGTGCAACACAGGCAACGGCTATGGTGGAATCTGCTGTGGCTGCCGCCTGAGGGTATGATGTCATCAATAAGTGAAAGCAATTAGTGTCTATGATGATTCAGGTCGAATGTCTAATTTTTATTTATCTCCTACTCCTTTGAAGAAAAACACAGTTTTTATGAACAGCTCCATACATAAAACATTAGTCCAAATAACTAATATATTACAAATGTGACAAGATTAAGCGTTAAAAGAAAAAACATATATTACATATTTAGGAGTATGTTGTCTCACTTTTTGGACACACTTTGGGAGCCGATGCTTAAAACAGGCGGTGGATGAGGTTTAGACATTCCAGGCTTATAATAATAATAATAATGCAAAAGAACAAACAAGCAAAGATGACACACGAGCATATTCAAGCAAATGACAGCATATCTTAGTTCTGTGAAACACAGCAAAACCAACGTTACTCATGTATCAAGAAGAAATAAAGCAACCTTGGTGACTGTTTTCAGGCCTTCTCACTCCTTAAGCTCTCTCCAGCGCTGTAAATCTTCTCCGATATTAACACGCATTCCTTGACTGGTTGTAACTCTTCTTTTTAAATATTCCCCTGGCCTTTTTCTCTGTCATCTCTAGTCGTTTTGCTAATGTCTTGTGCACTGAGTAGGGATGGTCATTTTTTTTTTTTCCGAATATTTGGGCTCATAAAAATCGAATATTTGTTTATTTAAATGACATTATTTTGAGAAAATGAAGTCAAGTCTTCACCATTTCTGAACAAACTTATGATTAGGTAATATACAAAACAAGCTAACATTATATACACTGTAAAAAAAATCCCTGTAAAATTTACGGTAAAACACCGGCAGCTGTGGTTGCCAGAACTTTACCGTAGAAAATACGGCAGTAACGTTTTAGGTTTTTAGGGACAGCACCATATAATTTAAAGGTTTATGATGTAAAAACTACGGTTAAATATATTTTTTTATTTTAAAGTTCAAATCTGTATAATTTAAAGGTTTATATTTTAATGATTATGTTTACACTGTAAACAATTTACGGTAAAAAAACATATTTCATTAACTGAAATAATGTTAAATTACCAACCTATTGAAATACTAATATCTGTTATATACCTTTAATATACGGACAACCACCAATCACAGTGGTGATGAGAATCACGTGATGAATCAAAGCTCATCACAAGCAGCTTTTAAGAGGACAATACTAATATATAGAAGGTGCTCAGTGTCATTCACACAAACACTAAACACCATCATGGTAAAACACAAAACTTTGGAGAAAAAAATGCAATAAACATTAATTTAACAACATCAGATGTAACATAAAACCCTAATGTGATTAGAAAAAACAAATAAGAAACAGTTATTGCAATGAAAAAACATCAAAGGCGAAGTGTCACGCAGGGAATTCTGGGAATGTCATTTTACGGGTTTTCACTGTAAATTACACAATGACTTGTTCTTTTTCACGTTCAAAAACTGTAAATTTAACAATATTTTACTGTAAAATTAAATTAAATGTAAGGTTAGATCTATTACAGTTATTCACCGTATATAGTAATGAAACTTTCTGTTAACCAATTAACTGTTTTTCACCGTAGCATTTTTACAGTAAAATATCGTTAAAATCACAATAATTTTTTACAGTGTATCTTACGGTTTTCATTCAGTTCAAAACATTAAACAATATGTGAAAAAAAAAAAAATAGGCCTAAAGGACAAAAGCATTAAAAGCTCAAGTAGTGCAAGCGGAAAAAAACACTAATAGAGCGAACCAGTTATCATGCAGAATGTACATATACATGAGTCGGAATATTATTGTGTTTATATTATTTCACATTATAATGTTGAGAAAAACAATAATATCATGTGGATGATGATATTCTCGGATGAGAAAACGCGCTCCGCTGACAGACGTCGCAGAGACACAAAGATAACGGTGTCAAGTGAAGTTTCTAACAGCACTTTGTGTTTTTAAACCCTCAACAAAACTTAAAGGAAGCATTTGTCTCAAGATCATTTTGCTATCATGTTATCTCGCTCTGTGCTTACCTGCACTCGTGAATGCAGTGATGGACAGCGGTCTTTCCTCATTCGCCTAGTGTTTGGATTTCATGTGATTTCTCATTGTGGTCGTGATATTATGATAACTCAGTTTCATTAATTCATTTTATCAAAAGTAACTCCATTTGTACTCCATTTGTGTCATTTTCAATATTCATCTAAGTAATTCCAAACATCGTGAGGCAGGCGACGACATTATGTGATCAAATACACTCAACTTGTTAACACTCAACCATTGGATTTAATTATAACTGCAAGTTTTATCGGGATTTATCGGATTCACTGCATTTACGGCCAGCAAAGCAATATAGTCAAATTCGAATAGTATTTTTATTTTTGAATATTAATTACAGGTCAAATATTAGTGCACACCCCTAGAACTGAGCTCTCTCTCCTCCCCCCCGTCATGAGTGGACACGCCCCTCATTGCTGATTGGCTACAAGTGTGTTTAGGTACTCAGTCCGAACCACTTTTCAAAAATCGCTTACTGCACCTTTAAGATAGAAGATTTGATTTGTAGTGTCTGTCTGTCTATCAGTCATTTTAGAGAGATATCTGTATTTAATTCTGTATTTTGTCTGTCTGTCTGAGATGGTACAAAATTCTCTGAATGTATGTTTACTAGCATACACTATCTATCTATATGATTTAATTTGATGTTGTACCCATGTATACCCTGCATTCTGGTGGTTTGTGGGGAGGCCCAAAGCCGTTGATATGGGCAGCCTACTGGAGATTGACAATATTGGTTACATTCTGTGAAGCAGACATAGCTGAAGGTCCACCCCCAGGAAATTTTGGATTAATAAGTAGACGTGATTTCCTGCATTCTAGTGGATTTTGGGGTGGTCTGCTAAAGATGTGCAATACCTGAACTTATTCTGATTCATGTTCGGCATCATTGTAGAGCCTTCTAGACTTGAGCTAAACATTCAACCAGAAAACTATTGTTGTGCCTAAATGACTGCCTATGTCCTACCACAATAAAGCCTTATTCATAGACCAGTGTTTAATGTTGATTAAGGTAGGTTTGATTGATATTTTGATTAGAATGGTATTGGAATGGTATTAGCTAACGCATTCTTCATGTATTGTGCTAGTTTAGCAATTATAATGTTTGGATCTACACAAAAACACATAACATTTGTTAGTTAATAACAGGCTTCATGGTTCTTGAATTTTAGATACAGTATTCAAGGACTGGCAACTGGCAAAAAACAAACATGGGTCTTAGAAAGTGCTTAAATTAAACAAAGTTAAGGAGTAGTTAAAGAAGAGAAACCAACATATTTCTGCTTTTTCATTCAGGGAGTGTCTGCTGCCGAATTCAGACGAATGCCCTTTTTTTTACACAGCTTACACATACACACTGTGTCATAAATGTTTGTTAACTGTTGGATTGGTAAGCTATGTGCATTCAAATAATGTAGAATAATAATGTATCTAGAATATTTTATAAAATCATATTTTAAATAAATGTATAATTTATCATTTTGACTCCTATTTTATCATTTTCCCTGTTCTTAAAAATGGTTTAAATTCAGTTATGTGATGTTTTTTATAAAACGATTGCAAAACAGGATGATTTTTGAGAATTTAAGCTTTCAAATAATACCTATAATGATTAGACATAGGGCCTACTTAAAACTTGGTTTGAATAAATAGTCTATATTGATGTTTATTAAACACATAAGCTAATTTATTACTAATTTTATAATTAATTTATTTTGATGGCTGATAGGTTTATGGTTTATGATTTATTTCCAATTAACTTCTCTGATTATAATATTAACGATGTTAAAATAATGTTAAGATTTTGGCATATGCAGAATTATCTACCATTAATGATAAACTAAATCCTATAAAATCCTCTGCTTCAGTCTATTGCAGATATAGATATTCATACATGCAGCATGCGTATAACTACGGTTGCAGATGCACAGGCAACATTTGAAAGTTCACAAAGCGCGTTCACGACCGGCTTTGACAGTTCGAAAGCAGCCCATAGAAACACTCGCTAGGCATCTACTTATATATGGACAGCAGCACATATAATAGGGTTCAGTGGCGCTCATCAGCGCCATACCGTCGGGGAGTTTGAAAAGAACGAACGATTCTCTGCCCAAGAAATTCACGCAAAACAGGCACAACCGTGTGTCACACGGCGCAAGCGTGAGAGTTGGCAGCTCTGACATGTAAATAGGAAAATGTTGGCGTTATTTAGTCACTTATTGAGCAATAGGCTAGATGGAGCCGTTTACCTCCAATCTTTGTGCTAAGCTAGGCTAGCGGTGGGTGCGTCAGACAGAGTTATGGCACGCACGGAGATGAGAATGGTATGTATGGACTTATCTAACTCTGGGGGATACGGTGAATAAGCTAAAGCCCCAAAAAGTCGGCGTGTTACTTTAAACAAGGCTTAATCTATCTAACTGTCTGTCTGTCTGTCTGTCTGTCTGTCTTTAAGTGTTGAATTTAGATGATTTATGTACATTTGATTCACATGAATCAATTAATAAAAAAAAAAATTCTGTTTTTCTGACTGTCTATCTGCCTGTCTTCTCCTTTCTCCTAGAACCGCTGCAGTTGTTTTAAAGCGTTTGTTCTCTGTACATGTAATCCAATTTGAATGACAACGAGAGAGAGGAGGAGGACCCCTGCTGCCGTTATGTAATCCTGTTCAGCATGCACCTTTTTCCGCCAGCAACTTTCTGTCACCTTCTAACAAATGATTATCTCTATCTCGCTCTCTTTATTTTTCCCTTTTTTATTTGTTTTTCTTTTATAAAGGCTGTATATGATAGCCCCTCTTTAACAATACAGTTAATTAGCAAAGCGGCAGCTGCCTTCCCTAATAAGACATACTTTACATATATACACACAAACGTGGGGCCAATATGTGGGCACGGCACGCTTTCATCTGCATGTGAATGTGTCTGTGTGCTCACACACAGAGCTTTGTCGGTCGTGAGTGGATCGGGAATGATCTGTTTCTAAGCAACAGTCGCATCTGTAGAGTTTTGGTTCCTCTGCCCCACTTTGTACCACTGCAACCTCTCCAGCAGATTCATATTGTTCCCAGATCGCTCTGCTCTAACACTTAAAAACATTATTACATTTTAATGAAGTTTAAAACGGTGCTTGTTACTTCATTAGCGGGTTTGGAATCAAATACTTCTCCTATACCCGACAGATGGCTAATTTTACAGGTTTAACAGTAGACTTGAGCTGAAGTTAGTCATTTCTGTTTGTTACCTTTAAATTTAGCTCAAGTGTCATATTACAGCTGCAAAAAGATTTGGACTCCATCATAAAGCAGATGTCATGGATGTGTGTGTCAGTACAAAGCATGATATTTTTCCCCCGAAACCAGTTAAAGGGTTAGATCACACATTACTCACCCTCATGTCGTTCCAAACCCGTAAGACCTTTGTTCATCTTCGGAACACGAATTAAGATATTTTTGATGAAATCCGAAAGCTCTCTTGCCTCTCCATAGAAAGCAATTTAATTAACACTTTCAAGGTCCAGAAAGGTAGTAAAAACATCACTAAAATCGTCCATGTGACTCCAGTGGTTCAACCTTTAATTTTATGAAGCGACGAGAATACTTTTTGTGTGCAAAACAAACAAAAATAACCACTTTATTCATCAATTTCCTTCTAGCCTGTGTTAGTCTCCTACGGATATGTCTTTTTTGTTTTGTTTACACACTCCGACCAAAGGGATTTGAATGCCTAACATTGCAATTATAACTTCCCAGCTCATAAATATGAACTACCCAGGGAGATATGAACACACCAAAGGCCAGAATCTATGTGTCATACCCAGGGTCATTGCTTGAAATAATGGCGTCTAGGGCAACATTGTTTGGGTATACCCCGCAAAAAAATATATTTTTTAAATATAGATTTTACATTTTATTAATGTAACTTTTTAAAACACGTTCTGCTTCCTTGATGTCTCTTTGACCTCCCTCGGGTAATGGATCCATCCTGCTGTGTGAAACGTGTTTGCCATTTGTGGTTGAATTAAAATGTTGGATATTCATGACAGTCAGCTCAGATAGATGTGCTGACTCAGTAAGTCATTCTGCTGCTGAGATATCAGGTGCAGAGGTC
Source organism: Gobio gobio (assembly GCF_949357685.1). Taxonomy (NCBI): domain Eukaryota; kingdom Metazoa; phylum Chordata; class Actinopteri; order Cypriniformes; family Gobionidae; genus Gobio; species Gobio gobio. The sequence continues at coordinate 47,977,951 of NC_137102.1, forward strand.
ATTGGCTTTGACCTTTTGCCCAGTTTTCAGTCACAAAGCAAAGAACTGGATTTGGATAGAAGTAGAGAGGAGTCTGGATCAGACAGAAAACATTTGAACCACAGGAATAGCTCTCAACTACTGTGTGACTCAAACAGGCTGCTGGTATCATGCCAAATCCAAGTACCCATTGAAAATTGAACCCTCTTGAACCTCTAAACAAGAGGGATGATGAGCGGTTATGATCTTCTGTTTGGTTTTTTGATTAGAAATCTTGAAATGGCTTCTTCTTAACCATCAAAATATGTATGTCTTTCAAATAGAACATCACAATATTACTAAAGCTACAAATAGTAAATTCAAACATTTTGGTTTTTATTTTAAGCTTACATTTAGCAATGTAACTAATCAGCTTCTAAGTCAGCATAACATATGCTAGTAACCACAGAAACAAATCAAATTAAATATATTATTATTGTTATAAATATAATATTTTATTAATTATTTTTAATAAATATATTTTACATATAGTTCTGCTTGCAAGTTTACTTACACCTTCCAGAATATGCAAGATGCTAATAATTTTTACAAAACAAGACTGATCATAACAATAACAGTTTGAACAGGATGATGCTGTGTAATTATTTCTTTTTTTGCTTAAAGATCATATATTTTTAGTACCGCCCTATAAGCTACATAAGATATTTTAATATTTCCCAGAAGACAAAATACAATGTACAATTTACCCCGATCATTCAACTCAAAGTTTACATCCCCTCTTAATACATGTGAACTTCAACTAATCTTCACATAAACCCATTATGTCACATTTTGCTGCTGTGCCTTTTATATAGTGTGTATTATATTATATAATGTAGTAATTTAATATAGTAATGTTTCTGTCTCTTTCAATATCATCCGTCTCTGAATGAATGCGATGTCAGTAAATCTTTTCCACACTAAGTTTATTTTGTGCATTCATTTTCATAATAAGTAAGAAAGTTACTACTTAAAACATTTGTTTCAATATTTTCATGTTTGGATAGATCCTTTCAATATGTAACATCAGTATTGCAAGTATTTACACTTATTTTTGAGCTTACTGTAACACTAACCAAAGGAAGAAAAAAAGATGCTGAGTTAATTGTGTTAACATTTTTGAATGTGTTGAACTGAAAATATTTGTTGCAGAAATTAAAGCGTTATTTTTGACAGCTCTAATTCTATTCTATTATACCACTCTATCCGCATTGCAGTACTGTTATGATAATATTTATTTATGTAATCAGCTATCAGCATTTTGACCTGGCATTACAAACTCCTGTCCCTTGAGGTCCCGAGGGGGTGAACGTGGTCTTGAATTTGGCATGACACACACACTAACACCAATCACCAGGGGGGTTTGACTTTGCTAGATAAATGTACAAAAAGCCACGAGGGGTCAGATTTTTCTGGACTATATGTTTTAACTTTTATATAATTCAGCAAAGCAGATTTTCACTGACTTTGCAGAAGATTTGGGGTTTAGACCACAAACATATCTTCTAAGTTTTGTAGTGATACTTTATGGAGTTTGTGCTTCGTCTCTTGTGGGTGTACAGCGAAGTGTGTGGGGTGTTAGACAGTGGAGTGTTCTTGTGGTAGATTTGATGTCTGTTGAGTTCAGAATAAAAGTAACTCTGTTGCTTTCCTGTGGGAGTTCAGAGGCATGCCAGAGTCCTCTGCCCTTTTCAAAAAGACAAGCAGAGGCAAAAAAAACCCCTCCTTCCCCCTCTCGCCCACACGCAGGTATCTTGTCTTATACCCTGTCTCCTTGACATTCTATACTTTGAAATCTGGACAGAGATGTGCCTTTCAATTTCAAATCCTCTGCAATTCTTCTGCTTACATGCAACAGGATAATCAACTCTAGAACCTTCTCTCACTCTCTTTAGCATATGCCAGAGTACGTTTGAACGGTCTGTTGCTCTATCACGTCGTCCTCTGCTCACCTTTAGCTCCGGTCAGCTCAAGCTTGTTTTGTTTCTTTAATGTTTGCAGAGCAGGAAGGTGTTTGGCAGCTCTGACCCCACACTAGCTTTATGTAGTTTACAGACACAACCACTAATTAGGGAATGAAATCATTTTTAACAAATTAACACAAATGAAAGCATGCTGGTACTGCAGTAGTCGGTGTCCATCGACTTTAAAATAGGAGTAAATTAGAAGTATTGACAAATCAAATAAAGTCTTTATCTCTCTCCCACTCACTCATCCTCAGAGATAACTGGGGGAAATATTAACTAAATCAAATCCTTTTGCATGGAAGAGACTGATTTTAGATCATGATTAAACATATCAAGAAAATATTGTCTTGTCCTTTCATCTGTGGCCCCTCAGTCCCAGCTGAGCTAGTTGAGACTTAAAGGTTCAGTGTGTAGTATTTATGAGGATCTACTGACAGAAATGCTATATAATATACATAACTATGTTTTCAGTGGAGTATAAAGACCTTACATAATGTACTGTTATGTTTTTATTACCTTAGAATGAGCCATTTCTATCTCTTCTTTTGTCCTGTGTTGGCCCCCGTAGCTTCTCTATATGTGCTCCGAAAGGGAGGGGGGGATGCAATTCACAACCTCACCACTAGATGCTGCTAAAAATCACACACTGCACCTTTAGCTTAAACTAAACTTTGCAGTTAACTAGGTAGAACGGACACTAAAGCTGTAAAGAAGACAGTAGTGTTGAGGTTTAGCTCCATTCCAAAAAAGCGCTGATGGGAGTGGAAAGTTCTGCGCGTGATCTACTGACGACACACAAATGAAAGAACATAGATGCAGCCGGATCATTGACCAACTACCAGTTAGCGTCTGGTTTTAAGATGTGTTTTTTTTGTGCGGTAAATAATGGTGCGAACACCAGTCAATTTTCTAGTGCAAACCTTAGTAAATCAGCTTACACGATTCATTTAAATACTCTCCTCCCATAAATGTTGCATCCTAAAGGGAAGCTCCTACAAATGCATATGCAATAAGGTCAGCCGCTAAAATAACTCTTTACCCTTAACTCTTAACTCTTTTATTATTAATTCTTTGTTGTCTTTAGTAAATCCTGACAGTAGTTTTTTAACGCCAAAAAAGGGTTTGCGCTGGCACAAGCTGAGAGTAAATTTGGCCCTTAAACAGTGAACAAGCCAGTTGAGTTGAGGTTTTAGCACTAAAATTGTACACTTAATGTAAATTTAACATATCACCTTCTTAACTTAAATTTATACTGTCAACAAGCCATTTGATAAGTGAAATATGAAATTTGATAGTAAACTTGCGACAAAGTAGACTGGGTAAACCCAGCCTGATCTGCTGGCGATTTGATTTCGCCCTGCAACTCAGTCTGGAAACCCGTACATTAATTAGGGGCCAAGCACCGAAGGTGCGAAGGCACCTATTGAAACCGTTCCCGTTCCTATTATTATTAGGGGCCAAGCACCGAAGGTGCGAAGGCGCGAAGGCACCTATTGAAACCGTTCCCGTTCCTATTATTATTAGGGGCCAAGCACCGAAGGTGCGAAGGCACCTATTGAAACCGTTCCCGTTCTTATTATTATTATTCATCTTCTTCTTCTTCTTCCGCCGCGAAGTCTATGGCAGCCCATAGAACCGTATGGTAAAAAGTTGTGAAATTTGGCACACTAATAGAGGACAGTCTGAAATGTCACCGTAGCAAATTTGGAGTCTCAAACTCAATCCCTCTAGCGCCACCATCAGTCCAAAATTTGACTCATGTTTATGCTTATAACTTTTGAACCATAAGGGCTAGAAACAAAATTATTTTTTCCTCTGATTCCTTGGCTCAAGACGAATCGATTGCACCCTATGACGTCATTTTCCGTCATAAAAATTTCCCCGCCATTTTGAATTTTCCGAAAAACCTACTTTTACGAACTCGTCCTAGACGGTTCATCCGATTTGCACGAAAATTGAACCAGATCATCTTCAGACCATGCTGACAAAAAATCTTGCAAATCAAGTTGATTCGTCAAATCATTTTTGATAAACGCGCAAACAAATTTTACGTAGCGGTTGCAAAAACACACTTAAGGCAATATCTCCGCAACGCTTTATCGTATTCAAACCAAACTTGGTACTTGTCATCACAAGCATGACTTGAGGCAACATACAGCGTTTCGGCGCAGCACCACCTACTGGTCCGGAGATACGAAAAATTGCTATTTTTGCTTATAACTTCTGAACTGTTTGTCCAAAAATCATAAAAGTGGTCTCGTTACATTCAGGACGGCATGCCGAGTCGTCTGATATTCAATTTTACCATATCGGCCATTTTGGCTGTCGGCCATTTTGAATTTTGTCAAAAAATGCTTAATTTTACAAATGCATTAGTATATTGTTACTAAACTCGGTATGTGACTTCCATGCTATGCCCTGAAGGTACTCAAAAAGTTTTAGGGCAGTGCCACCTTGTGGTCAAAAGATATAACAAACTTGACAAAAATGCTAATAACTTTTGATTAAATTAGCCTAGTATATTGAAACTGGTCATAATAGAGTCATTCGCTCATGCCGATTCAATTGCAACCTATGATGTCATTTTCGGTCATGATAATTTCCCCGCCATTTTGAATTTTCCGAAAAACCTACTTTTACGAACTCGTCCTAGACGGTTCATCCGATTTGCACGAAAATTGAACCAGATCATCTTCAGACCATGCTGACAAAAAATCTTGCAAATCAAGTTGATTCGTCAAATCATTTTTGATAAACGCGCAAACAAATTTTACGTAGCGGTTGCAAAAACACACTTAAGGCAATATCTCCGCAACGCTTTATCGTATTCAAACCAAACTTGGTACATGTCATCACAAGCATGACTTGAGGCAACATACAGCGTTTCGGCGCAGCACCACCTACTGGTCCGGAGATACGAAAAATTGCTATTTTTGCTTATAACTTCTGAACTGTTTGTCCAAAAATCATAAAAGTGGTCTCGTTACATTCAGGACGGCATGCCGAGTCGTCTGATATTCAATTTTACCATATCGGCCATTTTGGCTGTCGGCCATTTTGAATTTTGTCAAAAAATGCTATATTTTACAAATGCATTAGTATATTGTTACTAAACTCGGTATGTGACTTCCATGCTATGCCCTGAAGGTACTCAAAAAGTTTTAGGGCAGTGCCACCTTGTGGTCAAAAGATATAACAAACTTGACAAAAATGCTAATAACTTTTGATTAAATTAGCCTAGTATATTGAAACTGGTCATAATAGAGTCATTGGCTCATGCCGATTCAATTGCAACCTATGATGTCATTTTCGGTCATGATAATTTCCCCGCCATTTTTAATTTTCCAAAAAACCTACTTTTGCGAACTCGTCCTAGACGGTTTGTCCGATTTGCACAGAAATTGAACCATATCATCTTCAGACCATGCTGACAAAAAATCTTGCAAATCAAGTTGATTTGTCAAATCGTTTTCGATAAACGCGCACACAAATTTTGCGTAGCGGTTGCAAAAACACTCATAAGCCTATATCTCCACAACGCTTTATCGTATTCAAACCAATCTTGGTAGATGTCATCACAAGCATGACCTGAGGCAAAATGCAGCGTTTAGGCGCAGCGCCACCTACTGGTCCGGAGATACAAAAAATGGCTATTTTTGCTTATAACTTTTGAACTGTTTGTCCAAAAATCATGTCTTCCGCACCATGCTTTGAAGGTACTCAAAACGTTTTGGGGCAGTGCCACCTTGTGGTCAGAGGTTATAACAAAATTTACAAACATGCTAATTACTTTTGATTAAATTAGCCTAGTTTAATGAAACTGGTCATAGTACAGTCAATGGCTCATGCCGAGAACAGAGATACTAATTTTTCCATATTTGGTCAAACATCCTGTCCTCAATGTTCTTATTTGATCAAAACCTACTTTTTCAAACTCATCCTAGACCATTTGTCCAATTTCCACCAAAATCGAATCGTATCATCTTCAGACTGTGTCAACAAAAAGTTAAGGATTTTGCATCAATAGATGAAACCGTTTTTGTAAACCGCAACGACGAAGTTGAGCCATTATGCCAAAATGACTCTTGAGGCTGTATCTCTGCAATGCTTTGACATATTGGCATCAAACTTTGCATGTGTCATTGTTCCCTTATTCTGACCACACCACATCAATTTCGTATCTGTGCCACCTATTGGTCAAAAGTGATAAACCATTAACTTACATTATCAGTGACTCAATATATGATATTTCAGCCATTTTGCCTAATCTTCTTAAACTGTATAATTGTTAATTGTTGCAGTTGGTCTGACACTCTCAGACTACAATGCATTTTCAGCCTTTTGCTTCAAATCATCTTAAAACGTGATTAATTGCTCATTGCTCCAGTTGATCTGACACTGCCAGCCATTTTGGCATGTCTTGTCTTCTTCTTTGCGCTTGGCCCCGGTATTGCTGCTTGCAGCTATATTTCATCTTCTTCTTCTTCTTCTTCTTCTTCCGCCACGAAGTCTATGGCAGCCCATAGAACCGTATGGTAAAAAGTTATGAAATTTGGCACACTAATAGAGGACAGTCTGAAATGTCACCATAGCAAATTTTGAGTCTCTAACTCAATCCCTCTAGCGCCACCATCAGTCCAAAATTAGACTCATGTTTATGCTAATAACTTTTGAACCATAAGGGCTAGAAACGAAATTCTTTTTTCCTCTGATTCCTTGGCTCAAGACAATTCGATTGCACCCTATGACGTCATTTTCCGTCATAATAATTTTCCCGCCATTTTTAATTAACCGAAAAACCTACTTTTGCGAACTCGTCCTAGACGGTTCATCCGATTTGCACGAAAATTGAACCAGATCATCTTCAGACCATGCTGACAAAAAATCTTGCAAATCAAGTTGATTCGTCAAATCATTTGCGAAAAACGCGCAAACAAATTTTACGTAGCGGTTGCAAAAGCACTCTTAAGGCAATATCTCCGCAACGCTTTATCGTATTCAAACCAAACTTGGTACATGTCATCACAAGCATGACTTGAGGCTACATGCAGTGTTTCGGCGCAGCGCCACCTACTGGTCCGGAGATACAAAAAATGGCTGTTTTTGCTTATACCATTTGAACCGTTTGTCCAAAAATCATAAAAGTAGTCTCGTTAGATTCAGGACGGCATGCCGAGTCGTCTGATATTCAATTTTACCATATCGGCCATTTTGGCTGTCGGCCATTTTGAATTATGTGCTAAAATGCTATATTTTACAAATGCATTAGTGTATTGTTACTAAACTCGGTATGTGACTTCCACTCCATGCCCTGAAGGTACTCAAAAAGTTTTGGGGCAGTGCCACCTTGTGGTCAAAAGTTATAACAAACTTGACAAAAATGCTAATAACTTTTGATTTAATTAGTTTAGTATAATGAAACTGGTCATAATACATTCATTGGCTCATGCCGATTCAATTGCATCCTATGACGTCATTTTCGGTCATGATAATTTCCCCGCCATATTTAATTTTCCAAAAAACCTACTTTTGCGAACTCGTCCTAGACGGTTTGTCCGATTTGCACGAAAATTGAACCAGATCATCTTCAGACCATGCTGACAAAAAATCTTGCAAATCAAGTTGATTCGTCAAATCATTTGCGATAAACGCGCAAACAAATTTTACGTAGCGGTTGCAAAAACACACTTAAGGCAATATCTCCGCAACGCTTTATCGTATTCAAACCAAACTTGGTACATGTCATCACAAGCATGACTTGAGGCAACATAAAGCGTTTCGGCGCAGCGCCACCTACTGGTCCGGAGATACGAAAAATGGCTATTTTTGCTTATAACTTCTGAACTGTTTGTCCAAAAATCATAAAAGTGGTCTCGTTACATTCAGGACGGCATGCCGAGTCGTCTGATATTCAATTTTACCATATCGGCCATTTTGGCTGTCGGCCATTTTGAATTTTGTCAAAAAATGCTATATTTTACAAATGCATTAGTATATTGTTACTAAACTCGGTATGTGACTTCCATGCTATGCCCTGAAGGTACTCAAAAAGTTTTAGGGCAGTGCCACCTTGTGGTCAAAAGATATAACAAACTTGACAAAAATGCTAATAACTTTTGATTAAATTAGCCTAGTATATTGAAACTGGTCATAATACATTTATTGGCTCATGCCGAGAACATAGATACTAATTTTGCCATATTTGGTCAAACATCCTGTCCTCAATGTTCTTATTTGATCAAAACCTACTTTTTCAAACTCATCCTAGACCGTTTATCCAATTTCCACCAAAATCGAATCGTATCATCTTCAGACTATGTCAACAAAAAGTTAGGGATTTTGCATCAATAGATGAAACCGTTTTTGTAAACCGCAGTGACGAAGTTGAGCCATGATGCCAAAATGACTCTTGAGGCTGTATCTCTGCAATGCTTTGACATATTGGCATCAAACTTTGCATGTGTCATTGTTCCCTTATTCTGACTACACCACATCAATTTCGTAACTGTGCCACCTATTGGTCAAAAGTGATAAACCATTAACTTATATTATCAGTGACTCTATATATGATATTTCAGCCATTTTGCCTAATCTTCTTAAACTGTATAATTGTTAATTGTTGCAGTTGGTCTGACACTCTCAGACTACAATGCATTTTTCAGCCTTTTGCCTAAAATCATCTTAAAACGTGATTAATTGCTCATTGCTCCAGTTGATCTGACACTGCCAGCCATTTTGGCATGTCTTGTCTTCTTCTTTGCGCTTGGCCCCGGTATTGCTGCTTGCAGCTATATTTAGGGGCCAAGCACCGAAGGTGCGAAGGCACCTATTGAAACCGTTCCCGTTCCTATTATTATTATTAGGGGCCAAGCACCGAAGGTGCGAAGGCACCTATTGAAACCGTTCCCGTTCTTATTATTAGGGGCCAAGCACCGAAGGTGCGAAGGCACCTATTGAAACCGTTCCCGTTCCTATTATTATTAGGGGCCAAGCACCGAAGGTGCGAAGGCACCTATTGAAACCGTTCCCGTTCTTATTATTATTATTCATCTTCTTCTTCTTCTTCCGCCACGAAGTCTATGGCAGCCCATAGAACCGTATGGTAAAAAGTTGTGAAATTTGGCACACTAATAGAGGACAGTCTGAAATGTCACCGTAGCAAATTTGGAGTCTCAAACTCAATCCCTCTAGCGCCACCATCAGTCCAAAATTTGACTCATGTTTATGCTAATAACTTTTGAACCATAAGGGCTAGAAACAAAATTCTTTTTTCCTCTGATTCCGTGGCTCAAGATGATTCAATTGCACCCTATGACGTCATTTTCCGTCATAAAAATTTTCCCGCCATTTTGATTTTTCCGAAAAACCTACTTTTACGAACTCGTCCTAGACGGTTCATCTGATTTGCACGAAAATTGAACCAGATCATCTTCAGACCATGCTGACAAAAAATCTTGCAAATCAAGTTGATTCGTCAAATCATTTGCGATAAACGCGCAAACAAATTTTACGTAAAGGTTGCAAAAACACTCTTAAGGCAATATCTCCGCAACGCTTTATCGTATTCAAACCAAACTTGGTACATGTCATCACAAGCATGACTTGAGGCAACATACAGCGTTTCGGCGCAGCGCCACCTACTGGTCCGGAGATACGAAAAAATGCTATTTTTGCTTATAACTTCTGAACTGTTTGTCCAAAAATCATAAAAGTGGTCTCGTTACATTCAGGACGGCATGCCGAGTTGTCTGATATTCAATTTTACCATATCGGCCATTTTGGCTGTCGGCCATTTTGAATTTTGTCAAAAAATGCTATATTTTACAAATGCATTAGTATATTGTTACTAAACTCGGTATGTGACTTCCTTGCTATGCCCTGAAGGTACTCAAAAAGTTTTAGGGCAGTGCCACCTTGTGGTCAAAAGATATAACAAACTTGACAAAAATGCTAATAACTTTTGATTAAATTAGCCTAGTATATTGAAACTGGTCATAATAGAGTCATTGGCTCATGCCGATTCAATTGCAACCTATGATGTCATTTTCGGTCATGATAATTTCCCCGCCATTTTTAATTTTCCAAAAAACCTACTTTTACGAACTCGTCCTAGACGGTTTGTCCGATTTGCACGAAAATTGAACCAGATCATCTTCAGACCATGCTGACAAAAAATCTTGCAAATCAAGTTGATTTGTCAAATCGTTTTCGATAAACGCGCACACAAATTTTGCGTAGCGGTTGCAAAAACACTCATAAGCCTATATCTCCACAACGCTTTATCGTATTCAAACCAATCTTGGTATATGTCATCACAAGCATGACCTGAAGCAACATGCAGCGTTTCGTCGCAGCGCCACCTACTGGTCCGGAGATACAAAAAAATTGCTATTTTTGCTTATAACTTTTGAACTGTTTGTCCAAAAATCATGTCTTCCGCACCATGCTTTGAAGGTACTCAAAACGTTTTGGGGCAGTGCCACCTTGTGGTCAGAGGTTATAACAAAATTTACAAACATGCTAATAACTTTTGATTAAATTAGCCTAGTTTAATGAAACTGGTCATAATACAGTCATTGGCTCATGCCGAGAACAGAGATACAAATTTTTCCATATTTGGTCAAACATCCTGTCCTCAATGTTCTTATTTGATCAAAACCTACTTTTTCAAACTCATCCTAGACCGTTTGTCCAATTTCCACCAAAATCGAATCGTATCATCTTCAGACTGTGTCAACAAAAAGTTAGGGATTTTGCATCAATAGATGAAACCGTTTTTGTAAACCGCAGCGACGAAGTTGAGCCATTATGCCAAAATTACTCTTGAGGATGTATCTCTGCAATGCTTTGACATATTGGCATCAAACTTTGCATGTGTCATTGTTCCCTTATTCTGACCACACCACATCAATTTCGTATCTGTGCCACCTATTGGTCAAAAGTGATAAACCATTAACTTACATTATCAGTGACTCAATATATGATATTTCAGCCATTTTGCCTAATCTTCTTAAACTGTATAATTGTTAATTGTTGCAGTTGGTCTGACACTCTCAGACTACAATGCGTTTTTCAGCCTTTTGCCTAAAATCATCTTAAAATGTGATTAATTGCTCATTGCTCCAGTTGATCTGACACTGCCAACCATTTTGGCATGTCTTGTCTTCTTCTTTGCGCTTGGCCCCGGTATTGCTGCTTGTTATTATTAGGGGCCAAGCACCGAAGGTGCGAAGGCACCTATTGAAACCGTTCCCGTTCTTATTATTATTAGGGGCCAAGCACCGAAGGTGCGAAGGCACCTATTGAAACCGTTCCCGTTCTTATTATTATTATTAGGGGCCAAGCACCGAAGGTGCGAAGGCACCTATTGAAACCGTTCCCGTTCTTATTAGGGGCCAAGCACCGAAGGTGCGAAGGCACCTATTGAAACCGTTCCCGTTCTTATTATTAGGGGCCAAGCACCGAAGGTGCGAAGGCACCTATTGAAACCGTTCCCGTTCTTATTATTAGGGGCCAAGCACCGAAGGTGCGAAGGCACCTATTGAAACCGTTCCCGTTCTTATTATTATTAGGGGCCAAGCACCGAAGGTGCGAAGGCACCTATTGAAACCGTTCCCGTTCTTATTATTATTATTCATCTTCTTCTTCTTCTTCTTCTTCCGCCAGGAAGTCTATGGCAGCCCATAGAACCGTATGGTAAAAAGTTGTGAAATTTGGCACACTAATAGAGGACAGTCTGAAATGTCACTGTAGCAAATTTGGAGTCTCAAACTCAATCCCTCTAGCGCCACCATCAGTCCAAAATTTGACTCATGTTTATGCTAATAACTTTTGAACCATAAGGGCTAGAAACAAAATTCTTTTTTCCTCTGATTCCTTGGCTCAAGACGATTCCATTGCACCATATGACGTCATTTTCCGTCATAAAAATTTTCCCGCCATTTTGAATTTTCCGAAAAACCTACTTTTACGAACTCGTCCTAGACGGTTCATCCGATTTGCACGAAAATTGAACCAGATCATCTTCAGACCATGCTGACAAAAAATCTTGCAAATCAAGTTGATTCGTCAAATCATTTGCGATAAACGCGCAAACAAATTTTACGTAGCGGTTGCAAAAATACTCTTAAGGCAATATCTCCGCAACGCTTTATCGTATTCAAACCAAACTTGGTACATGTCATCACAAGCATGACTTGAGGCAACATACAGCGTTTCGGCGCAGCGCCACCTACTGGTCCGGAGATACGAAAAATTGCAATTTTTGCTTATAACTTCTGAACTGTTTGTCCAAAAATCATAAAAGTGGTCTCGTTACATTCAGGACGGCATGCCGAGTCGTCTGATATTCAATTTTACCATATCGGCCATTTTGAATTTTGTCAAAAAATGCTATATTTTACAAATGCATTAGTATATTGTTACTAAACTCGGTATGTGACTTCCTTGCTATGCCCTGAAGGTACTCAAAAAGTTTTATGGCAGTGCCACCTTGTGGTCAAAAGATATAACAAACTTGACAAAAATGCTAATAACTTTTGATTAAATTAGCCTAGTATATTGAAACTGGTCATAATAGAGTCATTGGCTCATGCCGATTCAATTGCAACCTATGATGTCATTTTCGGTCATGATAATTTCCCCGCCATTTTTAATTTTCCAAAAAACCTACTTTTACGAACTCGTCCTAGACGGTTTGTCCGATTTGCACGAAAATTGAACCAGATCATCTTCAGACCATGCTGACAAAAAATCTTGCAAATCAAGTTGATTTGTCAAATCATTTTCGATAAACGCGCACACAAATTTTGCGTAGCGGTTGCAAAAACACTCATAAGCCTCTATCTCCACAACGCTTTATCGTATTCAAACCAATCTTGGTATATGTCATCACAAGCATGACCTGAAGCAACTTGCAGTGTTTCGGGGCAGCGCCACCTACTGGTCCGGAGATACAAAAAATGGCTATTTTTGCTTATAACTTTTGAACTGTTTGTCCAAAAATCATGTCTTCCGCACCATGCTTTGAAGGTACTCAAAACGTTTTGGGGCAGTGCCACCTTGTGGTCAGAGGTTATAACAAAATTTACAAACATGCTAATAACTTTTGAGTAAATTAGCCTAGTTTAATGAAACTGGTCATAATACAGTCATTGGCTCATGCCGAGAACAGAGATACTAATTTTTCCATATTTGGTCAAACATCCTGTCCTCAATGTTCTTATTTGATCAAAACCTACTTTTTCAAACTCATCCTAGACCGTTTGTCCAATTTCCACCAAAATCGAATCGTATCATCTTCAGACTGTGTCAACAAAAAGTTAGGGATTTTGCATCAATAGATGAAACCGTTTTTGTAAACCGCAGCGACGAAGTTGAGCCATTATGCCAAAATTACTCTTGAGGCTGTATCTCTGCAATGCTTTGACATATTGGCATCAAACTTTGCATGTGTCATTGTTCCCTTATTCTGACCACACCACATCAATTTCGTATCTGTGCCACCTATTGGTCAAAAGTGATAAACCATTAACTTACATTATCAGTGACTCAATATATGATATTTCAGCCATTTTGCCTAATCTTCGTAAACTGTATAATTGTTAATTGTTGCAGTTGGTCTGACACTCTCAGACTACAATGCATTTTCAGCCTTTTGCTTAAAATCATCTTAAAACGTGATTAATTGCTCATTGCTCCAGTTGATCTGACACTGCCAGCCATTTTGGCATGTCTTGTCTTCTTCTTTGCGCTTGGCCCCGGTATTGCTGCTTGCAGCTATATTTATTATTCATCTTCTTCTTCTTCTTCTTCCGCCACGAAGTCTATGGCAGCCCATAGAACCGTATGGTAAAAAGTTATGAAATTTGGCACACTAATAGAGGACAGTCTGAAATGTCACCATAGCAAATTTTGAGTCTCTAACTCAATCCCTCTAGCGCCACCATCAGTCCAAAATTAGACTCATGTTTATGCTAATAACTTTTGAACCATAAGGGCTAGAAACGAAATTCTTTTTTCCTCTGATTCCTTGGCTCAAGACGATTCCATTGCACCCTATGACGTCATTTTCCGTCATAAAAATTTTCCCGCCATTTTGAATTTTCCGAAAAACCTACTTTTACGAACTCGTCCTAGACGGTTCATCCGATTTGCACGAAAATAAAACCAGATCATCTTCAGACCATGCTGACAAAAAATCTTGCAAATCAAGTTGATTCGTCAAATCATTTGCGATAAACGCGCAAACAAATTTTACGTAGTGGTTGCAAAAACACTCTTAAGGCAATATCTCCGCAACGCTTTATCGTATTCAAACCAAACTTGGTACATGTCATCACAAGCATTACTTGAGGCAACATACAGCGTTTCGGCGCAGCGCCACCTACTGGTCCGGAGATACGAAAAATTGCAATTTTTGGTTATAACTTCTGAACTGTTTGTCCAAAAATCATAAAAGTGGTCTCGTTACATTCAGGACGGCATGCCGAGTCGTCTGATATTCAATTTTACCATATCGGCCATTTTGGCTGTCGGCCATTTTGAATTTTGTCAAAAAATGCTATATTTTACAAATGCATTAGTATATTGTTACTAAACTCGGTATGTGACTTCCTTGCTATGCCCTGAAGGTACTCAAAAAGTTTTAGGGCAGTGCCACCTTGAGGTCAAAAGATATAACAAACTTGACAAAAATGCTAATAACTTTTGATTAAATTAGCCTAGTATATTGAAACTGGTCATAATAGAGTCATTGGCTCATGCCGATTCAATTGCAACCTATGATGTCATTTTCGGTCATGATAATTTCCCCGCCATTTTTAATTTTACTAAAAACCTACTTTTACGAACTCGTCCTAGACGGTTTGACCGATTCGCACGAAAATTGAACCAGATCATCTTCAGACCATGCTGACAAAAAATCTTGCAAATCAAGTTGATTTGTCAAATCGTTTTCGATAAACGCGCACACAAATTTTGCGTAGCGGTTGCAAAAACACTCATAAGCCTATATCTCCACAACGCTTTATCGTATTCAAACCAATCTTGGTATATGTCATCACAAGCATGACCTGAAGCAACATGCAGCGTTTCGGCGCAGCGCCACCTACTGGTCCGGAGATACAAAAAATGGCTATTTTTGCTTATAACTTTTGAACTGTTTGTCCAAAAATCATGTCTTCCGCACCATGCTTTGAAGGTACTCAAAACGTTTTGGGGCAGTGCCACCTTGTGGTCAGAGGTTATAACAAAATTTACAAACATGCTAATAACTTTTGATTAAATTAGCCTAGTTTAATGAAACTGGTCATAATACAGTCATTGGCTCATGCCGAGAACAGAGATACTAATTTTTCCATATTTGGTCAAACATCCTGTCCTCAATGTTCTTATTTGATCAAAACCTACTTTTTCAAACTCATCCTAGACCGTTTGTCCAATTTCCACCAAAATCGAATCGTATCATCTTCAGACTGTGTCAACAAAAAGTTAGGGATTTTGCATCAATAGATGAAACCGTTTTTGTAAACCGCAGCGACGAAGTTGAGCCATTATGCCAAAATTACTCTTGAGGCTGTATCTCTGCAATGCTTTGACATATTGGCATCAAACTTTGCATGTGTCATTGTTCCCTTATTCTGACTACACCACATCAATTTCGTATCTGTGCCACCTATTGGTCAAAAGTGATAAACCATTAACTTACATTATCAGTGACTCAATATATGATATTTCAGCCATTTTGCCTAATCTTGTTAAACTGTATAATTGTTAATTGTTGCAGTTGGTCTGACACTCTCAGACTACAATGCATTTTCAGCCTTTTGCTTAAAATCATCTTAAAACGTGATTAATTGCTCATTGCTCCAGTTGATCTGACACTGCCAGCCATTTTGGCATGTCTTGTCTTCTTCTTTGCGCTTGGCCCCGGTATTGCTGCTTGCAGCTATATTTATTATTCATCTTCTTCTTCTTCTTCTTCTTCTTCTTCTTCCGCCACGAAGTCTATGGCAGCCCATAGAACCGTATGGTAAAAAGTTGTGAAATTTGGCACACTAATAGAGGACAGTCTGAAATGTCACCGTAGCAAATTTGGAGTCTCAAACTCAATCCCTCTAGCGCCACCATCAGTCCAAAATTTGACTCATGTTTATGCTAATAACTTTTGAACCATAAGGGCTAGAAACAAAATTCTTTTTTCCTCTGATTCCTTGGCTCAGGACAATTCGATTGCACCCTATGACGTCATTTTCCGCCATGATAATTTTCCCGCCATTTTTAATTAACCGAAAAACCTACTTTTGCGAACTCGTCCTAGACGGTTCATCCGATTTGCACGAAAATTGAACCAGATCATCTTCAGACCATGCTGACAAAAAATCTTGCAAATCAAGTTCATTTGTCAAATCGTTTGCGATAAACGCGCAAACAAATTTTACGTAGCGGTTGCAAAAACACTCTTAAGGCAATATCTCCACAACGCTTTATCTTGTTCAAACCAAACTTGGTACATCTCATCACAAGCATGACTTGAGGCAACATACAGCGTTTCGGCGCAGCGCCACCTACTGGTCCGGAGATACGAAAAATTTCAATTTTTGCTTATAACTTCTGAACTGTTTGTCCAAAAATCATAAAAGTGGTCTCATTACATTCAGGACGGCATGCCGAGTCGTCTGATATTCAATTTTACCATATCGGCCATTTTGCTTGTCGGCCATTTTGAATTTTGTCAAAAAATGCTATATTTTACAAATGCATTAGTGTATTGTTACTAAACTCGGTATGTGACTTCCATGCCATGCCCTGAAGGTACTCAAAAAGTTTTGGGGCAGTGCCACCTTGTGGTCAAAAGATATAACAAACTTGACAAAAATGCTAATAACTTTTGATTAAATTAGCCTAGTATATTGAAACTGGTCATAATAGAGTCATTGGCTCATGCCGATTCAATTGCACCCTATGATGTCATTTTCGGTCATGATAATTTCCCCTCCATTTTTAATTTTCCAAAAAACCTACTTTTGCGAACTCGTCCTAGACGGTTTGTCCGATTTGCACAGAAATTGAACCATATCATCTTCAGACCATGCTGACAAAAAATCTTGCAAATCAAGTTGATTTGTCAAATCGTTTTTGATAAACGCGCACACAAATTTTGCGTAGCGGTTGCAAAAACACTCATAAGCCTATATCTCCGCAACGCTTTATCGTATTCAAACCAATCTTGGTATATGTCATCACAAGCATGACCTGAGGCAACATGCAGCGTTTCGGCGCAGCGCCACCTACTGGTCCGGAGATACAAAAAATGGCTATTTTTGCTTATAACTTCTGAACTGTTTGTCCAAAATTCATGTCTTCCGCACCATGCTTTGAAGGTACTCAAAACGTTTTGGGGCAGTGCCACCTTGTGGTCAGAGGTTATAACAAAATTTACAAACATGCTAATAACTTTTGAGTAAATTAGCCTAGTTTAATGAAACTGGTCATAATACAGTCATTGGCTCATGCCGAGAACATAGATACTAATTTTGCCATATTTGGTCAAACATCCTGTCCTCAATGTTCTTATTTGATCAAAACCTACTTTTTCAAACTCATCCTAGACCGTTTGTCCAATTTCCACCAAAATCGAATCGTATCATCTTCAGACTGTGTCAACAAAAAGTTAGGAATTTTGCATCAATAGATGAAACCGTTTTTGTAAACCGCAGTGACGAAGTTGAGCCATGATGCCAAAATGACTCTTGAGGCTGTATCTCTGCAATGCTTTGACATATTGGCATCAAACTTTGCATGTGTCATTGTTCCCTTATTCTGACCACACCACATACATTTTGTAACTGTGCCACCTATTGGTCAAAAGTGATAAACCATTAACTTATATTATCAGTGACTCTATATATGATATTTCAGCCATTTTGCCTAATCTTCTTAAACTGTATAATTGTTCATTGCTGCAGTTGGTCTAACACTCTCAGACTACAATGCATTTTCAGCCTTTTGCCTAAAATCATCTTAAAACGTGATTAATTTCTCATTGCTGCAGTTGATCTGACACTGCCAGCCATTTTGGCATGTCTTGTCTTCTTCTTTGCGCTTGGCCCCGGTATTGCTGCTTGCAGCTATATTTCATCTTCTTCTTCTTCTTCTTCCGCCACGAAGTCTATGGCAGCCCATAGAACCGTATGGTAAAAAGTTATGAAATTTGGCACACTAATAGAGGACAGTCTGAAATGTCACCATAGCAAATTTTGAGTCTCTAACTCAATCCCTCTAGCGCCACCATCAGTCCAAATTTAGACTCATGTTTATGCTAATAACTTTTGAACCATAAGGGCTAGAAACGAAATTCTTTTTTCTTCTGATTCCGTGGCTCAAGACAATTCGATTGCACCATATGACGTCATTTTCCGTCATAATAATTTTCCCGCCATTTTTAATTAACCGAAAAACCTACTTTTGCAAACTCGTCCTAGACGGTTCATCCGATTTGCACGAAAATTGAACCAGATCATCTTCAGACCATGCTGACAAAAAATCTTGCAAATCAAGTTGATTCGTCTAATCATTTGCGATAAACGCGCAAACAAATTTTACGTAGCGGTTGCAAAAGCACTCTTAAGGCAATATCTCCGCAACGCTTTATCGTATTCAAACCAAACTTGGTACATGTCATCACAAGCATGACTTGAGGCAACATGCAGTGTTTCGGCGCAGCGCCACCTACTGGTCCGGAGATACAAAAAATGGCTGTTTTTGCTTATAACTTTTGAACCGTTTGTCCAAAAATCATAAAAGTGGTCTCGTTAGATTCAGGACGGCATGCCGAGTCGTCTGATATTCAATTTTACCATATCGGCCATTTTGGCTGTCGGCCATTTTGAATTATGTGCTAAAATGCTATATTTTACAAATGCATTAGTGTATTGTTACTAAACTCGGTATGTGACTTCCACTCCATGCCCTGAAGGTACTCAAAAAGTTTTGGGGCAGTGCCACCTTGTGGTCAAAAGTTATAACAAACTTGACAAAAATGCTAATAACTTTTGATTTAATTAGCTTAGTATAATGAAACTGGTCATAATACATTCATTGGCTCATGCCGATTCAATTGCATCCTATGACGTCATTTTCGGTCATGATAATTTCCCCGCCATATTTAATTTTCCAAAAAACCTACTTTTGCGAACTCGTCCTAGACGGTTTGTCCGATTTGCACGAAAATTGAACCAGATCATCTTCAGACCATGCTGACAAAAAATCTTGCAAATCAAGTTGATTCGTCAAAACGTTTTTGATAAACGTGCACACAAATTTTACGTAGCGGTTGCAAAAACACTCATAAGGCAAAATCTCCACAATGCTTTATCGTGTTCAATCCAAACTTGGTACATGTCATCACAAGCATGACTTGAGGCAACTTGCAGCGTTTCGGCGCAGCGCCACCTACTGGTCCGGAGATACAAAAAATGGCTATTTTTGCTTATAACTTTTGAACTGTTTGTCCAAAAATCATAAAAGTTGTCTCGTTAGATTCAGGACGGTATTCAGAGTTGTCTGATATTCAATTTTACCATATCGGCCATTTTGGCTCTCGGCCATTTTGAATTATGTGCTAAAATACTATATTTTACAAACGCATTAGTCTATCGTTACGAAACTTGGTATGGGTCTTCCGCACCATGCTTTGAAGGTACTCAAAAAGTTTTGGGGCAGTGCCACCTTGTGGTCAGAGGTTATAACAAAATTCACAAACATGCTAATAACTTTTGATTAAATTAGCCTAGTTTAATGAAACTGGTCATAATACATTTATTGGCTCATGCCGAGAACATAGATACTAATTTTGCCATATTTGGTCAAACATCCTGTCCTCAATGTTCTTATTTGATCAAAACCTACTTTTTCAAACTCATCCTAGACCGTTTATCCAATTTCCACCAAAATCGAATCGTATCATCTTCAGACTATGTCAACAAAAAGTTAGGGATTTTGTATCAATAGTTGAAACCGTTTTTGTAAACCGCAGTGACGAAGTTGAGCCATGATGCCAAAATGACTCTTGAGGCTGTATCTCTGCAATGCTTTGACATATTGGCATCAAACTTTGCATGTGTCATTGTTCCCTTATTCTGACTACACCACATCAATTTCGTAACTGTGCCACCTATTGGTCAAAAGTGATAAACCATTAACTTATATTATCAGTGACTCTATATATGATATTTCAGCCATTTTGCCTAATCTTCTTAAACTGTATAATTGTTAATTGTTGCAGTTGGTCTGACACTCTCAGACTACAATGCATTTTTCAGCCTTTTGCCTAAAATCATCTTAAAACGTGATTAATTGCTCATTGCTCCAGTTGATCTGACACTGCCAGCCATTTTGGCATGTCTTGTCTTCTTCTTTGCGCTTGGCCCCGGTATTGCTGCTTGCAGCTATATTTAGGGGCCAAGCACCGAAGGTGCGAAGGCACCTATTGAAACCGTTCCCGTTCTTATTATTATTATTCATCTTCTTCTTCTTCTTCCGCCACGAAGTCTATGGCAGCCCATAGAACCGTATGGTAAAAAGTTGTGAAATTTGGCACACTAATAGAGGACAGTCTGAAATGTCACCGTAGCAAATTTGGAGTCTCAAACTCAATCCCTCTAGCGCCACCATCAGTCCAAAATTTGACTCATGTTTATGCTAATAACTTTTGAACCATAAGGGCTAGAAACAAAAATCTTGTTTCCTCTGATTCCTTGGCTCAAGACGATTCCATTGCACCCTATGACGTCATTTTCCGTCATAAAAATTTTCCCGCCATTTTGAATTTTCCGAAAAACCTACTTTTACGAACTCGTCCTAGACGGTTCATCCGATTTGCACGAAAATTGAACCAGATCATCTTCAGACCATGCTGACAAAAAATCTTGCAAATCAAGTTGATTCGTCAAATCATTTGCGATAAACGCGCAAACAAATTTTACGTAGCGGTTGCAAAAACACTCTTAAGGCAATATCTCCGCAACGCTTTATCGTATTCAAACCAAACTTGGTACATGTCATCACAAGCATGACTTGAGGCAACATACAGCGTTTCGGCGCAGCGCCACCTACTGGTCCGGAGATACGAAAAATTGCAATTTTTGCTTATAACTTCTGAACTGTTTGTCCAAAAATTATAAAAGTGGTCTCGTTACATTCAGGACGGCATGCCGAGTCGTCTGATATTCAATTTTACCATATCGGCCATTTTGGCTGTCGGCCATTTTGAATTTTGTCAAAAAATGCTATATTTTACAAATGCATTAGTGTATTGTTACTAAACTCGGTATGTGACTTCCATGCCATGCCCTGAAGGTACTCAAAAAGTTTTAGGGCAGTGCCACCTAGTGGTCAAAAGATATAACAAACTTGACAAAAATGCTAATAACTTTTGATTAAATTAGCCTAGTATAATGAAACTGGTCATAATAGAGTCATTGGCTCATGCCGATTCAATTGCACCCTATGATGTCATTTTCGGTTATGATAATTTCCCCGCCATTTTTAATTTTCCAAAAAACCTACTTTTGCGAACTCGTCCTAGACGGTTCATCCGATTTGCACGAAAATTGAACCATATCATCTTCAGACCATGCTGACAAAAAATCTTGCAAATAAAGTTGATTTGTCAAATCGTTTTTGATAAACGCGCACACAAATTTTGCGTAGCGGTTGCAAAAACACTCATAAGCCTATATCTCCACAACGCTTTATCATATTCAAACCAATCTTGGTATATGTCATCACAAGCATGACCTGAGGCAACATGCAGCGTTTCGGCGCAGCGCCACCTACTGGTCCGGAGATACAAAAAATGGCTATTTTTGCTTATAACTTTTGAACTGTTTGTCCAAAAATCATGTCTTCCGCACCATGCTTTGAAGGTACTCAAAAAGTTTTGGGGCAGTGCCACCTTGTGGTCAGAGGTTATAACAAAATTTACAAACATGCTAATAACATTTGATTAAATTAGCCTAGTTTAATGAAACTGGTCATAATACATTTATTGGCTCATGCCGAGAACATAGATACTAATTTTGCCATATTTGGTCAAACATCCTGTCCTCAATGTTCTTATTTGATCAAAATCTACTTTTTCAAACTCATCCTAGACCGTTTGTCCAATTTCCACCAAAATTGAATCGTATCATCTTCAGACTGTGTCAACAAAAAGTTAGGGATTTTGCATCAATAGATGAAACTGTTTTTGTAAACCGCAGCGACAAATTTGAGGCATGATGCCAAAATGACTCTTGAGGCTGTATCTCTGCAATGCTTTGACATATTGGCATCAAACTTTGCATGTGTCATTGTTCCCTTATTCTGACCACACCACATCAATTTCGTATCTGTGCCACCTATTGGTCAAAAGTGATAAACCATTAACTTACATTATCAGTGACTCAATATATGATATTTCAGCCATTTTGCCTAATCTTCTTAAACTGTATAATTGTTAATTGTTGCAGTTGGTCTGACACTCTCAGACTACAATGCATTTTCAGCCTTTTGCTTAAAATCATCTTAAAACGTGATTAATTGCTCATTGCTCCAGTTGATCTGACACTGCCAGCCATTTTGGCATGTCTTGTCTTCTTCTTTGCGCTTGGCCCCGGTATTGCTGCTTGCAGCTATATTTATTATTCATCTTCTTCTTCTTCCGCCACGAAGTCTATGGCAGCCCATAGAACCGTATGGTAAAAAGTTATGAAATTTGGCACACTAATAGAGGACAGTCTGAAATGTCACCATAGCAAATTTTGAGTCTCTAACTCAATCCCTCTAGCGCCACCATCAGTCCAAAATTAGACTCATGTTTATGCTAATAACTTTTGAACCATAAGGGCTAGAAACGAAATTCTTTTTTCCTCTGATTCCTTGGCTCAAGACATTTCGATTGCACCCTATGACGTCATTTTCCGTCATAATAATTTTCCCGCCATTTTTAATTAACCGAAAAACCTACTTTTGCGAACTCGTCCTAGACGGTTCATCCGATTTGCACGAAAATTGAACCAGATCATCTTCAGACCATGCTGACAAAAAATCTTGCAAATCAAGTTGATTCGTCAAATCATTTGCGATAAACGCGCAAACAAATTTTATGTAGCGGTTGCAAAAGCACTCTTAAGGCAATATCTCCGCAACGCTTTATCGTATTCAAACCAAACTTGGTACATGTCATCACAAGCATGACTTGAGGCAACATGCAGTGTTTCGGCGCAGCGCCACCTACTGGTCCGGAGATACAAAAAATGGCTGTTTTTGCTTATAACTTTTGAACCGTTTGTCCAAAAATCATAAAAGTGGTCTCGTTAGATTCAGGACGGCATGCCGAGTCGTCTGATATTCAATTTTACCATATCGCCCATTTTGGCTGTCGGCCATTTTGAATTATGTGCTAAAATGCTATATTTTACAAATGCATTAGTGTATTGTTACTAAACTCGGTATGTGACTTCCACTCCATGCCCTGAAGGTACTCAAAAAGTTTTGGGGCAGTGCCACCTTGTGGTCAAAAGTTATAACAAACTTGACAAAAATGCTAATAACTTTTGATTTAATTAGCTTAGTATAATGAAACTGGTCATAATACATTCATTGGCTCATGCCGATTCAATTGCATCCTATGACGTCATTTTCGGTTATGATAATTTCCCCGCCATATTTAATTTTCCAAAAAACCTACTTTTGCGAACTCGTCCTAGACGGTTTGTCCGATTTGCACGAAAATTGAACCAGATCATCTTCAGACCATGCTGACAAAAAATCTTGCAAATCAAGTTGATTCGTCAAATCGTTTTTGATAAACGTGCACACAAATTTTACGTAGCGGTTGCAAAAACACTCATAAGGCTATATCTCTACAATGCTTTATCGTATTCAATCCAAACTTGGTACATGTCATCACAAGCATGACTTGAGGCAACATGCAGTGTTTCGGCGCAGCGCCACCTACTGGTCCGGAGATACAAAAAATGGCTGTTTTTGCTTATAACTTTTGAACTGTTTGTCCAAAAATCATATCTTCCGCACCATGCTTTGAAGGTACTCAAAACGTTTTGGGGCAGTGCCACCTTGTGGTCAGAGGTTATAACAAAATTTACAAACATGCTAATAACTTTTGATTAAATTAGCCTAGTTTAATGAAACTGGTCATAATACAGTCATTGGCTCATGCCGAGAACAGAGATACTATTTTTTCCATATTTGGTCAAACATCCTGTCCTCAATGTTCTTATTTGATCAAAACCTACTTTTTCAAACTCATCCTAGACCGTTTGTCCAATTTCCACCAAAATCGAATCGTATCATCTTCAGACTGTGTCAACAAAAAGTTAGGGATTTTGCATCAATAGATGAAACCGTTTTTGTAAACCGCAACGACGAAGTTGAGCCATTATGCCAAAATGACTCTTGAGGCTGTATCTCTGCAATGCTTTGACATATTGGCATCAAACTTTGCATGTGTCATTGTTCCCTTATTCTGACCACACCACATCAATTTCGTATCTGTGCCACCTATTGGTCAAAAGTGATAAACCATTAACTTACATTATCAGTGACTCAATATATGATATTTCAGCCATTTTGCCTAATCTTCTTAAACTGTATAATTGTTAATTGTTGCAGTTGGTCTGACACTCTCAGACTACAATGCATTTTCAGCCTTTTGCTTCAAATCATCTTAAAACGTGATTAATTGCTCATTGCTCCTGTTGATCTGACACTGCCAGCCATTTTGGCATGTCTTGTCTTCTTCTTTGCGCTTGGCCCCGGTATTGCTGCTTGCAGCTATATTTATTATTCATCTTCTTCTTCTTCCGCCACGAAGTCTATGGCAGCCCATAGAACCGTATGGTAAAAAGTTGTGAAATTTGGCACACTAATAGAGGACAGTCTGAAATGTCACCGTAGCAAATTTGGAGTCTCAAACTCAATCCCTCTAGCGCCACCATCAGTCCAAAATTTGACTCATGTTTATGCTAATAACTTTTGAACCATAAGGGCTAGAAACAAAATTATTTTTTCCTCTGATTCCTTGGCTCAAGACGATTCGATTGCACCCTATGACGTCATTTTTCGTCATAAAAAATTTCCCGCCATTTTGAATTTTCCGAAAAACCTACTTTTACGAACTCGTCCTAGACGGTTCATCCGATTTGCACGAAAATTGAACCAGATCATCTTCAGACCATGCTGACAAAAAATCTTGCAAATCAAGTTGATTCGTCAAATCCTTTGCGATAAACGCGCAAACAAATTTTACGTAGCGGTTGCAAAAACACACTTAAGGCAATATCTCCGCAACGCTTTATCGTATTCAAACCAAACTTGGTACATGTCATCACAAGCATGACTTGAGGCAACATACAGCGTTTCGGCGCAGCGCCACCTACTGGTCCGGAGATACGAAAAATTGCTATTTTTGCTTATAACTTCTGAACTGTTTGTCCAAAAATCATAAAAGTGGTCTCGTTACATTCAGGACGGCATGCCGAGTCGTCTGATATTCAATTTGACCATATCGGCCATTTTGGCTGTCGGCCATTTTGAATTTTGTCAAAAAATGCTATATTTTACAAATGCATTAGTGTATTGTTACTAAACTCGGTATGTGACTTCCATGCTATGCCCTGAAGGTACTCAAAAAGTTTTAGGGCAGTGCCACCTTGTGGTCAAAAGATATAACAAACTTGACAAAAATGCTAATAACTTTTGATTAAATTAGCCTAGTATATTGAAACTGGTCATAATAGAGTCATTGGCTCATGCCGATTCAATTGCAACCTATGATGTCATTTTCGGTCATGATAATTTCCCCGCCATTTTTAATTTTCCAAAAAACCTACTTTTGCGAACTCGTCCTAGACGGTTTGTCCGATTTGCACAGAAATTGAACCAGATCATCTTCAGACCATGCTGACAAAAAATCTTGCAAATCAAGTTGATTTGTCAAATCGTTTTTGAAAAACGCGCACACAAATTTTGCGTTGCGGTTGCAAAAACACTCATAAGCCTATATCTCCACAACGCTTTATCGTATTCAAACCAATCTTGGTATATGTCATCACAAGCATGACCTGAGGCAAAATGCAGCGTTTCGGCGCAGCGCCACCTACTGGTCCGGAGATACAAAAAATGGCTATTTTTGCTTATAACTTCTGAACTGTTTGTCCAAAAATCATGTCTTCCGCACCATGCTTTGAAGGTACTCAAAACGTTTTGGGGCAGTGCCACCTTGTGGTCAGAGGTTATAACAAAATTTACAAACATGCTAATAACTTTTGATTAAATTAGCCTAGTTTAATGAAACTGGTCATAATACAGTCATTGGCTCATGCCGAGAACAGAGATACTAATTTTGCCATATTTGGTCAAACATCCTGTCCTCAATGTTCTTATTTGATCAAAACCTACTTTTTCAAACTCATCCTAGACCGTTTGTCCAATTTCCACCAAAATCGAATCGTATCATCTTCAGACTGTGTCAACAAAAAGTTAGGGATTCTGCATCAATAGATGAAACCGTTTTTGTAAACCGCAGCGACGAAGTTGAGCCATTATGCCAAAATTACTCTTGAGGCTGTATCTCTGCAATGCTTTGACATATTGGCATCAAACTTTGCATGTGTCATTGTTCCCTTATTCTGACCACACCACATCAATTTCGTATCTGTGCCACCTATTGGTCAAAAGTGATAAACCATTAACTTACATTATTAGTGACTCAATATATGATATTTCAGCCATTTTGCCTAATCTTCTTAAACTGTATAATTGTTAATTGTTGCAGTTGGTCTGACACTCTCAGACTACAACGCATTTTCAGCCTTTTGCTTCAAATCATCTTAAAACGTGATTAATTGCTCATTGCTCCAGTTGATCTGACACTGCCAGCCATTTTGGCATGTCTTGTCTTCTTCTTTGCGCTTGGCCCCGGTATTGCTGCTTGCAGCTATATTTTCTACTGCTTCTGTTACACTTTTGCGGGAACCAATCACAGACTGGCTTATCCACCTGGGGCGCTATTGGCGGGTTTAACATAGTGCTGGGCGGTATGACCAAAAATGTATATCACGGTATTTTTCTAAATTATATCGGTTTCACGGTATATGACGGTATTTTTTCCCCTATGCATGACCGGGTGTTAATCACATTTTCTACTGATTAAGAGAGGAAATACTGCAGGAGATGCACTAGAATACCCTGTTTTACTGTTATGATGAGTGACTAGAAAAATTCCACACTAGAGTTAATAGGCCTGGTTTACAAAGCCTCACAAAATGATGCTGTGGAGAGACAGCAACCAATAAAACACAGACCTGCAACACACTCAGAGTCATACTTACAGACACCTGAATATTAAAAGTTGAGTTGAGGGCACCTTAAGCATTTTAAAAATCTAACCCTATATAACAACAAACTGCCAAAACGAAGAAAAACGCGGATATTTGCAATACATTTAAGAGCACTCTATGAACGAATGACACATCAGTTTAACACAGAAAGAATAAAGCAGTTAGGCCTACTTTTTTGCCCATTCTTCTTTGAATTGTCAGTTTATTTATTAATTTACATCATTGTCTTTTGTGTAGCAGAATAATCCATCGTGTCAGCGCGTTCGTGATCAGACATACGGTTGGATCAGTGTAATCAGTGCATACTGCATACATTTCATTTTAATAAGACGTGATGAAATATGCGCGCACACACGCTTCTGGTTCATGTCTAGAGCGCTAGAGTTTATGAAATATGTCCATAAAAAATGTAAACGCGCTCGCTCCGGTCTATATCAGTGCTATATGATCCATGTGGTGATCGTTGTTAATCCCATTGCGGCGCTCCGCGCAGAAACCGCTCTCTCGCACGCACCGCATGTAGTTCGAATTCTCCACTATAATCAAGGGCTGAATCCGAAATCGCCCCCCATAACCTCAAATATAGCATTATTTGGAGGGGACAGCACTTTTTAGTGGTGTCCGAAACCCTAGTGGACGTTATTGAGTGCACTCATTCTATCCCGTTGCACCGCAATAACGAGTGTACAGCCGATGTACACACATTGCCTGTCCGACTTCACGCACGTTTTCATTCACTACTTCAAATAAAGTGATAACATAGGGAATAATGAATGAGAGTATAGGATTCAGCCATAGGCTATGCTGTTAATGCGATCTCAACTGTGCTCTGACTGCTCCTTACTACAGTGCATCAATGAAATTGGTCCCCTCTCAAACAATGACGCGCTGCGCCACGCTCCGAACGTTGTTTAAGCGACATATACCGGTATAGCGGTATCATCAAAATTCATATCATAAAATAAATAAATACTAGGGGTGTAACGATTCATCTACTACATCGATGTATCGATTTATTTTCCTATGATCTAACTACATCGATCTGTGCTCGGCAAGATGGCCTTCCGGACGACATATATCGATCTAACATCGTTTTAAAAGGTAATCAATCGATTGTATCGATCATGGGAAATAACGCATTGGATTTAAGCACGTCAGACTTTATATGGATATATGATAATGATAAAGCCGTTAAACGTTACTCGATTAAGTCTGCCTATCTGTGACATCATCGCAACGCACGCACCAGCAGCAGCGCAAAGAAAACAAAACAGCGTGGCGGATGACAGAGAAGCCAACGTGCGAGAAATTATCAAGCCACCAGGAGAAAGAGCTAAGTTAGTAACGTTTTACCTGTACTTTCAACCCTTGCTTGTCACCTGTGCATTCCTGACACCAGTGTGCCTGCAGAGCGAGTTTTAGTACTGCTGGCGACATAGTGAACGCACAGAGAAGTGTTCTGCGGTCAGATCATGTTGATATTTTTGAAAAAGAAATCTGTAGAGTCATTGAAGAGTAGTTGGTTACATTTTATCTTTGTTAAATATTGTTTGTTTATTAAACTGAGAGTAGTAGCAGGTTCAGCCAGTTTATTCAACCTGAAGAAATGTTGGTTGCACTTTATTTTTTATATTAATATTGTATTTGTATTATTTTAATGTTGTAAAACAACAGCAAAAGTAGCAGGTAAACCTACTATTAATTAAACCTGAAGAGTAGTTAGTTGCACTTTATTTTTTATACTAATATTGTAATATTTTTATGTTGGAAAACAAAAGCAGAAGTAGCAGGTTAACCTACTGTTGAAATGTTGGTTGCACTTACTGTGCTTTTATTGAAAATGTATTGAAAATTGAAAATGAGAGCAGAAAAGGTTAACTTCCTTTTAATTCAACCTAAACTGTTGGTTGCACTTTATTCAAATAAAATTTGAATGCATTTGCCATTAATTGTTGTTTACTTGTTTGTTTATATCCATAATTAATTGTTACCTGATTCCCTTACAAGAAACAACAGGAATCTAGGAAACTTCACCTGCATTGAGCAGTCTCCAGATATTTATTTCAGTCACACAATTTTTGGCTAAAAAGTTACTGAATCGATTTCAAGTCACTGAATCGTTTCGGATCGTATCGTTCTAAATGAACCAATATCGTCCTTGAATCGTATCGACAACCTCAAATCGTGATACGAATCGAATCGTTGTTAAAACGAATCGTTACACCCCTAATAAATACCGGTATTCGGTATGAACCGGTATACCGCCCAGCACTAGTTTAACACGATGACGGATAGAGAAGCAATGGGTCGTTGCCCGTTGATCACGCCTCTTGTGGTCTGATTGGTTGAAGGACTATCCAATTGTGTAAAGAGTCATTTGAATTATGCAGTAGAAAATACATAGCAGACTCCCCAGACCAATGTTCAATTTTAAATTGAGCCTAGTCTGGTGATAGCCGACAAAGGGCACTAAAATGGGAAACAAGCCAGGTTTTAGCAACAAAATTGTACATTTATTGTAAACTAGCATATAAACTTCTTAAAATTATACTGCAAACAAGCCGAAATGTTTGTTTTTAAAGTTTAACAGTAAACTTGCAAGAAAGGGTCCTAAAACTGTAAAAAGTGAAGTTTTAGCACTAAAATAGTCAAAAGAGTCAATATTTGAAGACTAAAACTGATAATAATATTTACAAGATTTGAGGTTTTAACATATTAAATAGTAAATTCCACTGTGGAAAAAAACAAGGTTAAATTTTAAACCAAATTGTATTAAACAAATCTTTATGAGCAGCTCAATTTGGCACAGACACAAATATAGGCTGATAGCCTGTTGACTGTGGGTCATTTACTCTCATCTGTGTTCTCTGTTATTACTAACAACTTCTGTTGTAAGGTCACGGTCAAGAAAAATCATGATCCCATGTGTGCTAGTCAAAGTGCAGAGGTCAACACTGAATGTTAGGGTCAGTGTTATTGCTGCAGTCTGTGCACTAGCTTCACACCTAGAATATTTATTAAATCAGAAACTCTTTTGGTCAACTGAAACTGCAGAAATGGTTGTCTCTCACTTACTTATTTCACCATCTTTAACATTCTTATTTGTATTTCTTGTCTTATTTCTTGTGTCACATACACGTGAAGAAAGAACCAGTAAAGACTGTGTGTGTGGTTTATGAATTCTGAGCCAGGAGAAGGCATTAAGGATGAGATTAAGTTGAGATCTTGTATGCGTGTATGTGTGTCCGAGGCAGAGACGAAGCATTACATCATCATATCAGGTCAAGAGAGATGCTGTACTGAGTGACACGCAGACCAGCTGCTCTCTCTCCCTCTTTCTCTCGCTACATGTGTGTTATGTTCAAAAATCCTTGTAAACTTTTCAGTCTGTACTTAAATGGTATTTGTCTGTTGATGTCATAGTAATTTTCTTTATCCTGGTACAGTTGATAGTTGACATGACGCAATTTTCACAATCGCTAACCATAAGTATTGTACTCTTGCTAATCATACCATTTGCTACAGAAATGATTGATACTTTAAGTCGAGGACACTTGAGGAAAAGAAGTAAAGGTGTTGCTTTTGTTAGTGATCAGACGTATACGTTTGCCTGGTTTATTAATAAACAAGTGGAAATTCTTCTGGGTTTATTCTGAGCCATAATTGTTTTGTTTTTCTTGTATAAATTGAGAAGCTACATTTAAATATTTGTTCTTTATTAGAAATATTTAAGAGGGAGTGTTTAATTTTATAATGCTATTTTTGTTCAATTTTAGAAATAAAATGTATATATTCTTTTTATATTTATTATTAACATATTGTAATGTTATATATGTTTATCAGAATATATATATGTTAGATATGATGTACTTCAATATAGTTTCAAAAATATATTATTTATTATATGTATTTTCATATGATGTTTAAAAATTCTTTGCTGTGAATTCTTTCTTTTCCTTCTCTGCACGGCTCATTTTAGCATCTGACTCGACCAATCAACTGGAATCGGTAGTTTGGCCACCAAAGAGTGTGCATTATGTTACATAAGCAGCGTCGCATCCATTGTCAGAGCAGAGAGGATTCTGGGAGAGCCCCTCTGGCAGGACACATGCTGAATTCAGAACCGCATATACTAGTATACTACTCGTACTACTTTTTACCATATATTTATATGACACAAATAGTAAGAGTAGAGTATGCTAGAATGCAGTTCTGAATTCACTAACAACAAAGCTTTTACAGTGTGCAAGGGCTTATGGGAAATACAGATATATCGACTAGCCAGGGAACACAGCAGTGGTGCAGACAGAGGGGAGAGAGATTTGTAACTTTATCAAGATTTATTTGTGAAATGACAAAGTTGGCATAAATGTTCATGCAAACTTCCTCACAATAAGGTCACAATGAAGTTAAAGAGGTCTGAAGTGTCCTCTACACCTTTTCATCATTCCATCCCTCTATCTTTCTCTCTCTCTGTGTACAGATTGTGGTGAGTAAGCTCTTTAATCTCTCTGTCCTGCTCTCATTTTCTCCTGCCGTGAGTCGACTGCTAACATTCCCTCCAGCTAAACTTTGTGTGTGTGTGTGTGTGTGTGTGTGTGTGTGTGTGTGTGTGTGTGTTTGGAAAAGCTCCTTGAGTCTCATCAGGAATTCACCTAGAGTTATCTCTGCACCAAACACACACTTTCTCTCAACACTCACAAAGATGATTCATATCACTTTACACAACTGGGGACATCCTCTCCCTTACAAACACACACACACACACACACACACATACTATGCGGCGATCCCCACTCAAGAGAAAGAGATATTAACACGCACTTGTGAATACACGTCAAGGCTCCCTTGTGTTCTTGTGAAAGCTAGTATGTGAGAAGTTGGGATGAGTGTATATGTGTGTGTGTGAGCACAGACTGCAACCTGGCAGGAGGGTGATTGGAAATGTCACCTTGGCTGCTACACCTCTTTGTTCCCTTTTTCTTTGGGTGAGTTCAAGCATTGCTATGTTCTGCTCACTTTATTTTGGGTCATTTTTGTATTACCTTGATAACAGCACAGAAATGCTGTCAAATGAAACTTTTGTTAGCTAGTTAGTTTTGTTAGCTTCTTTGTGTCTTAAATTCAAGTTTATTTCAACTTGTGTCTTTTTGTATAGCGCTTTGTAAAACATACACACATTTAAATATGTTTTTGGGATCATGTGATCCCATGTAACATGTTAAATGACCTCAGATTTCAAATGCACCACCCAGGTTCACATTATCAAATGCAATTTATTCTAAAATAACATTGCATTCTAAATACATAGATGGAGTTAATATGGAGTTGGTCCCCTCTTTGCGACTATAATGGCTTCCACTCTTCTGGGATGGGTTTCCCCAAGATTTTGGAGTGGTTCTTTGGGAATTTTCCCCATTCATCCAGTAGAGCATTTGTGAGGTCAGGCTCTAATGTTGGACGAGAAGGTCTGGCACGCAATCTCCGTTCCAGTTCATCCCAAAGGTGTTTGAGGTTGAGGTCAGGGCTGTGTGCGGGCCAGTCAAGTTCTTCCACACCAAACTCATCTAACCATGTCTTTTGTACACTGGTGCGTAGTCATGCTGGAATAGAAAAGGGCCTTCCCCGAACTGTTCTCATAAAGTTGGAAGCATCGCATTGTACAAAATGTATTTGTATGCTGAAGCATTAAGATTTCCCTTCACTGGAAGTAAGGGGCCAAGCCCAAGCCCTGAAAGACAACCCCACACCATAATCCCCCCTCCACCAAACTTTACACCTGGCACAATGCAGTCAGGGAAGTACCGTTTTCCTGGCATCTGCCAAACCCAGCAGACTCGCCCACCCAGAGAAGTGTGATTTGTCACTCTACAGAACACGTTTCCATCGCTCCAGTGTCTAGTGGTGGCGTACTTTACACCACTCCATCCGAAGCTTGGCATTAGCGTATTTGGTGATGTGGGTTTTGCATGCAGCTTCTCAACCATGGAAACCCATTCCATGAAGCTCCCGCCAACCAGTTTTTGTGTTGATATTAATGTCACTCAGTGACCTTGCTCTGTGACTTCACGTGATCTGCTGTTTTTAAACACTTACCAATAATGTCACTTACAGTTGACCGTGGAATATTTGGCAGGTATGAAATTTCACAAACTGACTTAATGCAAATGTGGCATCCTATTACAATAGCACACTTGAATTCATTGAGCTCTTCAGAACGACCCTTAATTTTAAACTGATGTTTGTAAATGCAGATTGCATGGCTAGGGACTTGATTTCTACACCTGTGGCAATAGGTCTGATGAAATTCCTGTCAATAATTAATGAACTCCTGTCAATAATCCTGTCTTAATTCAATAATTAAGAGGTGTTTCCCAATGCATCTTTAGCCCTATTCGGATGGCAATTGTTTCTTGTGGGGTCGTCGTAAGGTATTTTCATCATTGACGGGCTAGTCAGTGGTTTTATTGCCATCCGAATCCAGAATGTCAGTGTTTTTCTCCCACCACCCGTGTAATAATCGCAGGCCGAATTACCTACTGTTTTTTGACAAACACCAAGGTCGTGTGGTAATTTAATTGCTGTACGAATCCACATCTCTGAGTTTTCAAGAATATATAACTTAAAAATTCACTGTTTATATCCTTTTTGACCACTGCAGAGCACCGTACGGTTGCGCTTCGCTGTAATTTGGATGCATTTTAAAGATCTAGACTTTTATTACTGAAATGCTGGCAAGTATTTACAAGAGGAATATATTTAATCACCGCTCAAAAAATAAAAATAAGAAAAGCATGTGAACATTTGAAATGGCCCGTTATTACGGCAGCAATTATATCCTATATGTTAAAATAACCAAGCAGCATTAATGTTTACCTCATGTAAATAAGAGGCTGTATTAACTTATTTTCGCTCATTTCCATGTGGAATAAAATGACATAATTTATTTTGAGATAAAATACAAGACAGAAAACCATTTGAACTATAATGTGCGTCTATATATCTTCCTATTTTTAAACAGAATTAAATGATATTAGGATATAAAAATGCGCTCCTCCACCGTGAATATATCACCATCCAAATGCATGGACTTCCATGTGAGAAAAAATTACCTTCCGAATAGGGCTTTTGTTGAATAAAAATATAAATTTATTTTATATAGTAGGTATATGTACAACCCCAAATCAGAAAAAGTTGGGACAGTATGGAAAACGCAAAAAAAAAAAAAAAAAGTGATTTCTAAATTTACTTTGACTTGTATTTCATTGCAGACAATATGAACAAAAAATATTTCATGTTTTGTCTGGTCAACTTCATGTCATTTGTAAATATGCATCCTTTCCTCTCATTCTGTCAAATGTGACCTGCAACACATTTCAAAAAAAGTTGGGACAGTAAAGCATTTACCACTTTGTAATGTTGCCATTCCTTTTCACAACACTTAAAAGACGTTTAGGGACTGAAGAAGTGATGATGTGTTTCAGGTGTAATTTTGTCCCATTCTTCCTGCAAACAAGTCTTAAGGTGGGCAACAGTACGGGGTCTTCGTTGTCGCATTTTGCGCTTCAAAATGCGCCACACATTCTCTATTGGAGACAGGTCGGGCCAGTCAAGTACCCGTACCCTCTTCCTCCGCAGCCAGGACTTTGTAATGTGTGCAGAATGTGGTTTTGCATTGTCTTGTTGAAATATGCATGGACGTCCCTGGAAAAGATGTCTTCTTGAAGGCAGCATATTATGCTCCAAAATCTCTATGTACTTTTCAGCATTAATGGTGCCTTCACAGAAGTGCAAGTTACCTTTGCCAAGGGGACTGACACAACCCCATACCATGACAGACCCTGGCTTTTGGACTTGTTGCTGGTAACAGTCTGGATGATCCTTTTCTTCTTTGGTCCGGAGCACACAGCGTCCATTCCTCCCAAAAAATACCTCAAATACTGATTCATCTGACCACAGTACACGTTTCCACTGTGTGATGGTCCATCCCAGATGCCTCCGAGCCCAGAGAAGTCGACATCGCTTCTGGACACTGTTAACATAGGGCTTCCATTTGGCACAGTACAGTTTTAACTGGCATTTGTGGATGTAACTACGTATTGTGGTACTTGACAAAGCTTTGCCAAAGTAGTCCTGAGCCCATGTGGTGATATCGCTTATAGATGAATGACGATTCTTGATGCAGTGCCACCTGAGGGATCGGAGATCACGGTTGTTCAGCTTAGGCTTGCGCCCTTGTCCTTTACGCACTGAAATTCCTCCAGATTCCTTGAATCTTTTAATTATGTTATGCACTGTTGAATGTGAAATATCCAAATCTCTTCCTATCTTTCTTTGAGGAACATTGTTTTTAAACATTTCAATCATTTTCTCACGTATTTGTTGGCAAACTGGCGATCCTCTGCCCATCTTTGCTCCTAAAGGATTAGACCTTTCTTGGATGCTGCTTTTGTACCAAATCCTAATTACAATCACCTGTTGACATCACCTGTTTCAAATCACATCATTATTTAAACATTTTACCTCATTACTAGCCCTAAATTGCTCCTGTCCCAACTTTTTTGGAAATGTGTTGCAGGTCTGAATGACAGGAAAGGATGCATATTTACAAATGACATGAAGTTGACCTGAAAAAAACATGAAATATTTTGTGTTCATATTGTCTGCAATGAAATACAAGTCAAAGTAAATTTAGAAATCACTTCTTCTTCTTTTTTTTTGCGTTTTCCATACTGTCCCAACTTTTTCTGATTTGGGGTTGTATTAATTTACTTATTTGTTGCATTAATGTGTGTATAAAGACAACAATATTAATAGGCCTACACTACATGCTTTCATATACATTGTATATGGTTATTGGTGTGTTTTTGTATTAATGCAGAGAGAGAGGCAGCAAGTTTATCCTTAGTCTGTGAACTGATGACGCCACTCTGAATCAACATACAAAACTGCCAGATGTTCCATATGTTGTAATCATTATGATCACAACATGTAATCATTGCCTTAACATGCTCATTGTTTCTGCTTAAATGAATACATTATGTTAGCTTAATTGCATGATTTGTATTATCTTAGAGCTGTACATTTCTGCAGTATGGACATTACTTTGGCACAGTCGCCTCTGATAACTGATTACTCTAAATTGTAATGTACAAACATGCATTTTCTGTAAAGCCTCTTTGAAACTATATTTATT
This sequence comes from Gobio gobio, assembly GCF_949357685.1. Taxonomy (NCBI): domain Eukaryota; kingdom Metazoa; phylum Chordata; class Actinopteri; order Cypriniformes; family Gobionidae; genus Gobio; species Gobio gobio. Next base: position 48,014,538 of record NC_137102.1, read on the forward strand.
GTGAAAAGCGCTATTGAAATAAATGTGAGTGTGAATGAACTGCAGCTTTGATCTGTCTCAATGATTTGAAACATTTCACACTGAGAGTTGCATTGATTGTCTTGTTGTCGAAAAATATCACTCATGCATTGGTTTCTGTGTAACAGTAAAAGTTACATCTGAGTTCATTAGAGATGAGTTTAGTATGGTTGAATGGTACATTAGAGAATATTTCAGATAGGGTGTGACAGACGATGTCAGAGTCTCTGTGTGTGTGACGGAGATAAACCGACACATCACTGCTGCTTGTAGTGGAAAGAACATGTTTATAGCCGTAAACACTGTGACACACGTGCTCGCCGCTTCTCTCGTCCTACACGTTTGCACTCTCGTGACCTAATTACGGCACTGCTGATGATGGTTATTTTTCCCCCTCTCTCTGTTCCTGTGTGTTCTTGTGTATCTGCTATTCCCAGCATGCTTTGGGAAGCTGGTAAACAAAGCCCCGTGGGAGTCGGTCTGCTGTGCTCTATCTCACATCACCAAGGCAACAGAGCCGCTCCCTCCGTGAAGCTGACATTTCCGGGAACTATATGAGAGTTAGTGTGCGTGCGTTAACATCAAGGCGAATGTGAAGACTGCATAGAGAAAAACGTGTGGAGGTTTACCAGGAAAGAACATGCATGTTCAGAACACGAATAACAGAAGCAGTCACAAATTTGCAGGAAAGAGACGTTAATTTATCTTGGAAAACGTTTGTCCTCTCATTTAGATGCTGATCTGTATCTCTCCATGCATTTCTTTCTCAAACCTGCAGAGGAACTGTTTTGTCTTCAATAGTTTTTTTGTGCAGTGCAGGTATCTAGAATTGTGGTTCTCAATTGGTTTTGCTTCAGGATTCACATTTACATTGGACATACAGTGGCGATCCAACATGATACTATTATTGTTTATCATACAAAAATAAACAAAAATCAGGTATTGAAATGACCATGATCTGCGGAGTCTCAGCTATATGTAAAATTATTAGGCTTCATTTTAGAATTGAAGTGTAATTTAAACCTGTAAACCCATATTAAATGTAGTTTGGGTCATGATTAATTCCTGTGTGCCATTGTGGTTAGACTTCCTGTTCCTCCATTTGCAGCTACACAACTACCAATTTGATGCTTGAAAAAGATCATAAAGGAATCATAAAACTAATCCTTGTGAATTGAGCAGTTTAGTCAAAATTTTCTGAATAGACACAGTCTTTATATGATGAACAGATTGAATTTAGGCATTTATTCACATTTAAACATTGATCAGCGGACATAAACAGAAGCTCAACGGAACCTGCTTGACTCGCAAGAACAAACCACTTGCGGAAGTTCGAAACGTGCTGCATAACACACAAGAATTAACCTCATTGGTTCTCGCGGAAGCTCAAATGTGCTGCATTACACATGAGAATGAACCTCATTGGTTCTCGCGGAAGCTCAAACGTGCTGTGTAACACGAGAATGAACCTCATTGGTTCTTGCGGAAGCTCAAACGTGCTGCATTACACATGAGAATGAACCTCATTGGTTCTCATGGAAGCTCAAACGTGCTGCGTAACACACGAGAATGAACCTCATTGGTTCTCTGGGAAGCTCAAACGTGCTGCGTAACACACGAGAATGAACCTCATTGGTTCTCTGGGAAGCTCAAACGTGCCGCGTAACACGAGAATGAACCTCATTGGTTCTCGTGGAAGCCCAAACGTGCTGCGTTACACACGAGAATGAACCTCATTGGTTCTCGCGGAAGCTCAAACGTGCTGCGTAACACACGAGAATGAACCTCATTGGTTCTCGCGGAAGCTCAAACGTGCTGCGTAACACACAAGAATGAACCTCATTGGTTCTCGCAGAAACTCAAACGTGCTGCGTAACACACGAGAATGAACCTCATTGGTTCTCACGGAAGCTCAAACGTGCTGCGTAACACATGAGAATGAACCTCATTGGTTCTCGCAGAAGCTCAAACGTGCTGCGTAACACACGAGAATGAACCTCATTGGTTCTCGCGGAAGCTCAAACGTGCTGCGTAACACACGAGAATGAACCTCATTGGTTCTCGCGGAAGCTCAAATGTGCTGCGTAACACACGAGAATGAACCTCATTGGTTCTCGCTGAAGCTCAAACGTGCTGCGTAACACACGAGAATGAACCTCATTGGTTCTCGCGGAAGCTCGAAACGTGCTGCGTAACACACGAGAATGAACCTCATTGGTTCTCGCGGAAGCTCAAATGTGCTGCATAACACATGAGAATGAACCTCATTGGTTCTCGCGGAAGCTCAAATGTGCTGCGTAACACGAGAATGAACCTCATTGGTTCTTGCGGAAGCTCAAACGTGCTGCGTAACACATGAGAATGAACCTCATTGGTTCTTGCTGAAGCTCAAACGTGCTGCGTAACACGAGAATGAACCTCATTGGTTCTTGCTGAAGCTCAAACGTGCTGCGTAACACGAGAATGAACCTCATTGGTTCTTGCTGAAGCTCAAACGTGTTGCGTAACATGAGAATGAACCTCATTGGTTCTTGCTGAAGCTCAAACGTGCTGCGTAACACGAGAATGAACCTCATTGCTTCTTGCGGAAGCTCAAACATATTTTTTAACCTAAATTCCTCATCTTGCGCTGCTCTGCGACGTGCGTCGGATTGCTTAATCACATCGGAAAGGCCATGCCAGACATAGGCGGAAGTACCGCCCTGGACGAAGGTGTGAAGACTAATACAAATGCCCTTTACCAAAAAAAACTCACGCTCAGTCTTCACACGTCCACTTTGTAAACACGGGGGTGGTACTTCTGCCTATGGAGAAAAATCCTGGAATGTTTTCCTTAAAAAAAACTTAATTTCTTTTCGACTGGTGAAAGAAAGACATGAACATCTTGGATGAGATGGGGGTGAGTAAAATATCAGGAAATTTTCATTTTGAAGTGAACTAATCCTTTAATAACAGACTTACCCCTTTTACTATCCATTGATGAGATTGTCAGTAGATTCCTCTTTTAATAATTGGCCAATCAGGCACTGTAATTGTCAAGTCATTTCAAAATAATGGCCCAGAAAAGTCTAGCTTACATCACTGTTTTATTTTGAGAGGCCTAGTTATGTCTTTATTCTGCTGGTGTTGCGTAATGCATTGAAATGTCATGCTCCACTTGGTATGACATCATGGCGCTAAATCATTTACACTATTACTGCAGCATTGGGGAATTATGGGAAATCATGGATGAGCCCCTTTCATCGTCTCAAGGATAAAATCTTCAACTGATCCTCAGTTACAGTATGGATGAGACTGGTTGGTTTCATGATACATGCAACATGTTCCAATTTTAAACATTCGGTTTCTGAAGGAGAAAGAAAGTTTTTTGAAATTTTATCCTGACTGGTGAAAGAGTTCATACAGTGAATCGTGGAAATTGCTTTCTATTCCAGAGACATACTGCCTAGAGATCTGCGCATGGTACGTTTTTGAGTCTCCGGGTCTTGTGATGTTTGTTGGACATCGTCTCGTGACTGTCTGAGATATGGAATAATTTTATCCGTCTCCCTATGTGGAGAAGGAGAGAGAGCAGGGAATGAAGGAATGCTACGTGTGATATGCTAGACTAACTTTAGCGTTCTGTCCTGTTAGTGTCTCCGCTCTGGAAATACACAGAACGGAAGCTCTGAAGAGGGGGATCCAGGCACAGGCAGCGGTAGAAAAGGTCAAGGGCCACGTGTAGCTGGTGATGTCATGGAGAGAGCGGAAACAAGGACTGCTTATGAGTGGAGGGCAGTGGTTGTGGTTAACAGCTCAGGAATATACTCTCTCTCTCTCACTCGCTCACTGTGTTTATCTCTCTTCTCCTTTCTTTCCTTCTGCACACATTAACACTGTTGCAGTGACCTTATAAACCATCAACACCCAAGAGGCAGGGTATATACTGTATTAAAGGAACACTCCACTTTTTTGGAAAATAGGCTCATTTTACAAGTCCCCTAGAGTTAAATAGTTGAGTTTTACCGTTTTTGAATCCATTCAGCCGATCGTTGTATCTGGCGGTAGCACTTTTAGCATAGCTTAGCATACATCATTGATTCTGATCAGTCCATTAGCATCTCATTCAAAAAATGGCCAAAAACACTTTCAATATTTTTCCTATTTAAAACTTGACTCTTCTACAGTTACATTGTGTGCTAAGACCAACTGAAAATTAAAAGTTGCGATTTTCTACACCTATATGGCTAGGAACTACTGTCTCATTCCTGCGTAATAGTCAAGGATCTTCGCGGCCGTACCATGGCTGTAGCGGCGCAATGATATTACAGCGCCTGAAAGTAGCCCCCAGCTAGGTAACTTTCAATGTGACCGGCACTAAGTTCGTGTAGTTGCAGAGAAAGTTTCAGGCTTGCAGCCGACAAATTGTGTTGTGGATTTACCTGTGTGATTAGCCATGGTTCTGTGTGTTGTAAAGGGCTGTGATAGTAAGTCGAAGGTGTATACTACCACCATGTTTCACAGAATACCAACGAATCATTGCACCACTGCAGCCATGGTACGGCCGCAAAGATCCTCGACTATTACGCAGGAATGAGAAAGTAGTTCCTAGCCATATAGGTGTAGAAAATCACAACTTTTCATTTTCAGTTGGTCTTAGCACACGATACAACTGTAGAAGAGTCAAGTTTTAAATAGGAAAAATATTGAAAGTGTCTTTGGTCATTTTTTGAATGAGATGCTAATGGACTGATTAGAATCAATGATGTATGCTAAGCTATGCTAAAAGTGCTACCGCCAGATACAAAGATCGGCTGAATGGATTCAAAAACGGTAAAACTCAACTATTTAACTCTAGGGGACTTGTAAAATGAGCCTATTTTCAAAAAAAGTGAAGTGTTCCTTTAATATCATCATAAACAGCACACAAATGTCTGTCTAGCTTTTTGGTCAAGCCATAATCATTTAACCCTTAATCGTCCCTTGGGGTCCAGCTGACCCCACTGGACTTTTCCTCCATTTTTTAAAAGTGTTCCCCTCAGGGCCATGAGACTCGGTGACTTTTCCTAAATAATCTATCTTAACATGCACAAAAAATCTGGGCTTGATTTGGTTGTTCTAAGGGTGTGTAAAAAAAAAGTTACCGTTTAAGTCCCTCGGGGTCAGATTGACCCCACATTGAAAATGAATGGGAAAGTGTAAAAAATGAAAAAATTTCACCTTTTTTGTCAAATTTTTTTTACTAAATCCAGTATAAATCTGAAAATTTCCAAATTTATATCAAGGTCTGGTCCTAGAGCATAAACACAAAGTAGAACGAACTTTCTATCTCATACACACACACGTACACACACACACACACACACAAACACACGTGTGACTGCAACAGAGAGTATTTTTATTGAAATTGGCAAATAAAATCAACAAAACTGGCATAAATCTGAAAGATTTTCATACATAAATGAAGTACTAATACTAGAGCACAAATGCAATATGGAACAAGCATGTTCACTCACACGCACACACACACAAACACAAACACAGGTGTCTGGAGCATTTTTTTGGATTTTGGCAATGAATGGGAAAATGTAAAAAATGCTTTTTTTTCACTTTGTTTGTAAAAAAAAATCAACTAAATCCAGTATAAATCTGAAAATGTCTACATTTATATCAAGATCTGGTCCTAGAGCATAAACACAAAGTGGAACGAACTTTCTGTCTCATACACACACGCACACACACACACACAAACACACACGTGTGTGACTGCAACAGAGAGCATTTTTATAGAAACTGGCAAATAAAATCAACAAAACTGGCATAAATCTGAAAAAATTCCATACATAAATGAAGGACAAATACTAGAGCACAAATGCAACATGGAACAATCATGAGAAAGAGAGGGAAAAGGGCAAATAAAAGAAAGATGAAAGGCAGCTTAACTTTTGCATAACTTCCCTATGGACCTCTATAGGATAATGTGGTCATTGCACTCTCTTTCTCTTTAACTATAATTCCTAAAGTTTTTCCACAAACCTACAGATGGCGGTATTCTATCCCTAACACATAGAGCAATGTCCAAAAACTATTTATATTTATTTAAGATCATCATTCAAGTGATTTTTTCATAAAAAAATTATTTTTAATGAGCTAATTTATGACATAGTTAGGTATTTGTGCAGCAAATAGGTAAAAAACTACCAAATACCCACAAAAACACAGCATAAATGTATAGTTGAGAAGTAAATAAAAAAAATGATATATAGTTTTCCATGTAAAAAAATTGTATTTCCTTATGCAATCGCTCTGTAAAAGTTTGGGGTCTATCTGACCCCAAGGGACTCAAACGTAAACCCTACTTGAGGGGCGATTAAGGGTTAAAACTATATTTAAGTGTGTAGTTTCTGTCTTTCTAGTGTCACGAAACAGAATTCGAGAAATAACGGCTGTTTTCAGTCAGGTTTCCCCAATAGAAAACCTTGCCCGCCATGGGTCATACATCTATCTAAAACCCATGCCATTGGTTGAGTTAGTTATGTCCACAAAAAAGAGAGAGATTGCAATTCCATTTGATACCTAGCCTGACAAGTTAGACCCACATTAAGATGTTGGGTCTGGGAACACACCATTGGCATTGCTCAAATCATTCAAGGGATAAACGGTTGTTCTTCAAATTCCCTCTGCACGCAATAGCGCTACAACCAACCAGAGCAATGAAGAAGGTGAAGCGGAGCTAGTTGATAGATCAAACTTATGCCGTATCCGGTCGGCAAAACTCTGAACACATCTTCCTTTCTTAAGAACAACTTCAGTGTCGTTCTTTGTTCTTTTCTCAAAGAAAAGCTTAATTCCAAGTCTTCAACACTCTAAAAAATGCTGGGTTAAAAATAACCCAATTTGGGTTGAAAATGGACTAACCCAGCAATTGGGTTGTTTTAACCCAGCAATTGGGTTGTTTTAAGCAAACATTTAACCCAACTGCTAGGTTAAAACAACCCAATTGCTGGGTTAGTCCATTTTCAACCCAGCATTTTTTAGAGTGCAGTCGCAGCCAAAGACGATTCGAAAGACCGCTGTTCGCCAGCTTCTTTGTTTGTCAAGTAGCACAGGGAACTGCTCGGGTTATGTATATAACCCTTGTTCCCTAAGAAGGGGAACGAGCACTGCATCGGAACGACGCTTTGGGGATGCTCCCTTAGCATCAGCGAATCTGAAACCAGAATGCCAACTAGGCCAATCCGATTGGCGTGCGTGATGACGTCATCGTGACGGCATACCCGGAAGTATAAAAGGGGAGCTGGAACGTAATGGCGGCAGTAATTGCTCTGAAGCATGCGCTCCAGGCGCGCCGAGGTGTGGCGTCGGGATGCAGTGCTCGTTCCCCTTCTCAGGGAACAAGGGTTATATACAAAACCCGCGCAGTTCCCTTTCGAGGGAACTCGCACTGCATCGGAACGACGCTTTGGGGAACGAATCCCAACTAGGCCACACTTCCGTGTGAAGCCGGAGACCGGGCACATCTAGGACTGGAGCACCCTAGCACCAGGCGTCGTAGGGAGATCCAGGCTATAAAACCTGATAAATGTGTGTGGGGTAGCCCACCCGGCCGCCTCGCAGATATCCTGCAAGGAGACCCCAGAAAGAAGGGCCACCGAAGAGGCCATGCCTCTGGTGGAATGAGCCCTCACGGCCACAGGTGAAGGCAAACTGCGCACCTGGTAGGCCATGTTGCAATCCCTTCTTAGGTGAACCAAAACACACCAACAGTTGTTGTGATCTCCTCCACTGTGCAGACTTCGCCAAATAAACTCTGAGCGCCCTAACCGGGCAGAGTAGGTGAAGTCTCCCCTCTTCCGCCGTCACGTGAGGCGGAGGATGAAATGCCTGCAGAACCAAAGACCTGACCACCCTTGATGGCACCTTAGGCACGTAGCCCGGCCTAGGGTGTAGGATGGCTTTTACTCCTCCCGGGGCAAACTCCAGGCAGGTTGGCGTTACCGCTAAGGCCTGGAGATCTCCCACTCTCCTAAGAGAGGTAATGGCGAGGAGAAAAGCCACCTTAAGGGTCAGGGTTCTTAGGTTCGGCCGACTCCAATGGCTCGAAGGGGGCCTCAGCCAAACCTTCGAGAACCACTGCCAGGTCCCAGGTTGGAACTCTGGAATGAGCCGCAGGCCTCATCCTCCGAGCCCCACGGAGGAATTGTACAACCAGATGGTGCCTACCCAGAGGCCCATCACCCATAGGAGTGTGGAAAGCCGCAATGGCAGCCACGTACACCTTGAGTGTGGACGGGGTAAGCCCTGCAGAGAAGCGATCTTGGAGGAACTCCAGCACTGAAGCCACCGGGCAGTTAACTGGGTCCACCTCACGCTCCCTGCACCAAGTGGAAAATACATTCCACTTGAGGCTGTACAGTCTCCTCGTAGACGGAGCCCTGGAACTGAATAAGGTCTCTATCACCTCCGCCGATAGGCCAGCCTCTATGTACCTGGTCCCCTCAGGGGCCAGACCCATAGGTTCCAAATCTCTGGGCGGGGGTAAAATATTGTACCCGCCGCCTGAGATAGAAGATCCCTCCTCAGAGGAATCTCCCACGGCTGACCTGCTAGCAGAGCTATGATATCCGAGAACCAAACTCGAGTCGGCCAACGGGGTGCTACCAGAAGTAGACTGACCAAGTAGACAGAGCAATCGGGGGAAATGCGTACAGACGCAGCCTCGGCCACGTCTGAACCATGGCATCCAGCACCAGCAAACAGATCCACTTCCACTGGGCCGAACCTCTTGCATATGGCCTCCACCACCTCTGGGTGGAGTCGCCACTCCCCGGGCCTCAGCCCCTGCCTCGGCAAGATGTCTGCTCCCTGATTTTGGACTCCCGGGACATACATTGCCCTGATGGACAACAGTTTCCCTTGGGACCACAGGAGGATGTGATGCGCCAGTCTGCAAAGAGGGCGCAACCTCAAACCCCCCTGCCGTGCCCCAACCAGGGAGGGAGGCGTCTGTTGAAACGGATTCCCGGCAACAGGACGCTCCCAACACTGGCCCTTGGGACAGAAACCAAGGTTTCTTCCATATGACTAGGGAACGAAGGCCACTGCACGTTACCCTGATCATACAGAATGGATTTCCCCTCAAGGAAAGCCACCTGGTTTACTTCCGTATCAGGACATGGTGGCCGCGGAGGTCCGGGAAAAAGCTCCTCAGAGCTTTGTAGACCACCAGCATTTCCAGGCAGTAGATGTGCCAGGAGAAAAGCCTGGTCTCCCACAGACCTCTCGCAAAGCGGCCGCCATGACCACGTCCCAGCCAGTGAGGGAGGCGTCTGTTGAAACGGATTCCCGGCAACAGAACGCTCCCAACACTGGCCCTTGGGACAGAAACCAAGGTTTCTTCCATATGACTAGGGAACGGAGGCCACTGCGCGTTACCCTGATCATACAGAATGGATTTCCCCTCAAGGAAAGCCACCTGGTTTACTTCCCATAACCACGTCCCAGCCAGTGAGGGAGGCGCCTGTTGAAACGGATTACCGGCAACAGAACGCTCCCAACACTGGCCCCTGGGACAGAAACCAAGGTTTCTTCCATATGACTAGGGAACGAAGGCATCTGCGCGTTACCCTGATCATACAGAATGGTTTTCCCCCCAAGGAAAACCCCTTGATTCCCAGCTACCACTGTAAGGGTCTCATGCAGCAGGCCAAGAGATATTCTGTTGGACGCAGCCGCAATGAGCCCCAGCAGACCTTAAACTGCTTCACAGTGATGCTGTGGCCTAGCTTCATTTTAGAGACCACCGCCCGTATGGACTCGATACGTTCGGGAGACAATTGTGCCCACAACGTAGAGAATCCCATACGACTCCCAGGAACACAGTTCTCTGAGAAGGCGTCAACACGCTACTGCCTGTAGAGTCTCAAAGGGCTAGGCCGCCTGGAAGAACCCGATATTGGTACGCTTTGCCCCAAAAAGCGAACCTCAGGAACTTCCTGTGACACAGAAGGATGGATACAGGGAAGTATGCGCCCTCTTCAGACCCATCGTGACAGACCAGTCCTCAGACTTGATCTGAATCACAATGGAGGAATTGCTAAGCATCTTGAATCTGAATCTCCTCAGAGAACGATTCAAGTACCTCAGGTCTAAAGTTGGATGCAACTCGCCATCCCTCTTAGGAACTATGAAGTACTGGCTGTAGAACCCGGATTCCCTGTCTGGCGGAGGAGCACATTCTGTGGCCTCCTTACCAACAGGTAGTGAACTTCCTGTTCCATTACCCGAACCTGCCCAGGGACCACTGCCGTCCAGACCACCCCACTGAACTTCAGGGGAAGGTAACCGGACTGCAGTCTGTATGCCCATTTCTACAGTCGCAGGCCCCAAGCTGATATATTCGGAGGCATAACCATGCGCCGAGATAATCTGCTAAGGGAACCAGCCTCTCGAGGCCGGTCTCGGGTGTCAACCGAGCCTCCTCGCCGACCCCCTGAAGCGGCTAACCGGCAGGGCGAAATCGAGGAAGATTTTCGGTGTGCGTACGCGTTTGCTGGACCACCGCAAGTCTTGCTAGAGGCGGCTGGTGCAGCACGCGTGCACGGGGAAACGATGTGGCCCGAAGCGTACTAGACGGCGGGAACACAGCATCGATTCCTGAAAACTCCACAGGGGAGACGACCTCGATCGCTCCTACCCGGGAGAGGGGGCTGGCCAGCAGGGGCCTCATCTAAGGGAGCAGCTCAACAGGGCCACAACACTAGAGCGGACACTGCGATTAGCAATTGCCTGAAACTGATGTGTCCCACAGGCCACAAGGCGGCGAGAACGACATCAACTTCAGGAGGGCTCCATCTTAGATGAATATCCAGTTCACAAGTTAAACACGCTTGGGTGACAGAATTAAAGTATCCAACTTATCAAAGTCGGATAACATGACACTCAATTCCTCGGAATTAAATGCCATCATAATCACCAAACCCGTGCAACCTGATCTGAATAACAGGCTGAATAAAAAATATATCTAACTCTTTTTTTTTTCTCAAAGTCAGATAATATTTTAATTTAATTCCTCAGAATTAAATGCAGCCACAATAAGGTGAAACATAGTCTGAATGATAGGCTGAATATCTAACTCCTCAAAGTCAGATTATATTTATTTAATTCCCTAGAATTAAATGTAGCCGTACTTAATCAGACGACACTGTTCTATTTGTATTTATACGGACTCATAGACCCCGCGTTGCCTCAGCAACGTGGTTCAAGCCGACATAATACAACTGGCTTTCATCCCTCGAGAAAAAAAAAAAGCCAAACAGTGTCACACAATACGGTGAAACATGGTCTGAATGACAGGCTGAATATCTAACTCCTCAGAGTCAGATCATATCTCATTTAAATCTTCAGACTTAAATGCAGCCATATCAGACAATACTGATTTATCGTGCTATACGGCCAGTATCTCATGCACACCGATCGCGTGTGTTCACTTTAATTGCAGACCCATAACCTGCGCACTGCCTTTTTTTTTTTCAGCAATCGCGAGATGGAATCTTGCATATTTAAGAAGTGCTTATAACTTCGACTGCCTCGATGCTGAGCATGTCTAATTCCTCAGAATCAGACCGCTCACACATCGGGTCCTCCGCCCCGGGGGAAGAAGCCGCAGCGCGGGCTTCCACACGGGGAAGGAGAACATCTGAACTGTCAGACAAAGACTGGGAAGATGCCTCAGCAGTCCCAGTCCCGCTGACAGTCCATCCGTGAGCCCCATGACCAGCCTCGCCGCACCGCCTCGGCGGATGCGGGACCGATCCACGGGGCTCACGAGGCTGGCCGGCCTCATCGAGCACGGCCAGCCGAGAGCGGAGCACCCTGAGCGTCAGCTTTTCGCAATGCTCACAAGCGGCTCCCTCGAGAGCCGCTCGAGCATGCTGAACGCCCAGACAGTGCACACACAGCAGGTGTGTATCCGAGCCCGACATATAACGAGGGCAAGGATGCACACACTGCTTGAACTCTCTCATTTTCTCTTCCATCATTCACACACTTTCTTACTGACGTACAACAATAAATAGACAGACAGTTTTTTGACACAGAGCGCTATTGCTGAAGAGCGATAACTGCCGCCATTACGTTCCAGCTCCCCTTTTATACTTCCGGGTATGCCGTCACGATGACGTCATCACGCACGCCAATCGGATTGGCCTAGTTGGCATTCTGGTTTCAGATTCGCTGATGCTAAGGGAGCATCCCCAAAGCGTCGTTCCGATGCAGTGCGAGTTCCCTCGAAAGGGAACCGTCACAACTCTACCGACATCATGTTAAGCCCGCCCACCGACTCTATACACAATATGATTGGCCTGACCAGAGTTTGGTTTTTCCAGCTCGCAAGCCAACGGAGAGTTGCTAGACTACCCTGGCTGCAAATTAGATTTGCTGCCGCTAGGGTGCGTCTAGATTTCTAGGCTATTTGATACCAGTAGAGGTGCAGAAATTGCACATTTCACCTTTAAGATTGGATAGGAGAAACTTTTTTTAAATTTTTATTATAGTATTACTATATAACTATAGTTTCTGCCAAAATACAATAGATTTAGTATTATTATTGCTATTGTTAAAGCTACACTGTGTAACTTTTTTAGTTTATTCTTAGCTAAAAACACTTAGTTCTTTCAAAAATATATGTGCTCATTAATGTATATTTACTTCTTTCAAGTAATAAAGTATTCTCGTAAGTTTATAATATGCCATTGAAAATACATACGGGTGAGGGGTTTAAATGCGGTTCGCCATGTTGCCCCTCCATCTTGAAAGTACATTAGCCAAAGAGGGACATACCCGTGAATTCAAGCTTCACCTTTCGCGTTTTAACACTCGATGGCACCGTGTCGAATGTGGACGAGGTCGAACTGGAAGCCATGTTAATCTTGGACTAAATCGGCCACCGTAGGAGTTAAAACGAAATCGGAATTGAGAGGAAGAGAAACTAATATTCTCTGGATGGTCATATACCTTTTCACCGCTAGATGGGGGAAAATATCACACAGTGTAGCTTTAACTAAAAGTATTAACATTATTTTGAAACAGAGCTGAAATAAAATATACAAATTATATGTAAAACTAAGTTTAATTTGAAGTAATAAAAATACTAAAGTTAAAACTGAAATAAAAATATTTTAAAAACAAAAACATATTAACAAAAGTACTTAAACTAATATTAAAACAAACTGAAAATATAAAAATAAAAAGCTTATTCAAAATATTATTAAATACTATAATAGTTATAAATTATTCTGAACTTCCTTCTTTGCATAGCTTTGAGAATCTCTGTCAGGTAGTTTAATTTATTTAGGTTTATTGTAGTGATAATATCTAGAAATTAAGAATTGTTTTACTGAAGTGGACTTGTTGGGTTTTGATATGCTAAAAAAACATTGTTTTTTTTCACTGGCACCCTTGCACAGAATGGTTTTGTAATGAGATCTGGGAGAAGAGGGGCAGCATGAGCGAGATAAATGCTCTTTAAAGAGCTATAAATCGAATTGGAGGCGCTATGGTTTAAACGTACCGTTAGGTTCCTCCAGGGAAACGCCTTTTGTCCTGCTGAGATGACGGCATGCAAGATTCCAGATAACACTGAAAGTGCACCAACTTTCCTGTGAAAAATTACTTCATGACTTTGTCTTTACATTCAGTGTTAAGTGAGAAGAGAGAAGTGTTGACTACAGACTGAGAAAATGCCTTTGATTAAACACCCTCTGTAAGATTGCTCGTTAAGCACACTTTAATTAGACTAACGAAGAAGGCGATAATTAAAGTTGCTCTCGCCTCAGGAGCTGAGACGTCTAACCCCCATACCTCAACAGGAAGTCACAACATGTGACTTCCTGTCAGTCACACCTCTGGTTATATTGGTGATTTTTGAATCATCTGACAACTTTTTATCCAAAAAGTCACACGGGTGGCACATTTTAATGTTAGAATGTTTTGATTATGAGAAAGTATATCACTTTCATGCTGCTTTATGACTTCTTGGCTTCGTTCTAAGCTAACTTGGCGTCGCTTTTGCTTTGTTTTTGTTTTTACAATGTCTTGCTTTTAAAACATTTAAAATGTCTCGCTTTCTGTTGCACTCTATCAACAATTTTTGAATGCAAGAATGCAGTAAGTTGAGAGTAACAATCACATTTTTTTGGGAGAGCGACTACTATATTATCACTCCATGTCTGGAAACACCAGTCTCTTGGATTAGCCAGGACTTTTTTATATTACTCAGATTTTATGCGTCTGAAAGAAGAATGTCATGCACACCTAGGATGACTTAAGGGTGAGTAAATCATGGGCTAATTTTCATTTTTTGGTGAACTAACCCTTTAAAAGAGTCACGACATACCATAATTACTCAATTACGTCAATGTCACATGATCCTTCAGAAATCATTCTAATTTGCTGATTTGCTGCTCAAGAAACATTTATTATTATTATCAATGTTAAAACAGTTGTACTGCGTAATATTCTTGTGAAAACTGTGATGCATTTGATAAAAAAAATTTAAAGAAACGCTTTTATTATAGAAATACAAGTCTTTTTTAACATTATAGATTCCTTTACTGACCACTCTAATGCATCTTTACTGAATAAAAGTATTAATTTCTTTAAAGGGGACCTATTATGCCTCTCTTTTCAAGATGTATTTAAGTCTCAGGTGTCCCCAGAATGTGACTGTGAAGTTTCAGCTCAAAATACCCCACAGATAATTTTTTTTTATACCTTGCCCAAATGCCCCTTTTTGGGTGAAAGCAAAAACATACTTGGTCTCATTCACTAAACATTCGTGTACAAACGATTTTAAGAACAAATCACAAATCACAATTCAAATATTTCATAATATTTTTTTTTCTAAATTTACGAAAAAATATAGGAACAACGGAAACCACACATACGCAAAAAGAACTTACTCTGTATGGCTTAATAATCGTGTTAAGAAGTTATATTTCATCCTAACATGACTATAATTACATTTAAGTATATTGCATAGGGATGCAACAATACAGTTAGTCCACGGTTCAATACATACCTCGGTTTTTAACCACGGTTTTCGGTTCGGTTCGGTTCCGATGGCTTGTCACATCAGTTTTTTGCTATTCTATTCAATAGGCAACAGGAACAGCAAGAGGTTAAGGAGAAAAAAAAGACTTTGTTATTGCAATACTCTTTCTTTATTTTACTTAAAAGAATTGAAAACCCTTACTTAAACTTAAAACTTTACTTAAAAAAAAAAACCTTGTACACATTCCTAGTGTATTGTATAATATAAAATAAATATATATAAAGATTTACACTGGCAGCTCAGAGCTGTACAGCAGCATTTAAGTATGAAATTGAATGAATAAATGTAAAAATAAAACACTACATAGACTTCACTATAAAATATACATTGATTCTTATTAAAGCTACTGAATTAAAGTTTTTCAGTCAAGAGCAGTGAGGGATTTTCTCTTTGTCTTTTGTTGTTGTATTAACATTAAAGGGATAGTTCACTCAAAAATGAAAATTCTGTCATCGAGAAATGAACACAGGTTTGGAACAACATTAGAGTGAGTAAATAATTACATAATTTTAGAGGTGAACTGTCCCTTTAAGGATAGCGTGTTCACTAGGCTGCGCTGCTGTCATTTTAAGACCTCCGTGCATCTAATATACAGACACACGCGATTTTACTTTTACTTTAGACATAACCGACTGTGTTTATGTTAACCTTGTGTGTATTTGTCAGTATTAGTGCATTAAGACGACTACTTGGTTCAGTAATCACTTGTCTGACATGGGTTTAGTGCGCGCGCTCTGAAAAGCGCATGTTAAAACCGCGAACGTGCCGGCAAGGCTTTAAAACGCAAGCAAATAATGAACTTTCGTGATTGTGAATAACTATAGTGTTCCGTGAGTAAAACTCTATCACTAACGTGTGATGTGAATGTATGTCGGGTTGTTCAGTAATGGGATGGAGGCAAATGATAGAATTTGTAGAAAAATAATTAATTAAATGCAAAACCGAAAAAAACGCAATTCACAAGCGCGTATGGAACCGTGAATGCCGTACCGAATGGTTCAATTATATATTGAGAAGTGTGGCATCCCTAATATTGCATTACTTGTATTATATAATCCATATATATAATTATTAAATAATTCCATTTAATTTCATCTTAAATCTGCGAACAGCGGCAAGTTTGACGAGAGTGACGAAAGGCTGTAAGGAAAGCGTGTGCGGAAAGCCCTTATATGGAGATTGTTGGGGTGTGTTTTATGCAAGTGACTAACTTTGTGCACGAGGCCGCTCATTTAGAATACTCCAAATTTACTAACATGAGAACGAGGTTAAGAACAAATTCATGTGCGTATGAACGTTTTGTGAATCAGGCAGAGATTCTTTGTGAGCAGTTCTCCTGTGCGTACAAATACGAAAGAATCCATGCAATTATTAGTGAATGAGACCCATTGTTTTTGTGTGTGTATCTTTAAATGTAAAAGAGCTGCTGCTCCCCGCCCCCTCTCCAGAAGTGGGCTGTGCCTGTTATGTTATCTCGTGCCTTGGATACTCCAGCAACAACAAAACAGGAGAAACAGCATGGGGCCGTTTCCAGAGAGCGTGTTTTTGCATTCAACTGCGCTGCCTTTCCATTATTTTAAACACACTATAGTAGATGGACCTTGCTTTTTTTGTTTCATTTGAGGCCCTTTACATGTTTTTTTATTTCCTTTAACTTGAACGCTGCTTTTTAGAATGCCGTTTCCTGCGCGAGACCTTGCCCGGTCAAACATATATGTCTACTGCATTTACAAAGAAATGCAACTAAAAAGTAGCGCAGCGCAATGGAAAAAATATGTTCTGTGATCATTGATACAGCCAACAACAGAACATTTAGATGTTTATCACGTAACTGAGACATTCTTGTGTTTCCACTAGCTGCTCTAGCAGGGAGATAAACATGGCGTACTGTGTACAGGGCAGATTCTGTCACCAGTCATTGGCGGGGCCTGTTACATTGTGACATCACAACATATAGAAAACAGGCACGAGTCATTTTGAAACACTGTTTATGATTGATGAGGACTATAAAAAATGGAGTGGATGGATTTTTACTATTATAGGGTGGTTGTGTACACATATTGCCAACACATTTTTGTTCAATCACCATGTAAAAGTGAATTGTATAGTAGACCCTCTTTAGCAAACTTTTGAATTGATATCCATCAGTAAACCATGTAAATAAGAGTATACTTTAAAGTTTGGTTTTGAGTTCAAAACTTAAACAGACATGCACATTGTATAAGCTGACTGTAACGGTCTTTTATATGCAGTGAAATCCATAGTATGTCTCCCGTTCATCAAACCTTTTTTTAATTTAGACGTAAAATAAATATACAGTAATAGAACTCACAAACTGTTTTTCACTTTTCAGACTTTCTCTCTCCCTCTTTCTCAGGTTGTGGTAACAGTGCTCTGAGCTATGATATGTCCCAGGCCGGCTACACCTCCATCACTAACGTGGATTACTCCAGCGTTTGTGTGGAGAGCATGGCGGAGAGACACAAGGACTGCGCTCAGCTCAGCTGGTTGTGCATGGACGCCCGTCGACTGGCCTTCCCTGATGGTGTGTTTGATGTGGTTTTGGAGAAGGGAACTCTGGACGCCATGCTGGTGGAGGAGACCGACCCGTGGAAGGTCTCTGAGAAGGCGGCCCAACTGTTGCACCAGGTTCTCTTGGAGGTGAGGACAAACACTAAGTGTAACATTTCAACTTTGAGGGGCTTCAGCTGCCTGAATTCTGGAAACTTTTGGATTCTAGATAGATAAAGGTGAAGAATATAATTTCTTCATTCTTCGACACAGAATTGTTCTGCCAAACAGGTGGTCCTGCCCCAAACTTACACCACTGGATGAGCCAAGAGTTCCTATTAGGTTCAAACTAAAATGATTGAGCATATTTTTTTGAGTTATATGCTTTGATTTTAACATATCAGACTTAAGTTTGCTTATGTTTAACATCCCTTACACCCCTCTAAAGTGATGTTCTGGTACATACCTATCTTCTTATTCGTCCCCTTTGAAACCTGGTTATTTGATTTCCCTTAGAGATCTAAGAGAATATTTATGAATAACTTCAGTTTCTTTACGCAATGTGCTTGTCAGTTTCTTCTCGCAACACTTGATTCCAGAGGCAGTGTAGACATTATTGGAAAGCAAATGAGGGAACTGTAACTCTCAATTGTTTTTACCTTTAGTAAAGAAAGCACAATATTTAAGTGAAAAGAGCCAGTTTGAGGTCTGCTACCCAATGGGACTATATGTAAGGAACGGATTTTGGTTCAGTTTTTCATGTTTGACTGAAAGGGATAGTTCACCCAAAAATGAAAATTCTGTCATCATTTACTCACCCTCAAGTTGTTCCAAACCTGTATGTTTTTTTCTTCTGTGTAACACCAGAGAAGATATTTTAAATAATGTTGGTAATCAAACAGTTGACGGTAGCTATTGACTTCAATAGCAAGGGTGTGAACCTACGCTGGTCTCACGGTTTGGTTCGATTACGATTATCATGGCATCAATCCGGTTAAATTCGATATCACAATGCATTGACGATGCACTGCATCCTCATGTATACAATTTTGTCAGTCAGTTATATGAAGTGTGAACCTTTCATTTTACCTGCTCAAAGAAAACACGCTTCTTGAATGTATCAAACAAAACTCAAGTCTGGGCACAGAAGACAACAGGAGCATTTAGAACAAATACACAAAATACTAAAAACCACTTCAGGAGGTGGTCTGGGCCGCATAACAGTCAAAACTAAAGTCTAAATGTATCTTTGTTGAAACTACATATGTACATTTTACTCCTCGCAACAATGCTAAAAAAACTTGTTATGGGCTATATGACATGTTATAGCCCAATATGAAAGCGCTACTGAAGCATGCATCGCCACAGACAAGCAGCTGCGTATCTCTTCATCAAGCTAACGCACAAACTGCTGAAAGTAAAGTTGCAGGTGCTCAACATACAATCCTATTCATTAAAAGTAAAGAACCTGAATGATCTTACCAGTGCTGTTGCCGCGCTCTCGCCTATTGCGGTCTTTGACTTTGAAAGCTGATGATCAATAAAATGCAGTTCATATCTGTTGTTTTCGGTGACGTGAACTCCATTAAATCTGCATATAGTGCGGGAATTGAAGATCGGATTTATATCCGTTTTGCGGAGATACATTTATGCGCCCAAATGTAAATGAAATCGTTTTGATAAATCAGATAGCTTTGATCTACACACACCGCGTGTGTTCTCCAGGTCGTGCTTACCAGGCTGTTCATAAAAGCCGAAATGTGCCCAGATGTCGGCTTTTTCAAGTAGTTGTAGCATTTTAATTTCTCGCACTCGCGTCTTGCCATTGTGTTACCGCGACAAAGCATGTGCGCGACAAATGACGTCAGAAAATAATCAGTACATTATAATCGGTTATGGTCTATTACTGAACCAATACCGAATCGTCTGCATCGCGATGCATCAAAGAAACAATTAATTTCGACACCCCTATTCCATAGTAGTTAAAAAAATACAATGAAAGTCAATGGCTATCGTCAACTGTTTGGTTATTAACATTCTTTAAAATATCTTCTGTTGTGTTCAACAGAAGAAAAATAAAACATACAGGTTTGGAACAACTTGAGGGTGAGTAAATGAGGACAGAATTTTCATTTTTGTGTGAACTATCCCTTTAAGGTTTTCATCAGGTTTGAGAATGTAATTAATTAAAAATAAAGTATTATGATAAACAATTAATTTAAATATTTTCGTTTTGCGAACACCTACACTAATAGGGATGTCACAAGTACCGGTACATCGGTACCACGTCGGAACTGAAATTATAAAAATGTGACGATACCAGCATTTCTGTAGTACCTGTAGTACCAAGTATATTCGGTACCCGCAGCTGCGTTCAGTCCATTCCGCGTTTATCTAAGCTCAGGGCTCCAGACTGTAGCTGAGTATATACTAGTGTCTGTGAATATTAAACTGCAAAATACTATTTAAATATTACTCCTGCATATGTCTCTGTGAATGACGGGCGGTCGGGCGATGCGCGGGCGGGAGCGCGCGCGCACGCTGTCTTTGTAGTCTCTGCCGTGTGTCACTATATGAGGACACAAATGCATAAACCGTCACTCCATGAGAATTTACCGTTTCATTTGAGAAAACTGTCATATCATGAACACAGACATTCACGGCAACCCGTCAAAAAAAAAAGTTCGGTTTAATAATTTTTTTTAAATTGCCAATATATTAGGCTACTGTTGTAGCCTACAGTAGATTTAGCCACGTCTCTATGTAATAATAATACGTCTCTTATAATAATAATAATAATTATACCTAGATGGTTGATTATTTTTCACTTTTTTTATAAACAATTTTTACTTTTAAACAGCATACAGCCTTTAAATGTTTATGTATTATTTACTTATAATGATTGTCATCATAAATAATAAACTTAATACATTTAATAATTTTTTTAAATAGTTAAATAAAATACATTTTAAATAAACATTTAGCTGTGGTACCGAAATTGGTACAGAGTACCGTCAAATTTTGATGGTATTGGTACTGACTACTGGAATTTTGGTACCGTGACATCCCTATACATTAACGTTCAAAAGGTCAGTAAGACTTTTAAAATGTTTTTGAAAGAATATTCTCATCAACGCTGCATTTATTGGATGAAAAATATAGTAAAAACAATATTAGTTGTGAAATATTTTTGCAATTTTCTATTTTATTTTAATATATTTTAAAATGCAATGTATTCCTGTGATGGCAAAGCTGCATTTTCAGTATTTTTGTGGAATCAGTGATACATTTTTTTCTGCATACTTTGATAAATAGGAGGTTCAAAAGAACACTTTTGAAAAAGAAATCTTTTGTAACATTATAAATGTCTTTACTGTGACTTTTGATCAATTTAATACATCCTTGCTGAATAAAAGTGTTAAATTCTTTCCACAAAAAAAAATACTAACCTGAAACTTTTGAACGCTACTGCACTCATTTTTGAGTCTTTGTTGCAGTCCGTACATTTTAAGGCCTAATATAAGATAAAGAAACAAAATAAAATAAAAATAGATTTAATGTTTTATCTGTTATAGATTTCTGTCTTTTCTTATTTAAAGGGGCTATATGCGTTTTTCTGAAATTTAAACTCGCGACTGACACCTGTGGCCAAAAAACAGAACTGCTCTTATTTTCTGCTCGCTCTCGCAGCGGTGGTGACGTCACATCCGCAGACAGCGCGTGAAAAAACGACCCGCCAGAAAATAGGAAAAATAGGATACAGGCTTATAGGTGCACCCACTGTGAGCGGACAAGGTGTCAGTATGCTCATCAGGAGATGTTTGAGTCATAAATGGTAAAATAAAAAGGCTATTGTTACGTTTATTTTGGGGAAAAAGTTGCATATAGCCCCTTTAAGTAGATAGGAGCTGTACTTGCCGTCCATGAAAATTACAAAGATGACAACAAAGTGTCAGTCTACATTTGGCAGCTCATTTAAGTCAGGAGAAGCATTTCACATTTGCCGTATGAGTCAATTTTTACCTCTTGGGTAGAGATTAATTCTAAATTTGAAGAACTTCCACATCTGTCACATCCCTTAATGAAGATTGGAGGAAAATCACAGTACGGACAACATGCTGACTCATGTTTAGTCACATAAGGGGCCACAGATGTAAAGTGTTTTTCCTTTTTATCTTTAAATGAGTGATTCAAACCTTGTGTTATTAAACTCACAGGGGCTGAGTGGCTTTCACTCAATCCCACAATACACTACAAGAATTATTCATCAGATGTCACCGTGAGGGCAACGCAGCACAAGAACAGCCCTGTGTTTTTTGTGTGTTAAAGGTCTGCTTATAGATGTTTTGACTCTTAAAACTCACTCATAGGAAATATTTCTGTACAATCTAACCTTTCATCACAGCAGAAATCACAGTGCCATTTATATTTAATCTCTTTCTCTCATGTTAATAGTGTAGCAGTCAGTTCAGTTTCCTCCCTTCATAGTTTATTCATCAGTATGTCAGAGCAGCACAGATTAGGCTGGCAGTCTGATGTGTGGGTGTGTGTCTGTGTGTGAGTGAGTGTGTGTGTGTGTTCTTGACATTTTCAGGGTCACATTAATGTCTTTTACATTCCATAGGCATGATTTACATGGTGACCACAACATTTAAAAATATACAGTCTCGTGATGTTTTTTTTACACCGATCTAGCCTCATGAAAGAAAGAGGAAGGTTATGAGCTAGAGAATACAATTGTACTGTTAAGCAGTTTTATGTTGCTGGTTATGGGGGAACAAGGTCATCTCTGCTTCTATTTTTTATTATTATTTTATAATATTTCCTGAGGTGCACTTATAATGTTAGTATGATTTTTACATCAAAAATGGCCTTAATTTAGAAATAACAGGCAATTTTCTGCCCTGATTTTAGCCTTCTGATTTGAACGCATGTCCTCCATGAGACTGTAAACGCCCTCTGCTGTGTTTGGCTAACATCTTTGCATATGAAAAAAGTAGTACATGTGGTACTTTCACAAAAACTTTTATGTTTTTACTATTACAGCTGTCGAGATTCACTAGTTGTAAAACGTGTTGATAGCATTATATTTACAGGGAGTGCAGAATTATTAGGCACGTTGATTTTCTGATCATATTTTTTTTCCAGGCACATTTGACCAATTCCAAACCACAGTAATCCTAATAACTACTATTGATTTAGTATTTAATAATGTATGTGATATATAATTGTTCATGAAGGCTGGAAATGAAAATCACCTTATATTCAGGTGTGCAGAATTATTAGGCATGTTTTCTTTTACAGATAAATTGAGCCAAAAAAGAGATTTAACTCAGACTGAAAAGTCAAAAAGTATTAAATGCCCATGAGAAGGATGCAATACTAATGCAATACTAGACATTCTAGTTAAGGCATGACCATTGGACAGTGAAATGCTCGTTGGGTCAGCAGGATCTGACAAAAACAGGTGGTGAAGAAAAGACACCTGTTAACTGCAAAAGAATTAAGAATTAAGGTGAAGAATTAAGGGTGAAACCATCAGGAACCCTTTAGTCTCCAGCGCCACCATTTTCCAAAGCTGCAACCTACCTGGAGTCTCCAGAAGTGCAAGGTGTCAGGATCTCAGAGACTTCAGTTAGGTAAAGAATCCTAAAAAATGACCCCCACTAGATAAGAATCACAAGCTGAAGTGTTGTAAAATACATGAAGAAGGTTTTTTTATAGGCTTTATGGACAGATAGGTTGAGAGTGACTCTTGAAGGACCAGCACCACATCCTCTAGTACCACTGTTTGAAGAATTCATCTTCCATAATCTGGCAGTACGTTTTGGGAGTTCATTTTTAGTCCATCTCTGCAAAACGGACTTCAGGATGGACTAAAATGAACTCCCAAAACGTAAAAAAAAAATATGATCAGAAAATCAACGTGCCTAATAATTCTGCACTCCCTGTAGATCTACTCCCATTCCATGAAAGGCTGCTGCGATGAGCATTATAGCCGATGACAGACATGTCTGTTGAGCGCATGAATGCTGTGATCTCATCATTGCAACTCGATTTCTGCACTCTCACGAATGCTTAATCATTATTAACAGTTCAGATTTAAATCCACAGTTTAAACACGTGGTCAAGTTCAAACACAATGTACATATTGATTATAACAGGAGTTTTAGCGAGAGTCCAGAACTCAGTCATTGATAAACTCGCGCTGTGTGATCGACACCTCCAGCGATTATAAAGGGAAGGTTCTTTGATCGCTTTCTGTATGTAATTTAATCACAATTTAAATTTAGTTTCATGTTACTAGAAACAATGTGAAGTTAATCTTTAGTCCCTGACTTGGTTTACTGACGCATAAACAGCAATAAACACTTTTGAGACATAGAACATCTGACTATACATGAATCATTACATATCAGAAATCATTGATCACAGACCAGGCTTTAGAATTAACACGGTTACTTACATGTTGTGGCATTACTGTCCAGTCCATATCTTGCAGTAAAAGTCCCTTTGCAAAGCATGCGCCGAATTGCGAAGAAGAATCCACAGTGAAATGTACTGAAAAAACAAATAATGCTACTGAGACATTCACATAGATGAAAATAAATAAGCACTTTTCTTGTATTGGTATCCTAATGTTATTTTTAGTCCAGTGATCCCATCGCTCTTCTCTCCTCATCTCACTGAGCATGGATTTAATAAAAAGTGTTTTTGGACTAACAAGGAAGTTTTGAGTTCTGAAACTTACTAGATGTTTTTATAGTACAATGACATCTTTCTTACATGTCAAAAGCTCAAGGAACATTTGATTTCTCAATGTATGACCCCTTTAACACTGAGAGGATCAAGGAGTCCAATTGGACGGAAAATAATAATAATAATCTGATTGTTCCAAACTCTCTCCAATCATTGATGTGTTTTTAGCGATGCCTCTGCACATTAAGCTGGGAAAGGAGAAAGTAATAACATTACACACTTTACTTTAAAAAATGTCATTATTAACAGATTACTGATAGAACAAAATAATATATTTGGACTTTTTCGAACTCTATGAAGGCTCCACTTCAGCTTTATGCACAAGATTAAACTAAATTAAAACCTAAACTCTGAGCTGAGTCTTGCAATTGTTATTGTCTGGCCAATATTAGTTATTGATCAAAGTTTCAAGTGTATTAAATCCACTGACAGGTGAGGAATATCAAGTCTGGTGTCACTACTTGTGATTTGTGCTCATAATAAAAGTTTCTATAAGTTAAAATGAGAATGAAAAAGAAAGTAGTTGGAACTAGATCTGGTTTTACAACAGGAAGATCCATAACCTGGAGATCTTCCATCAACAGGAGCATGCTAATATATGTCATAAATGTAATATATGTCATACATATCAATATACCTGTCAGACATAACATTATTCCTAATATTGTGTTGGACCCCTTTTGCTGCCAAAACACCCTGACCCGTCAATGTATGGACTACACTAGACCCCTGAAGGTGTATCTGGCACCAAGATGTTGTCAGCAGATCCTTTAAGTCCTGTAAATTGCGAGGTGGGGCCTCCATGGACTGGACTTGTTTGTTCAGCACATCCCACAGATGCTCGATTGGATTGAGATCTGAGGAATTTGGAGGCCAAGTCAACACCTCAAACTCGTGCTCCTCAAACCATTTTGGCAAACCGTTGTTGCTCACGTACCCACTGTTGGCGCTTTCGGTGGTACAGGGGTCAGCATGGGCACCCTGACTGGTCTGCAGCTATGCAGCTCCATGGGCAACAAACTGCGATGCACTAAATTTTTCAACTAAATATCCAAATCAGTCTAATTATTAAACTAAATTAACCATGTAAACTAAATTACTGATCTAATTACTGATCTAAAGCCCACACTGTCACTGTATGGTAATTGAAATGAGCTGATGACATCACCTTTTTCTCCAGAATGGCTATATGGCTGAATAAAATTATGTTGCATTATTTTCCTGTTTAACACTGTAAAGCTGCTTTGAAACAATCTGCATTGTTAAAAGCGCTATATAAATAAGGTTGACTTGACTTGACTGTGTATTCTGATACCTTTCTATCAGAACCAGCATTAATTCTTGAGCAATTTGAGCTACAGTAGCTCGTCTGTTTGATCAGATCACACGAGCCAGCCTTTGCTCCCCACGTGCATCAATGAGCCTTGGCCACCCATGACCCTGTCGCCGGTTCCCCATTATTCCTTCCTTGGACTACCCTTTTGATGGATACTGACCACTGCAGACCACGAACACCCCACAAGATTTGCAGTTTTGGAAATGCTCTGACCCAGTCTTCTAGCCATCACAATTTGGCCCTTGTCAAACTTGCTCAAATCCTGTGTATGTATTTTCTTTATAACGTATGTCATGAGGACAGTATTGGCATTGTGTCAAATATGTTCTTCAAATATATCAACTTCAAATAATTTTACCATTGGTTAGTAGAAATGTTTTTTTGAAAGTTCAAACACGCACAGAATTACATTCTTAACAATTTTGTGCGTTAAAACACTTTTAAACACGAAAACATCGTCTCTGTCTTTCTCACACACACATGTAGGTGTGAAATTTATTTTTCAGCCTGACACGCTCCATGAATCACCCACCTCCGTTTCCATAGAAACGCTGTCCGCACACAGAGGGCTCCCTCCTCAAACACACACACACACAGACACACTGAGACTGCTTCGGTGAGTGTCACACTTGTCTGTGGTGAAGAAGTGAGAGCTTTGTCTGATATTGTGTAGATTCACTCTGCTGACCCTTACAGACTACAAACAAGTCTGCAGTCCGTCTTTCTCACATGTTGACTTGGCTATCTAGCTATCTGAACGAGGACTTACCGTAAACATTTGTTTTTATTTAAAGATAATTATATTTACTACAGACTTACCCACACCATTTAATTTTGTATTTTTACCAACAATCATAAACCAGATTTACCTTTACCTTTACAGGACAATCAGAGTTTGCTTGTGTGAACTAGTTGACTGGAATCTAGTGTTGTCCTTTCTGTTGTTTTGGCACATGCACACGTTAACATTCATATCTATATAAAGTTTGTAAGCATAACTCCGACACTATTAAGTTTGAAATTAAATGTATAAAATGGCATTGTCCTCAGGAAAATAATCAAGGCTCCGGAAGAAAAAACAGTCGAGTTCCGGAAGAAAAAACTTTCAAAACATAAATGTTCTCCATCTGGAAACTTATTTTTAACAACATTTAAAGACAACCTTACTGTGGGTTATACGAGGTTGTTAATTGATAGTATTTGCTGCTGTTAATCTGATTAACTTGTAGCTAAATTGTAGCTAAATTAATATCACAATTAATTTATAATTTCGTCCAAAGAACACAATATTGATTATTAATTCTAAGAAAGGGTATTTTTCATGGCCTCAGAAAAATAATTATTTCCTAGCAGGTAGAGCACTTAGAGAGTGTAACAACACCATAAATCGTTAAATTGACATTGTACAAAGCAGAGAATCAGAACCAAATATGTATTGTGCACACGTTTTATTAACTAAATCACAAACACAACTAATCTAAACAAAAACGCATACACACAATCACACATACATGGGTAAGATGGAAAGTGACAGAATGAAATGAACACTGAAATGAAGCTATGGAAAAGAGTTATTAAACATGAAAAGAACCATCAGCTTGTTATTTTCAAAGCACCTCATTAAGAGGATTTCACTTCTTATCCTATCCCTCTGTTTAGTTAAAATAGGCGATGCTTGCATTGCCGTTGCAGTTGAAGCAGTTTCGTAAAGTTCCTGATTTGATGATTCTGTGAGTCGATGGTGTTGAAGTTGCACTCGATTTCTTCTGCATTGACTGAAGAAGATATGATGAACTTTCATGGTTAGTTCGACTCTGTCATGGTCGAGGAAGTTTACGTATGGCTCGAGGTGTTGGTCTTGCCGGGTTTCCTGTCCCACACATGCAGAGCAACCAGGAGAAGCAGGAAGAGAATGTGGGATATGTGCGGGGGCCTTTAAAACCTCTGAAGATGGCCTCTCCTCCTAGGGGTCAGTGAGCCAATCGTTCTTAAGCTTTGGGAGGGAAAGTTTTACGATCCTTTGTCTCAAGCAGATCGGATGATTGGTTGCTGATTAAGAAACAAATAAAGATTCTTGTAATACTAATATGTTGCACAGGTACTATCGACATTTCATTTTCACAATCATTCAGATCTTCAAAGTACAACTCTACTTTGACAGTAATAATCACACACTCAATGTCCTGGGATGCATGTTCATTTATAGATCAGTTTGTCTATAAATGAATGCAGGAAAGTCTGATTTAAGGGCTATGAGTCTTTCCTATGGCCCTTGTTTTTCACGTTCGTTCAAGCAATAAGTCTCATCTGATGGTAGCCCTGGTATCTGAGGCCTTTCTTGCCCTAAGTTCCATAGCCCAAGTTTTAAAGATTATTTGTTAAATATAACAAATAATTGTGTCTGATTTGTCTCAGTTGTTACATATGATGCTGCTCAGAAAAGTCCACCAATCAGTGAGTCGAAACGCAAAGCATGCCAAAAATCTCTTTAGCTCTGCCCACTCCCATGAAGCACAATCAATTCAGTTTCCCTAGCTCTCAAAATACGTTAATATTTGAATATGTATTTTTCCATCGTTTTTCTCAGTCCTTCATGGGATTGTAGTTCTTTCCCTCACTCAAGCCATTAAGGACACAGTCTTGTACCTTTTGTGTCTTTGTCCAGCTTTCAAATACTTTTTTGCTGCAAATCAAAGTTTGTAATGTTGTGATTCACCTCTTAGCTGATTGGCTTGGTTCAAGGTTTATAACTCTTTTTAACTAAGACTTTTTTGAAATCCCTATGGAAGAAATTAATGGAAAAAGTACTTCTGGAACCAGCGCTGCTTAAAAAGTGGGTGGGTAGCTACTAATGCACACTATAGAATAGAATATAATAGTTTTCCAATTAAGTAAAGATATCACAACTTTCTTTGAAAGGATGCACACACAATCTGGTAACTTTAATGTATCAGAGACAAACCATTAGCTTTTCCTGTGATTTTCATAAGACACACTCAAAGGTCAGGAGTAGTCCAGAAGCTCGGTGCTATTTTGAAGAAAGTCTAAGACACATCTAACTGATCAAAAAACCTCTTCACTAAGGGCTCAACCTTTATATATGAAAGTGGAGAAAGATGCCCACACACACTCAAGAGTCTCTTACTGTTCTTTTGTTCTTGTCTTTGGTCTTTGCTAATACCTAAAGCTTCCTAATTACCGTGCCTAGGGCCCGATTGCATAATACTTCAACAGAGAGAGAGAGAGAGAGAGAGAGAGAGAGGGATGGATGGAAGCAGCTGAGGAGGGGGGCTGCAGATTGGATGGTAAAATTGCACATCAACTCTCATTTTCTGTCTGGCCGTTTTCTTCATTTTTCCCTCTCCTTTCTTTGCCCTCCGGCTCTTACGCTCACTCTGAAAAAGGAAACGAGAGAAAGAGCAGAAAGCCAGGATCGAGAGGATGAGCGTCAGATCAGATTTCTTCACTTTTAAGTACCGTGGTCTTGCAGTCAGTTGATTATAAATTTTAATCAAATGAATTACATGATATACAGATAACTGGCAGTTAATTGCATATGTCAATATTAAAATAAAAAAGTACAATATTTGCAGGATAAAAGGTCAAAAAATAGATGAATAAAAATATTTTAACTGACAAAGATAATTCAAAGACATTGTGGTAGATGTTTTTTAAAGCATGCAGTTAAATGTTGTGTATTGAATAGAAAAATACAAGGAAAGAGAGATGAGATTTCTATGCTTCTGTCCGTGTGGGTGAGCTCGTTTAGCTGTCAGCTCATCAAAGTCTCGATAGCTCCCTTGTTAGTATCATACATACACAGCAGTGTGCTATGCAGAGTTATGTAATACTGCAGTCATGATTTCTTAGACTCAGACAGTCAGTTTTGTGCTCATATATCAATCAGACATTGCAAAATGAAATTTGGAATGTGATAGTCATTGTGTGTGGGATAAAGTGTGAGTTATGACACACATGGAGTGTGAGGTGTAGTTTGAGGGTGCCGTAAACAGTGTATGTTGTCTTTTTGAGTGTCTGCGTGTTCCGGAACAGGGTTGTACACCCTTCAGAATTGAATTGAGAATGTTTTTTTAAATTCCAACTTTATTCTGTCATTTGAATTGTATTTGATTTCTGCAATTAGGATTTGCCATTGGAATTATGGAGGTAGAGGATTTAAATCTATTGAAATTCAAAGAAACTCATATAACATTGTTTGTCACAGCACATTTTGAATGATGACTTGACAAAGCCTTGTTTGAATTTTTTGAAAGTATAAAAAGCCTTGAAGTTTGGCAGTTTATTGTATGGATGGATGGATGGATGGATAGATGGAAGGATAGATAGATGTGTGGTGGCAGACCATCAATTTAAGGATTATAACTTTCTCTTCATTTGGACCTTTTTTTCTTACTTGGGAAAACTGACAGCTAAAGCCATTTATTATAGAATTAGGTCAAGCACCTTTTTATAAACATTTCTCTTGTTTCTAGTTAATTCTTTCTCACGAATACCCACAAAAATAGTTCAGAGATAGAACAATTATGTTACCACCCCTGTGTCCCGGGCCGGCCTTGTTTGTGATTTGTTCTGTGTGTGTTTTCATGTGTGAATGCATATGTGCCTGTATGTGTGTGTGAGAGAGAGTTGCAGCTGGGGATTTGGAGAGATGATTTTGGGACCTGTGTATTTTGTCTTATTAAAGATTTAGGCACTCTGCTGACTGCCTGCAGGCTTTACATAAACACTGACCTGACTGGCAGAGAACTGCTGTCACATACAGATTAAAATTTCATCATCTGACACCAACACCCTGGCAGCAAATGTGAATAGTTTTGTAGGATGCTGTATACATACTGCTTGAAATGAATTTCTTCATCTGAAGGCAGTAAGTCTTTGAGAAAATCCTAAAACTTCCTCACAGCAACCAGCCCACATCAAACTCTTCCTTCCCCTGCAGTAGAGCAAGAAAACCTTGAAGGCAGATTGATGCTGAAGACGTCATGATGATAGATACAGTAGATAGATGGATGTTCTTGGCAGGCAATAATTCTCTGCCCAAAAACGCATTGTCTTCAACACATTTCATTGTTGCATGTGAACAGTTCATAGGGGTGGTCATAAAAATGAGTTTGACTATGAAGTACTGTACTGTTTTAGTACCTACACAACACAACTGAATACTATTAATTGTACTTAATTGTAATTGAGGTAGTGGTGGTAATCAAGTAATTTTTTTCTTAATCCTAGACTGTAAGATCTGTTTCAAAATCTTGCAACTGAAAAATGAAAAACTGGATGTTTAACATTCAAATAGTTGCCAAAATAAATGAATTGCGACAATTCTATCTCACTTAAATTAAACTCATAAGGAAAAAAATATGTTCTCTTTTGAATCTGCATGTGCAACAATGTGAATATGATAAAGGAGGCAGCACATGAGACAAATGCCAGAATGTAAAATCTGGAAATTTTATACACAATTAAATGCATTTCCATTTGTACTCTGCCAACTAACGCAAAATGACACTTGTTTTCGAGTACAAATGAAAAGGACTGTTTGTGCATTAAATTACACATAACATTTTTATTTAATTTATACCTTATATTGTGAGCTCACATAGCAGTGGCCTGTATACATTAGAGTGCGACGTTCATAAATGTGACACATATGTAGCAAATACATGCATTTTTTTTTGCAAGTTTTGAATCATCTCCACATTTAATCATGCTGTATTTTAATAATTTAATCACAAGTCAGTGAGTGAGTGACTTGATGTGACGGTCGGAATTTGTCCACTGCATTTAACCCATCCAAGTTAGTGCACACACACTACTGTTCACTACTCACTGCAAACCATGGACACATACCCAGAGCAGTGGCGCCCGAGGAGGGTAATCAGTCGTGGGTAATGATGGTGAAAGAGAGTGCTGATCATTCACTCCCCAACTTACATTTTCCTGACGGTATTAAGGATTGAACCTGCAACCTTCAGGTTACAAGTATGACTCTAACCATTAGGCCACTCTCTAACCATTACCTAAATGTTCAGCATTTCGTATATCTGTTCACCGGGGGGGCACTGAGTTTCCATTAGCACCCATGTTTTTTCACACTCTTGTCTGATCTGCGCCTGGCACTGAGGGGAAGTTTGTGTACGCGCCTGAAAAGTCTCCTGTGTGTTGTGGTCGTAAAGAGATGGTTTTACGTCTAAATGAACTCAGTTCTGGTCAAAATAAAAAAAAACTGAAATGGCAATTGTGAGTGGGGTGGCCAAGCTTCGGTCAATGGTGGCCACGGCCAACCCATAGCCACCCTTGCATGTGAACCTGCACACAAAAGCGACATGTGAAGGCCAAGTATGGTAACCCATACTCAGAATTTGTCCTCTGCATTTAACCTATCCAAGTTAGTGCACACACATTAGGAGTAGTGAGTAGTGGACACACACACACACACACACACACACACACACACACACACACACACACACACATGTTTGTTTTTGTGAAATGTGAGGACATTCCATAGGCGTAATGGTTTTTATACTGTACAAACCGTATTTTCTATCCCCTTACACTGCCCCTGCCCCTAAACCTAGCCCTCACAGGAGACTGTGCAGTTCACTTTCTGTGAAAAAAAACTTGTTCTGTGTGATTTATAAGCATTTTGAAAAGTGAGGACATGGGGAAAGTCCTCATATTTCACCCTCTTTTTGTAATACCTGTGTCATACCCATGTCATTATACACATTTGTGTCCTGATATTTCACGAAAACATGCCCACACACACACACACACACACACACACACACACACACACACACACACACACACACTGCATATTTTGGACACACACCCAGAGCAGTGGGGTGCCAATAATTGTGGCCAACGTGTTTTGGAGAAAAACATTTATATCATAATGTGAAATTCTTTAACTTCAAATGAAGGGTTAGTATTTTTACAGCCATCTTTGATCATATTTACCAGGGGTGCCAATAATTCTGACCACAACTGTATAGGTTTAGTTTTTTTATGCATTCTGCATTGTTTTTTTACCTTAATCATAACAGATATGCCACCCTTTTTTGGGTCATGACCCCTGTTTTAGACTGTCTGCATATTACACTTAACTTAAAAATATATGATCGCTCCCTTCAGAGCCGTCTTAGGGCCAGTTCCTGCAGAATGCGTTTTTCCATTCCACTGCTGTACCTTTCCATTGTTTTTCAATGTAAACGCGCTAGACAGACGTTGCTGACCGCTGTGCTCGCGTCTCATGCGTGACACAGCATTTTAAAAGCACAGCACTCAAGTTAAAATAAGTTCAACCTTTAACCTTTTTGTTTTGCTTCACTGACCCGTCTCACATTTTTAACCGCAAAAATGTTTTCTGTGGGAATGGCCCCTTACTAATGCAGTCAATTTAGAGGTAGAAATTTAGGAGGATATTTTACAGACAGATTGAAAAAAAGAAGGGGAAGAGAACAGATGGAGAAAATCCAAAATGGAAGCATTATTTGAGGCAGAGTAAAGAAAATGTAAGCTATTTAGTGTAGTGGAAAAGAGAGACATATGGATAGTAGGACAGAGGAACACTATTTCTGTGTGTGTGTGTGTGTGTGCCTGAGGCTGATTAGGCAAGCTGTGTTTCTCTCCTCAAACATTCACCTCTCATCCCAAACGCAGATGGCTGACAGTATGTCCATTCCCTCTCTCACACACACATACACACACACACGTATCTGCAATTGAAGTGTGATGTTTATGCTTGCAGTGGTTGATCAGAGATGTGAGATGTGATGCATCACTCATGATTTATGTGTCTAGATGTTATTGCTCAGAAATTGCTCTTTCATAGCTAATAGCTTAGGAATTCTCTCATTTGTTACATTTAAGTTTATGAGCTTCGATAATTCTCCTTAAATAAAAAATTGGTTTGTGGCATACATACTAAGAGTATAGAGCTGCAAAATCCATGACAGCTCAGATAATTTGGCCTTTTTAGGTCTCTAATAATGTGATGAGAAATGATAAAAGTTCATAATAAAATCTTTTTTGATTGCACAAACTTCAATATATTGACACATCTGAGCACAATTTGAGACAATGAGTGCAGTTGACTGATCAGTTGAACTGAACTGGATTTGCTTCAGGATCCAGATTTTATTCTTGGCTTTTAGTGGTGACCCAATATGTTACCAAAATAAGAAATAAAAAAAAGTATTATTAATATTAACCTGCATGGGCCCAACAATGTGTGAAATTATTGGCAGGGCTCCTGAAAGTGTATTTAAAAATACACCGATCAGGCATAACATTATGACCTAATATTGTGTTGGTTTCCCTTTTGCTGCCAAAACACCCTAACCCGTCGAGGCATGGACTCCACTAGACCCCTGGAGGTGTGCCGTGGTATCTGGCACCAAGATGTTAGCAGCAGATCCTTTAAGTCCTGTAAGTTGCGAGGTGGGGCCTCCATGGATTGGACTTGTTTGTTCTGCACATCCCACAGATGCTCGATTGGATTGGATTGGAGGCCAAGTCAATACCTCAAACTCGTTGCTGTGCTCCTCAAACCATTCCTGAACCATTTTTGCTTTGTGGCAGAGCGCATTATCCTGCTGAAAGAGGCCACAGCCACCAGGGAATACCGTTTCCATGAAAGGGTGTACATGGTCTGCAACAATGCTTAGGTAGGTGGTACATGTCAAAGTACCTTCCACATGTATAGCAGGACCCAAGGTTTCCCAGCAGAACATTGTCCAAAGCATCACACTGCCTCTGCCGGCTTTCCTTCTTCCCATAGTGCATCCTGGTGCCATATGTTCCCCAGGTAAGCGACGCAAACGCACCCGGCCATCCAATTGATGTAAGAGAAAAACGCGATTCATTAGACCAGGCCACCTTCTTCCATTTCTCAGTGGTCCAGTTCTGATGCTCACATGCCCACTGTTGTTGCTTTCGCAGGTGGACAGGGGTCAGCATGGGAACCCTGACTGGTCTGCGACTATGCAGCCCCTGACACCTTTCTATCAGAACCAGCATTAACTTCTTGAGCAATTTTTCGTCTGTTTAATCGGACCACACAGGCCAGTCTTCACTCCCCATATGCATCAATGAGCCTTTTATAGTTTGATTGGAAACACGGCTTTTGAGGTCAATAACAAATGACATAGCATTTTCTCCTTCTTTTGAGTATTGCAACATACCCTTTTATTTTGCTCTTTTGCTATGTTCTAACTATACATAATTAGAAGAGACCTACCATCCAAAAATGGGACTCACCTGTTAAGGAGCCACATGTGAGGTTGCCAAATGAAAGCTATCCTATTTTACCAGGAGAAAATCCAAGAAGAAGGAGTCTCCATTTGTTCTGCTTTTAATATAATTTATTTATAACAGGAACAATTGAGATAATAGAGATTTATTTGACACTGTAAATGCATTAAAAAAACATGCTCTGCTTTGGATATGGAACATCCAAAGGACACATTTACATCAGAAGTTATTTTAGCCATATTCCAAAATCAGCTGATCGCTGTATCAGCAGCACCAAGTGCTAAAATCCTCTTCTCTTCATGAATAACAACACTCCATTTGTTAAGAGATGGAACTGGCAAGATCACATGCAGGCATTATTCAGATACGAGGACAAATTTAACAGTGTGAGCGACGCGTGAGTGTACATGTTTAAAGAAGAATTCAGGCCTGAGAACAAAGTCTGTTTTGAGTTCTGAGCTCATAGATGGTGAATTT
Organism: Gobio gobio; assembly: GCF_949357685.1. NCBI lineage: Eukaryota > Metazoa > Chordata > Actinopteri > Cypriniformes > Gobionidae > Gobio > Gobio gobio. Next base: position 48,050,012 of record NC_137102.1, read on the forward strand.
GACCATGGCATCTAAACTTCAGCACTTCAATAACATTTCACTTCAGTCCTAGAATGAGCGTGAGACTAATTTTAGACGGTGCTTTTAGTTGAGGACTTCAAGGACACAAACAACAAAATAAGATGGAGTATTTTGTTTGTGTGCTCAATTATGTCTCACACCATGTTTCAACCACAGAAGGATATCAGAAAAACAGATTGTAAACAATGTAAATCAACGTTACATTTACCTCAGGAAAGTTATTCAAAGTCTATAGCTCTATTTTTGTCTTCAGTATTTAATGTATGTTTGAATAAATCATGTTTAAAAAAACTGCATGATGTGCAATTCCGTTTTTATTTAAGTGTTGATTATTAAATAAATGTGATTATTAATTGATTATTAAATAGACTGTACTTCATTTTCAATTGTTGGCTAAATTAAAACTTTTTGGTTTCGGTGTTGTTAAAACATTAATTTCACTGCATCTTTAGTCTCATATATATAAAGCTTTAACAGCTTTAACTCTTCTGGAAAGGCTTTCCACAAGGTTTAGGAGTGTGTTTTTGGGAGTTTTTGACCATTCTTCTAGTCCAACATTTGTGAGGTCAGGCACTGATGTTGGACAAGAAGGCCTGGCTCGCAGTCTCTGCTCTAATTCATCCCAAAGGTGTTCTATCAGGTTGAGGTCATGACTCTGTGCAGGCCAGTCAAGTTCCTCCACACCAAACTTGCTCATCCATGTCTTTATGGACCTTGCTTTGTGCACTTGTGCGCACTCATGTTGGAACAGGAAGGGGCCATCCCCAAACTGTTCCCACAAAGTTGAGAGCATGAAATTGTCCAAAATGCCGAAGCGTTAAGAGTTCCTTTCATTGGAACTAAGGGGCCAAACCCTGAAAAACAACCCCCACACCATAATCCCCCCTCCACCAAACTTTACACTTGGCACAATGCAGTCAGGCAAGTACCGTTCTCCTGGCAACCGCCAAACCCAGACTCGTCCATCGGATTGGCAGACAGAGAAGCGTGATTCTTCACTCCAGAGAACACGTCTCCACTGCTCTAGAGTCCAGTGTCTGCGTGCTTTACACCACTGCATCCAACGCTTCATTTGGCGAGGTAAGGCTTGGATGCAGCTGCTCGGCCATGAAAACCCATTCCATTAAGCTCTCTACGCACTGTTCTTGAGCTAATCTGAAGGCCACATGAAGGTTGGAGGTCTGTCGCTATTGACTCTGCAGAAAGTTGGGGACTTCTGCTCACTGTGTGCCTAAGCATGTGCTGACCCCACTCTGTCATTTTACATCGCCTACCACTTCATGGCTGAGTTGCTGTTGTTCCCAATTGCTTCCACATATGTTATGATACCACTAACAGTTGACCGTGGAATATTTAGTAGTGAGGAAATTTCATGAATGGAATGGATAGGTGGAAACGTATCACAGTACCACGCTTGAATTCCCTGAGCTCCTGAGAGCGGCCCATTCTTTCACAAATGTTTGTAGAAGCGTCTGCATGCCTAGGGGCTTGATTGTATACACCTGTGGCCATGGAAGTGATTGGAACACCTGCATTTAATGATTTGGAGGGGTGTCCCAATACTTTTGGCAATATCAGATTCTGATTATCTGTGCTATGCTTGTCACATTAACATATTCTTACTAAAAGTCAACACTTTTCTCATTTGATTCTCATTTATATACAGTATAAATAAGCTGCTTTAAAAATTTGAGACAAGGTTTATTCTTTAGTATAACTGAGGACTCCATTAGGTTTCATGAGCTATGAAAGAGCACCCTCAGAGCAACAAAAACAAATACATTTTCCTCTGGTTTTTGTTTAGCACGTTTTCTCAGTACAAACACTTCACCTTCCTGAAAGTCAAGTATGTTCAAATCAGCACGTGCATTAAGATCAGTTTTACACATACATGCTCACACGCATTTTCTCTATTTCCGGACTAGTTTGATGGTCATTTCCAGGTCCTTATGTTTTGATTGGTGATTACCACGAAAGATGGCTCAAGTGCTCATTATATTTCTAGATCACACACACACACACACACACACACACACACACACACGCACACATTCTCATTTATCTCATCACCCTGATTTCCTCTCTTGTCCCCTCTCTGTCGTTCTCCATCTTCTCTGTCTCTCCTTTTTCTTTTCCTACTTAGGCTTTCTTTTTTTCAGGGCATTACTCCTTTAATCCTTCATTCAGGATTTATCTCCACTCATGAAAGGACAAAATCCCTCGTTTCTTTTCTCTTATTTTTCCTCCTGTCATCCCTTCAGCACCTGGTTAAGAGGAATTACTTGGCATGTCAGCTCATTTTTTTTCCCTGTTCATTGTTACTTTTCCTTTGCGTGTGATAAGAAATAACTCTGTGGATTTGCTTTCCTATAATGAATATGAGAGTAAAATCACAAGAATTCCCAGCAACACTTTACTTAAAGCCTTTAAGTATAATTAATTATAAAGGTATTCATAATGTACGTTATAGAGCATTATAGCGTTTCAAAAATAATTGTTAAAATGCATTGTAATATTTGCAAATTTGTTGTTACAACAGAAGTTGGTTGTTTGAGATGTTTTTTAATGCTTTATATTTTCTAAAGCTGTAACAATGAATAGATGAGTATTAGAATGCATTATAACTGGTTACAATTATTCCTGAGACCATACAATGCATTATAAGGTGCTATACAAAGCATAATTAATGCATCAAAATACTTTTATATTGCATTCTATATAAAGTCTTACTGAATTCTCTTTAATAATGTTCATTATTAATTTATATTTAATGATTTGTGTGGTTAGATTACAGTTTTGATCCCTGACCTTTTTACATTTCAACATTTTATTGACTGTATGGACTTTGATGTATAATATAGTACTGTATGATGTTCATATACCTTGGTATAAAAATGGTACTTTAAGGTAATTTGAAGAATATAATGGCACTACCACTGTTTTTACATGGTATATTATCTAGTAATACCATGGTGCTTTAAAGTAAGAGAGGGTATATGTTGGATTATGTCTAAACACATGAGTTTTGTTCTAATGAAAAAGTTTTAATAAGTCTATTAGCATCTCTAAATGTGTCAGCATGTGAGGTACGCATGTGGGCTTGTGTCTGTAATCTTGAAACTTGTCAACTTTGTTGAGAGGTCTTGTCGTGTGAAGTGTTTTAGCTGGTTTGTGGATGTTTGTTTGCGTGTGTGTGTGTGTGTGTGTGTGTGTGTGTACGCGTGCAGCCCTCTCCCACACACTGCAGCCCAAAATCACAGAGACAGAATCTCTCGCATCCCGACTCAGTTACCACGGAGACGAGAGGCCAGTATCGACTGCAGAGTAGCGTTTCTATGGAAACGCTGGATGCCTACTGGGAGGGGGCCACCATTAATTAGAGCCAACGAGAGACGGATAGACAGGACGAGAGACAGAGAGAAGACGACAGTTTCTCTTGATGTTGGAGCTCGGCACTGTGTACAGTCAGAGCAGGTTCTGTCCAGTTTTCAGGGAGGCGCTGCCTTCGTTTCTGCACGGATGGATTATAGCAGCATCTCTCTCTTGCTCTTACAGCTTTTTCAAGACTTGTATAGCCATCAAATGTTGGTTTATGGTCTTTATTAAGCTTTATTTATTGCTACTGGGCCTGGGATGCGGTTGTTATTATCCCTATGAAAAAATGACCCAAACTTTGGGGTCAGTAATTATTTTTATTTTTTTAAAGAAATTCATACTTTTATTCAGCAAGGGCACATTAAAATGATCAAATTGACAGTAAAGACATTTAATGTTACAAAACATTTCTATTTCAAATTTCTTTTGAACTTTCTATTCATGGAGGAAATCCTGAAACAAAAGAAAAATATTATGCAGAACAATTGTTTTCTGCATTGATAATAATAATAAATGTTTCTTGAGCAGCAAATCATCATATCATATCATCATATTAGAATGATTTCTGAAGGATCACGTGACACTGAAGACTGGAGTAATGATACTCCACTAATGAAAATTCAGCTTTGCATCACAGGAATAAATTACATTTTAAAATATATTATTAAAATACAAAACAGTTATTTTAAATTGTAATAATGGTACACAATATTACTATTTTTGTTCAAATAAATGCAGCCTTGGTGAACATAAGAGACTTTAAAAAAGTTTAAATATCTTACCGACCCCAAGGTTTTGAAAAGTAATGTATATTTTTGAACACAATTCCAGGTTAATTTCATGGTTTTTGGACACTATTATTAAGGTAATATCAATGTATTATTTGAAGTACCTTGGAATTGCCATAGTATATGAATATGGCAATCATACACTTAAAGGATTGGTTCACTTTTAAATAAACTTTTGCTGATAATTTACTCACTCCCATGTCATTCAAGATGTCCATGTCTTTCTTTCTTCAGTCGAAAAGAAATTAAGGTTTTTGATGAAAACATTCCATGATTTTTCTCCATATAATGGACTTCAATGGGCTCCAAACGGTTCAAGGTCAAAATGACAGTTTCAGTGCAGCTTCAAAGGGCTTTAAACGATACCAGATGATGAATAAGGGTCTTATCTAGCGAAACGATCAGTTTCTGCGAGAAACCGAGCAGTATTTATGCTATTATTTTACCTCTTAACAGACGAACGTGATCATCTCTGAGCTCCGCCATAACTTCCGCTAAGTGAGGTCAAAATACGGGCGTGGTCATAGATGTATACGTAGATGCCTCATTAGCACCTGCACAGATCAGTAGAATGAGGCATCTACGTATACATCTATGACCACGCTCGTATCCTTTAATCCTTTAATAATACCACCATGGTATTCCTTGGAGTACCATATAAATACTAAAATAGAACTTATTACCATATAAATATTAAAATGTAAATACTATGTTTTACTGTACATCAGAGTACCATAATATTATTATCTTACTGCCAAAGTACTGTATTGTAAAGCATCGTACTCCAAGGAGCTTCCAAGAATACCATGGTGTATGATATACACCGATCAGGTATAACATTATGACCAATATTGTTGATATATCCGAATATTGTCTTTTGCTGCCAAAACAGCCTGACCCGTCGAGGCATGGACTCTGGCTCCAAGATGTTAGCAGCAGATCATTTAAGTCCTGTAAGTTGCGAGGTGGGGCCTCCATGTATCGGACCACTTTTGATAGATACTGACCACTGCAGACCAGGAACACCCCACAAGAGTTGTAGTTTTGGAGATGCTCTGACCCAGTCGTCTAGCCATCACAATTTGGCCCTTGTCAAACTCGCTCAAATCCTTACGCTTGCCCATTTTTCCTGCTTCTAACACATCAACTTTGAGGACAAAATGTTCACTTGCTGCCTAACATATCTCACCCACTAACAGGTGCTGTGATCGGTGTATATGTCATATTCATATACTATGTCATTTCCAAGGTACTTCCAAGAGTACGATGATACACACATACACAAAGGTACCAAAAAGGACCATGGCATTTTTCTTGGAAGTACCGTGGGGTACCATATAAAATCTAAGGTACATGAATTTCTGTACTATGTTGCATTTAAAAAAAAAATTAATATTATGATCTGTACTGCCACAGTACTCTTTTGGTAGAGTTTTATTTATTTATTTTTTGTAGGTGATGTAAATACCATGGTCCATGAATTCCAATATGTTGAGATAAATTAAAGTGCTATGGCCAGAGAAACTCATAAAAATACAATACTGTATTGTGTGTGTGTGTGTGTGGCATGTCCGCATGTGAAATTTGCCAAATGGAATTAGCTTGATGTATGTATGATGATGTTGTTTTGATTACAGTTGTCCCTTTGGTGCCAATCAGCCAATCAGAAAATACCAGCTTATGTCCATGTGAGTAAACAAAACAGGTTGCGTCAAATTATTAGACGAATAGACATTTATGACTGGAAGTTAGGATTGCAGTGAGGGATAGAGCGTGTGTGTTTAGTGCACTCATTTGGTAGTTCATTTAGGTTTTCTGATGTGGTCATTAGTTTTTATGGGCTGTTTGTGTAAACATTGTGAGTCAAAGCTGAATATTAGCGCACAGATGAACTTTCCTGATATTGCGTCAGCAGCAGCACTGCAGTAGAGCGTCGCTGAGTTTCAGACAGTGAAAGAAACACAAACACAGTCTTTCTCTCTCTCACAGTGAATATGCTTTACTTGAACATCAGTGTTTCTCTTTTTCAGTTATGATGGGTTTTAGAACTACAAACTCTGCCTACTGAAGCTATAAAAGGACGGTATCGGCAGCAAACTTAGTCATCACTCTTGTGTGTGTGTGTTTTCCAAGTACTCATCAACTTTTGTAGATACGTGTCATCAAAACAGTCCCATGATCGTTTTTCTCTCTGCATAGGGAGATGCTGAGTATGCAGAGCAGATTAGATTTGAATGCTAAGCAGAAAAGTACGCAGGTGCCCTCATCCATGTCTGATGAAAGAGTGAGAGTGTTTAATAACCATCATAACGCTTTATCCTTGAAAAGAACTAGATAGAAAGTTATGAAGTGTCAATTTGTCCTTTAGCTCTTTGTCCATAGAAAGTCTGTAATATCTGAGAAAGTCATTAGCATTCCTGTTCATTTCAATGTAAGTTGCTCGACACTCTGCACTTGACACTTGTTGATTTTGAGGCAATCAACTGAGCGGTAAATGTCATGTGACAGCTCATTCTGGAGCCGTTTGGAAATGACGTCATCACTACGATAGGCTGATGGCACCACAGGAACGCACACAGTCCCAAAACCCTGAGCTATGATGTGAACAGTGACAGACAGAGGAAAATGTCTGCTAAAGTTCATTTCACAATTTTAACAAAATTGGCCACTAGTGAATCATCTACTATACCATTGAATATAAAATGATTATGTCCCTATTCCAGCAGTGCCTTGTTCTGCTTGGCTCATGCACAATTTCTGTTGGAATAAGTGTTGTTTTTGTGTGTGTGTGTGTGTGTGTGTGTGTGTGTGTGTGTGTGTGTGTGTGTGTGTGTGTGTGTGTGTGTGTGTGTGTGTGTGTGTGTGTGTGTGTGTGTGTGTGTGTGTGTGTGTGTGTGTGGTATTTTTGTTGTATTAATTATATACTTCATACAGTTAAAGAAACACAAACACTGTGTTTTGCTTTACTTGAATATCAGTGTTTCTCTTTTCAGTCATGATGGGTTTTAGAACTACAAACTCTGCTTACTGAAGCTAAAAATTGAATATTTATTAATAATTAGAATTAGTTTTCATTTGTATATTAAAATTTTTGTTTAGTTTTAGTTTGTTTGAATAATTTTTATGCATTGTGCATTTTCGTCACTAGTTTTTAATATCTATCTATCTATCCATCTATCCATCTATCCATCTGTCATCTATCTATCTATCTATCTATCTATCTATCTATCTATCTATCTATCTATCTATCTATCTATCTATCTATCTATCTATCTATCTATCTATCTATCTATCTATCTATCTATCTATCTATCTATCTATCTATCTATCTATCTATCATCTATCTATCTATCTATCTATCTATCTGTCTATCTGTCTGTCTGTCTGTCTGTCTAAATCTAGTTATTTTTGTTTGTTGCCACTAATGTTGCAGAAACTGCGCACTGCACCTTTAAACATTTCTATAGACTTCTCACAGTGTACCTGCAGCTTTCCCAGAGGGCATTCTGCATGTGTGTGTGTGCGTGTGTGTCAGGGTGCGCATCCTCACACTTGAGCCATGTGTCTGACATTAAAACTGGTTTGACAACCCCCTCCCAAACCAAACCAGTCCACTGCTGGGTCCATTACTCTTAAGTTGTTGAGGTGAATATAAAAAAAGCTTTTATAGCACTGTCCTCCCTCACAAACACACACACAAATACAGAGATAGCTCACTGATCTCTGTTCCACATGCTTAGCAACCTTAGCCAGCACCAGTCACCTATATTATTATGGAAAAATAGCTTATCTATCTCTCACATATCACGCACACACACACACACACACACTTGACTATCTCCTCATCAGAATCATGCTGACAGAGTGTAATGTAGTTTAGAGACTGCTGAGTGTGGAGTAGAAACAGATTTTCTGGAGTTTTCCATCTCATTAAAGGCCTGACCAAGGTCACATCCTCTCTTGCTCTCTCTCGCTCGCTCTCTCGCTCTTTCTCTCAGGGGAAAGGTGCGGTGCATGCTGAGTGAGTTGTGTGTATTTGCTTGCTAATAAGAGTGTGCATTTTCTCTGTAGGCATGCAAATGATGCAGCAGAAAAAAAAAAGTCTGATCGGAGGTTTATCTTTCCACTGCCGTCCTGAGACCCGGCTGACTGCTTATGGGGCTGATCCAGTCGTTCGTGACCTCTGCTCATTCACCTTGGCTGTTCCCATGGCGATGTGTAGCCTGCGGGATGCAGGTGAATGGGAGGAAGCCTGACAAGCATTGCTAGTGCTCTGATCGATGAGAGAACACAGGAGTAAGCCTAAGATTGTGTGTTTAAAAGACACTCCCGTGGGATTTTGAGCCTACATGTTATTGTGGGGATTGTGTTGCTGCATTTAGTTGATCTCTAGGAGAAAAATAAGGAAAATACACATGTTTGTAGCAGGGTTCGAACAAGGTGCTTAAAGTACTGCAATGCTTAAAGTACTTGTATTTCACTGTGAAATTTAAGTCCTTGAAAATGGCTGTATTAATGAAAAGGAACTAGTGTATTAATAATTCAAAGACAATAAATGTGAAATTAGTGTTTAATTTTTTTGATAAAACAATCTATTCATGCTATATTAACGCTGCAACCCGTCTGATATATAGAGCCATTTTGCATGGCTATGAGCGTGACATTGCTCATATAAATATCCAAGTATATTATACAGCTTTCATTCTTCAGGTCAATCATAAATTCATGGGGAGGAAAAATCCGTTTGAATAAGGAAAGCGATATCTTTGTCATAGTATAATTTCAATGGTTACCAGTCATTGCATGTGCTGCATTTTATTTGTACAATTTTGTTTTATTTTTATTTATCTGTTTACCTTTTTTAGAATTTGAAAGATAATAAAGATATTTTGCCAGATTTACTAAACAGGGCAAATTAAAAAAGCAATTCCAAAAAAGTGCCAATTGGAGTGGATCTACTGACGACATGCAAATTAAAGAACACAGACATAGCCAGATCATCTCCATAATGACCAACGCAACAGTGCAAATCAGCTTTTTTCCACAAAAATGTCACTTTTGATCAATTTAATTCATCCTTGCTGAATATTTATAAAAAAGATTATTTTTGGGAATGGGCGATGGGAATTTTTTAAATGTGATTGGTAGCTAATGTATGTGATGTATTAGAGAAAGTTTATAGGCTAGGTCCTGTAAGTAGTGAACATTTCGTTTTTCAGCCATTTTTATCACCTTTTAATAATTCATTTTAAATGATGCATAATATATATTTTTTATTTGATAAAAAACATATCTCAATAAGTCTCTGGATAAATATAGGGTCATAGAAACTGCATATAATAATTATAAAATAATTAGGTAAAATGCAGGAAAAGACTAGACTAGTTTTGGTTGCTTATTAACCAAATTCTATAGAATCTATAGATATGACTTAAATTTAAGCATAAAGGATATTCATTATCATATCTCGGTGAAAACACTTAGAAATACATTTAGGATCACATAAAGAAGAAAAATAGACTTTTGGGGGTCCGAGCACCCTCAAACTCTACATACTTCTTCGCAGACGCTTCACACTACCTCGGTCTACCTCACACCCTCTCCCATTTTCCTCACTCCCTTCCCACCTGCCGACTCTCTAATACCTCCACAGACAGACAGAGAGACAGTTGATGAGTACGGGTATATGAGTTTATGTAACTGCCTCAGCCGGTCCATCTCAGCGCAGAGGTGGGGGGTGGAGGGCAGATGAAACTGTATTATTTTCTAGTTACATAATATTTAGTGTATGAAGAGCTGGCAGCAGTGACCAGAATTTCAATGAGATTTTTGTTTTGTTTTGCCGTCTTTGCTCTTCATTTTTAAGGACACCACACACACACACACACACACTCAAACAAGTGCACACATGTACACTTCATGCTGTTTGAATCCTCTCAAATCCTCTGTGCTTTTCTCCTGAGGATTTCATGTCAAATAAGGTTGACTGAGCTTCACTTTCATTGCATGAGGTGAAGACTCCAGGACAGTGATTTGATCTCTGGCTCTCTACAGGCAGCTGATATACGTGTGCTTTTTACATTAGAGCTGCACTCTTGTGGGGTCCTGGAGTTTGTTACAGGTCATTAGCGTACAAGTAGATGTTATAATTTTTCAAGAAGTAATTGGTATAAATCTGTAATCCCACTCCCAAATGTGCTGTGTAGAACCATGTTTATGTGGACATGTACCATGTAAATAACATGGTATTTTTTTAGTGCCATGTAAATACAATGGTATGTGATATACCCTTACGAAAAATAATGTGGTGGTAAAGTATCATGATACAATGTTGGTATCAGATAGAAATAGAAATGCAAAGTTTCTCAGACGAAGGCAAACATTTTGCGAATTAATGCAAAGTTTCTTGGGCGAACACAAAGTTTCTCAGACGAACGCAAACATTTTGTGAATGAACGCAAAGGTTCTCAGGCGAGCACAAAGTTTTTCTGGAAAACGCAACATATTTCGGGAGAACGCAAACATTTTGCAAGTGAAAGCAAAGTTTCTCGGACGTACGCAAAGTTTCTCAGACTAAAGCAAACATTTTACCAATGAACACAAAGTTTCTTGGGCGAATGCAGGGTTTATCGGGAGAACGCAAACATTTTGCGAAGGAAAGCAAAGCTTCTCGGCAGAACGCTAAATTTCTCGGCTGAACACAGTTTCTTGGGGGAACGAAAGCATTTTGCAAATGAGCGCAAAGGTTCTCGGGCAAACGCAAAGTTTCTCTAACGAACGAAAGTTTCTCAGGGGAACAAACGCATTTTGCAAATGAACGCAAAGTTTCTCGGGCACACGCAAAATTTCTCGGGCAAACGCAAAGTTTCTCGGGGGAACGTTAACATTTTGGGAACAAGAGCAAAGTTTCTCGGTCAAACACAACATTTCTCAGACGAACGCAAACATTTTGTGAACTAATGCAAAGTTTCTCTGGCGAACACAACATTTTTCGTTAGAACGCAAACGTTTTTCAAGCGAAAGCAAAGTTTCTCGGACAAACACAAACATTTTGCAAACAAAAGCAAAGTTTCTCGGACGAACGCAAAGTTTCTCGGGGAATGCAAACGAATGCAAAGTTTCTCGGACGAACGCGAAGTTTCTCCGGGGAACGCAAACATTTTGCAAACGAACACAAAGTTTCTCGGAAGAACATAAAAAACATTTTGCAAACGAACGCAAAGTTTCTTGGGGGAACGTAAACATTTTGCGAACAAATGCAAAGTTTCTCGGAAAAACACAACGTTTCTCAGACGAACGCAAACATTTTGTGAACTAATGCAAAGTTTATCTGGCGAACACAAAGTTTTTCGTGAGAACGCAAACGGTTTGCAAGCGAAATTAAAGTTTCTTGGACGAACACAAACACTTTACAAACGAACGCAAAGTTTCTCGGACAAACGCAAAGTTTCTCGGACGAACGCATAAATTTTGCCAAAGTACACAAAGTTTATCGGGGGAACGAAAGCATTTTGCAAATTAATGCAAAGGTTCTCGGGCGAACGCAACGTTTCTCTGGCGAACACAAAGTTTCTTGTGGGAACGCAAACATTTTGCAAGCGAAAGCAAAGTTTCTTGGAAGAACGCAGAGTATCTCAGACGAACGCAAAAGCATTGCCAAATAATTTTTCCTTCCATCTCATATTTTCTTTCTTTAAGTTCCTTTAGGGGCTCCGTAAAATCGGGGGGAAAAAACATGATTCTCAGTTTATCCGGAATCATGCAGCTCTAGTAGAGAGTATGATGTAGTTATTTTAGAAATTGTTGTGCAGCCCTCCTCGCTATTCATAGAAGAGGAAGCGTTATGCAGATGGCTGTTTGTTCTGACATTTCATGCGATGGGATCTTTAGAAACGGGCCCGTCTTGATTATCTTATTAAAATCCCGTCTGATTTGCCCCGGTCACCTGTGCTAGTGTTTGTATATCCCCTTATGACTCTTGAGCAAGAGGTGTTTCCATAGCAACAGGTTTCTATAGAAACTGGATCACAGTGCCTGCTGGAGGGCGAGCATGACTCATCCTGCTGAGGGGGGGTTACCAAAGCCTCAGTGTGAAAAGCAACCAAAGTTTCACTACACTTCTGGTAGCTGCAACTGTGTTTAAAATATATCATGGCAAACGTGCCCTTACAGAAAAGTTCTGTGGTGATCCAGTGATGGTATCAGCTACTGAAATCCATGAACCATGTCTTTTCTGGACATGCGCCATAACACAATTTCAGTATCATGGTAATTATCAAGGTACCATGGTATTTTTTGTAAGGTGTTACAGTTGTTTCATTTGTGATGTTTTTTGTTCTTGTTTGAGAGTCTTTATGTGTAGGATCATTATATTAAATTATTTCCTGTTAATTAAATCCGAGAGCAGTGAGGGTTTCCTAAATTAGATTTGTGTTTTCTCGCTGCATCTGCTGAGATTCAGTAACATTTCATGGGAAAAAAGCAAAAGGAGAAAAAAATTACTTGCTTGCTTTAATTTTTGCAGTTAAAGATGCCCAAACACAGCCAAATGGTCTATCTGTGTTCCTTTCCATTTCATACACAGAAACAGATTATAATGAACTGTGAACATCCTGGTGTGTGTGTGTGTGTACACAGCGAACAGATTTTAGTTTTATGTTTGGCAGCTGCCATCACAGAGCAGATCTCCCAGTCTGCTTTGATTATCAGCGCCCAGATTGTGAGCGCTGAAATCTTAATTATAAGCAAAAACAAGCTTCGGCTCGTTTGATTTCTCACTTCTCAAGAGGATGCAGCATCAGGAGTTCAGAGAGTCAACAACTTTATACTGAACTCTTAGTTTGTGTACATATTGATATGTACGGTAAATGTTTATACATACTCAAAAATGCATATTCAAAAGCCTTGTTCTTGTGTGTCTGCAGAGGCTGGAATCAAACCTTTAGGCGGTGACATGTTATTTTTGGCTTTTTAAAGGGTACATAACACACACAGTTTCTGCCAATCTCATGTTAATCTTGAGTACCTATAGAGTAGTATTGCATCCTTCATATCTCCGAAGAGTCTTTAGTTTTATCATATTTATAAAAGGCCGATACGCTGTACCGATTCTTTCTGAAAACAGCCGAGCTCGTGCAGTAGGGGGGCTTAAGAGACAAAACACACATACACACACACACACACTACATCATCGCACTTTCGTTTCACTATACGTTTGTGTTGTTTACATTTATATGCACTTACGCGCTAATTGCCAACAAAACACAGACATTTGATGCAGTTTCACTCACCGGCAGCGGTTTCGACTCATGACCGGGAACAAACAAACACACTTGCAGAACTCCGTTGCTGCTCCGGAAAAACAAACTGCATCCACTGTTTCCTTAACACTGGGTTATTTGGGAAGCTGAACAAGGTTATCTTTCCCTCACAAACAGAAACACACTTCTTTAGTGACATTGTTGATTTTGTGGGCTAAAAACAAAATGACAGGCTAACAGGGCTAACAGCGCTAACAGGCTAACCCCCCCCCCCCATATTTCACCCCCTTAAGGCACCTGTCAAATAAAATGTGTAAGAAACAATAAGGGCTGTTCAATTAAAGGTGCAGTAAGCAAAGCACTTTTGATATTTGAAATCAAATCAACCCAAACAAACACTCTCCTGAGTGGCTACAAGTGTGAAATGGTGCTTGGTCCAATCCACTACTTCTTACTAAACCTTTAATGTGTTAATTTAGTACAATTCATAATTTAAAAAATGTGTACAGTCTCAAGCCATTGACCACCAAAACTTTCTGGTGGGACAGAAATATTTGAAATTTGTGAACATAGAGCAGAATAGAGTACATTAATACGTTATTGTTAATATTCTTAATATTATCAATATGTAAATTAGTTAATTCAATGCCATTTAGTTAAATCAGGTTAACATTCTTAATTTTGTCCAAAACGATTCAGTTTAATTATTATAAAATGAACATATATAACAGACCAAATCAAGTAATGCAGTTAATTGATTATTTTTATTTAGTAAAAACACTATTTTTACAACATTCACAAAACCTTTTACAAGGTGTTATTGGCTAGCCAGAAGATGGTTTTGTTACATCCATGACATGCCCAAATTAGTTGTTTTTTTTATTATTAAAACAGCTTTAATTGTTATTAGCAGGTCCTCACCCTAAGCACATGCTCTACACTTCACCACAATGGTAACCTCCAAAAACACTAACATAACAAAAACTTTTAAATACCAACATAACAAAACATTAAGCATTAAAAAGTCTCTCCATTTTCTCATCTTGTTAAAAATGCATCAAATAGCACTTTATTTAAACATTTACTCTCCGAATTCAGCCCTTTTGCAAAGCATGGTGGGAAATGAAAGTCTTGTTTGATTGGGTTACTTGATTGAAACATGTTATTTCAAAATGAAAACATCAAGTTATGTCAAAGAGTAACGGTTTTAAGTCAGTTTAACATGAATGAATTACATTTGAACCAGAAACCTGATATAATTGTATTAAATCAAGATGAATTTCTTAAATAAAGTGAACAGCATAATAAAATAATTTTTTGAGGATAAAGGGGAGGTAAAATTACACAGTCATACAACATCAGACTGATTAGAAATGCATCAGAAGAAGGGAGAATTTGGCATCAAATACAGCATTTTACATTACAGTATGTATGCCACGTGATACTGTAAACAAATTTCTTAGAGACTGCCACATTACTGTAACTCACCCTTATAAAGATCAGCTACTGTATAGATTCAGTCATAGGGTACAGTGAGAACATTTACTGTGTTGGCAGCAAACTCTGTTCTTCAACAACCTCATTGCCATTTCAAAACTTCATCACACCTTTTGATATATACTATTACAGACACTATGCATGTATGACAGATTCAATTGCATAATGTAGGTAATGTAAGTGTATTTAGTGTCATCTGTAGCGTGTTTTACTGTAATTAATTCAGCAACGAGGGTATTTTAAAACATGTATCTTGCATTGTTTGCTATTAAATGAACTGATTGTTAAAAGTACTAAATTGAAAGAAGATCATACTGTTGTGTTTCGGTTATTACTTTCTGTGCTTATTACATATTACAGTAATCGCATTTGAAATGATGATTATGTGGACTGAAAATATGTGCAACTGAATGAAAGCATTACATCAGGTTTTGAAAGAATGACTAGCTGTGTTACAAGTGTGATCAGTTTGGATTTTTGTACTAAGAGTTTTTAAAATGTACACCTTACTTGTGAAAATAGGACCAAAGCGAATAAAAAAAAAAAAACTGTATTAGCATGAATAAGGTGAAACAACATAAATGTTTATTTACAGCACTAAGGCTAACCTGGATGAGGTTTATTTTAGTAATGTTGCATCTGAGACACCTATGCCTTTGCCTATGCGATTGTGACATATATAGCACTTGTTAGCCAAAGTTCAAGGGAAGTGTCAGCATTGTCTTAACTGAGGTCAGAGGTCAAGAGAAGCCACTCTGCTAATCCTATTTTCAGCAGATAATGCTAAAGACTCATTTTAAGATTGAAGAGGAATCGGAGTGAAGATCTTAAAGCCTAATTCACTTCTTTGGTAAATTTAACACCAACTCAGCAGAGGCTTTGGATTGCAGTCCAGATGTTTTCATTGTCAGTAAATCCTGCAGCGTACCTTAGCTGACATGATAATCTATCGTAGATTGAACCCAGCAGGTGGTCATGTCTAAGTTATAGTAGCACATGACTTGGTGTATTTTTTAAATGGTCTTAAGTCTTACAGTACAGTACAGTACGATTCGGGATCGTAAATCTTGATCCGGCAGTACAGTACGCTTATGATAGGCGTGGTGCAGCAATCAACGTCATTCTCGCACCAAGAAGGAAGCGACACCGTAAACAACAATGGACGACATAGCAGATCTTCTTCTTGCTTCTTAGCATGTGGCCATTGTCACAAGAAGAAGAGACGCTTTGTTTGAGCCAATGCTGCAGGCTGCAAGGAAAAACACAGCCGAAAAAAGCACACGCAAGTGGCGATCTCTGTCAACCAATCAACGTTCTGCAGTAAGTCTAGCTCCACCCTTTAGTACCGGACTATTGGGCTAGGTACCCCAAAGGAAGGGTGCCAAAAAGGGCCAACTTCTGACAATGGAAACGGTAAAAATTGCTGAACTGTATTGAACCGTACCACTTGGTGGAAACGAGCTATAAGAGAATTACAGATGCAAACCAGCTACCATGTACCAAAAATCTCTGTGACCACCTTTAACTCTTTCCCCGCCAAACATTTAATTTTCCGTTATTTGTCAGAAAACTCTTCCCTGCCAAACACGGAATTGTAACGTTATACGTTAGGGGGCTCTATTACGCATCTTCTGAATGAGTACCGAATCTCCTGATAAAAACACAGGCGAAGAAGACGCAGAAAAAAGTGATTGTATGTAAGCAGATGCATATGTAAAATAACATGATCATCAACATTAAGCATCATATAAATCAAAACTGCCTAATGTAACTGAATGAAATGTCGACCCAGGGCGAGCTCTAGGACTGTGAAGCTTTAGGGGTGTTGATTAGCCTGGTTAAACTCAGTAGTAACTGAGTTATGGTCTGGCAAAGCTTCATAGACAAATCATTTCCAAAGGGGCGTCAGCAACGGGCGTCGCTCAAATGCCTCTCGGCGCAATTGGATAGACCTAAAACCAATCAGAGCGATGAGGGAGATGACGTATGCAGAGCGACGGAGAAACATTTGGCCGTCTCTCAATATGTGTTCTTGTCTGTACTTGTGTTCTCAAATAGGAAATGTCCCCGGTTTCCATTTCAGAAATCTGGTCACCTTACCTAAACCACATGTTAATACTTAATATATTATTTTTTAAATGTAAACGAAAAGAGGCAGGGTGTTTTATACTTCGTTTTATTATAAATATATAAGATAATCAATGTAGGCCTAGCTACGCGTTGCCTGAACCACATTCGTGTGGCTATTATGTTTAAGATTTAAATTTTTTATGAAATGAGGCAGTGGTGTTTTATGACATATTTCGTACACGAACTTCTGACTTGCGTCCGTGACTTACCAAGTTTGACTCTGGAGAACGAACTCCCGAGGACGGGAGGACACTAGTCCGCCTACAATGCTGACAGTATCACTCAGTATATATTTGTTTATGTAGTGCAGGCAATGCATATTATCTTCAATGCATGTTTATAACAAAACGAAATATAAAAAAACCCAGCCTCTTTTCGTTTACATAAAAAAAAAACACACACATAATATAGGCATATAATATAATATAGGCTATGATTATCACTGTAATAAATTAAATATGACATAAAACACAACCCAGTCTCTTTTTGTTAAATGTCAGTTTATGTGTGATCATCAATAGCAATTATAAAAGTAAGTAAAAGGTATAAGAAGCTATACAATAAATAAAGCAATTCAGTCAAAGTCAGTGCTAGGAGACTACAACGGTAAAGTTTAATAGCTTAAAAATATAAAGTTATGAAACTTCACTTTGCCCTCAGACAAAACGATCTGTCTGGGAACAAATTATAGATTAATGAGAGAAAAGATCAGCCGTTAGATTTACTCAAGACGAGACGAATCATATCTTATGTTTAACCACTACAGAGACATCAGAGCCAGCGGCAGACGGCAGAAGGACTGGCCGAGGAAAGGCGCCTCTCGGTGGGGTTATGAGCGATTGAGCGCCGCTGAACCACTGGAGCTCACAACTCCGAAAACGGCAGATCAAATTTAAAAAAAGGCGCTCTCTTTATAAATAAACCACAGATTTGAGCTTTAAACAACTACATTCTCACCTGAAAAGGACTTAAAACTATATTTTGTAAAACATTAACGCTACCAGAGGGCTCTCGCTAAGACCCATTCGTTTAGCCACCAAAGGGCCAAGCTGGTATCAGACTTTTGCCGAATCCAGTCGGTAAGACAGCGATAACATAATTTTTAGATATGAAGGCTTCGAGTGTTGTTCTTTGCTCGGGTTTTAACGAAAAGGAAAAGTTTAAATCGCTTAAAACAGACGCGATAGCTGATTCGAACGAGTGATGCTCCACAGCGGCAAATCTGCTTCAACGTCGCTGCGCTGTCGTCATCGTGTAAAGCCCGCCCCAACGTTTCTAATTGGTGCCGCGATTTCTAGGGATTAGAAATGGGTTTGAATGGGGTCTTTGCCAGACTACTTGCAGAGCAAATCTAAATTTGCCGGAAGTTGTCTGGGTTTTCCCAGGCTAGGTGTTGATGGACTCGATCTACTCCATCTGTGTTCGATCATCGTTCTGGATTTTTGTTGTTGTTGTTGTTGTTGTTGTTGTTTAAAGGCAGAGGGTCTGTGTGCCATTACATTTTTGTGAAAAAACTCAAAAACCCTGGCGGGGCTGGCAACTTTTTTTTAAAAACACTGGCTGGGAAAGAGTTAATTGCTATGATTTTTTTTTTTAATATGAATTAATTTAATATTTATTTATTTATTTTAAATGTTTTATATAATTTAGGTATATTTATTAATTTATTTTAAATGTATTTGTTTATTTAAAACAAATATTTATTTAAAAGTGATTTATTTATTTAAAACATATTCATTTAAAAAAAAAATTACCTTGATGCCCCTGCTGGGTAAAATTAATTTTTATATAGGATGATAATACCAGAAATCTCCCCATAAGGAAAACGTATAAGCTTATAAATCAAACACAGTGATATTTTTTGAAAATATAAAAATGCAGAACGTTTTCTGTGATGGATAGGTTTAGGGGTAGGGGTAGAGTGTACAGTATATAAATCATTATGTCTATGGAAAGTCCCAGTAAAACATGGAAACCCAATGTGTGTGTCCTGGTAAACCCTACATTATGGGGACAGAATGTCCCCACAAAGATGGCAATGACCAAAATCCTTGTCCTTGTGGGGACATTTTTTAGTATAAATCATACTAAGTGGTGTTTTTTGAAAATGTAAAAATGCAGAAAGTTGACGGGTAGTTTTAGGGGTAGGATTAGTGGAAAGGGATATAATATACAGTTTGTACAGTATAAAAATCCTTATGTCTATGGAAAGTCATCATAAATCATGGAAACGAGGTGTGCGTGTGCACGTAATTTGAGATATTATTTGCTAAATTATTTATTTTGTCAACTACTTTTAAATGACCATCAATGGAAAAAATGTAAGATGCTAGAATGTTTGGCTGTACTAATTATTTAAAACGACTGCTTTTTGAGTATAAAAATGAATTTGCACAGCTCAGCATTTACATGGGTAGTTCATGAAGATGTTAGTGTGGTAATACGAGGCATCTGTGAGTCCATGTATGGAGGTCAGTGCTGTCAAAATTGTGGCTCAAGAGTTATTCCACACCCTTCCTTACCCCTCCCTAATCTTTCTCTCTCTCTCCCCTTCTGTGGCTTTATTCCAGGACCATTCATTTTCCTGAGTGACTGTCACACGTCAGTGTGCGTCTGCCAGACTTGGTAATCCCGGGGTCACTTGACTCCTGTGTCAGCGTCCAAGGACGTTCTGTCACTGAGCTTTATGTGTGTGTGTGAGCAATAGCAAGGGGGTCTGCATGACTGGGACCTGCTGGAATGGAAAATACCATCCACGTTCCATCACAGGACAACGCAGGGGGAAACCCAGAAGCCCTCCTGAGATGTGCAGCCAAAACGAGAGAGTGTGTATTGGGATATTGTGCTTGATGTTCGGAAATTCACACGGTCGCACGGCCCAGAATAGATCCCTAATCTGTTAACAGGAGCCTGGTTATAGTAAATCAGCTTTGATTATCATGGGTCAGGGATATTGATGTTTCACGACTGATCTGAAATCAGCCTGACACACTTTCTGTGCTCACATCTGAGTAACATGCACAGATATGCTGATCCCAGACCAGCGGTTACGTCTGAAGTTCCCCGGGCAGATTACAGCAGGTCACCCAACTCCAGACACACAGTCACATTGTTGAATTAGTTTTTATCATGACACAGCTTTGAAAAGCTCTACTAACCACATTGTGTGTGAAAGAGAGAGTCAGACCATATTCAGAGTGTTTGGCTGGGTGTTTTGGGCTATATTTATTCATGGCTTCGGAGTGGAACCTTGGTTCCCAGAAAGGGTTTTCCATACAGATACAGCTTGGAGTTCACATTCTCTCTCTCTCTCTCTCTCTCTCTCTCTCTCTCTCTCTCTCTCTCTCTCTCTCTCGCTTTCTACGGTGGTGATAGCAAACAGGTCGTTATCAAGCATCGTCTGTGTGGAGGTTTACAGATAAACAGTTTCCAGGGAGACCACCTTGTGTTCTGGCAGATCCGTATTGGATCGTTTGCTGTAACTTATTTTGCCAATAAATCAATAGTCAAGCTGTTTGTCAACAAGTTGTGTAAATAGTTACTAAATGAAATGTGTTTCCACCATGTCGGAGCTGCACCAAACAGCTGTTTCTTTGCTTTAGTATTAGAACTAGTTGTCTTGTTTACTGTGTGTTTGAGTAAGCTACATACAGAATGTCTTTAATACTGTGTGTGTATGTTTGTTTTTGACATTTCACGTGTCCTCATATTTAAAATAGCTTTAAAAACAAACTAAACAATGTTTTATAAAAAATGCAGAATGTTTCCTGTGATGGGTAGGTTTAGGGGTAGGGGGATAGAATGTACAATTTGTACAGTATAAAAACTATTACGCCTATGGCATGTCCTCACTTAGATAGCAAAACAAACCTGTGTGTACAGGGAAAGTTTAAGATCAATTACAGCTTCTCACTTGAAAGAGAATTGACTGTTTCCCAGGTTCCAACAGTCTCTATATCCTCATAATATACACTACTGTTCAAAAGTTTGGGGTCATTTAAGAATTGTTAATGTTTTTCAATCTCTTATGTTCACCATAGCATTTTTTTGATAAAAAAAATAAAATAAAACTAATTTATTCCTGAGATGGCAAAGCTGAATTTTCACATGACCTTCAGAGATCTTTCTAATATGCTAATTTAAAAAAATTCTTACTATTATCAATGTTGTAAACAGATTTTTGTGGGAACAATGATACATTTTGCTCAGGATTCTTTGACAAATAGAACATTTTTATTTGCCATTTATTTGGAATAAAAAATATTTTTATGAAAGATTATACATTGTAAATGTCTTTCCTGTCTCTTTTAATCTAATGCGTCCTTGCTAAATAAAAAATAGTAATTACTTGAATCACGATGACACCACACTTTTGAATATTATAATATTATGTTATATATTAAGCAAATATTTTAATTAGCATATAGTCCAAAATATCTGATTAAATTTTCCTGTAAAGTTACCAAATCTGTTGCACACAAAAGCAATGTCTCTGTGTGTTTTGTACACTGTTTCCAAGTCATGGACTGCCTGGAAATATTAGGGAATTTTTAAATTGTGATTTCAGGCCTGGTCAGGGACAATTCAGGAAAAAATTATAAATTCTTGAAAAGTCAATCAAGACTTCTTTGTATAGATAAATGCTCATTTATATGAATAGTATAGTATAGAATAGTATGGTATAGCATGGGATAACCTCTGTATTAAAGGAGGCAATAATGTTAGAGACTTTATCCATTGGGAGCCGTCATATTCTGAACATAAACTGTTCACAATAATATAAGGAACATTTTAAAGGTCCCCTTCTTCGCGATTCCATTGTTCAAACTTTAGTTAGTGTGTAATGTTGCTGTTAGAGCATAAATAATACCTGTAAAATTATAAAGCTCAAAGTTCAATGCCAAGCGAGATATTTTATTTAAATGAAGTTCCCTTTCAAAGCCTACAGCGAACGGCTGGCTTGGACTACATCCTGGTACTTCCTTCTTTAATTACGTCAGTAGAGCAGTAGAACAGACTAACCTCCGCCCACAAAGAAACGCGAAAAAGGGGGCGCGGTCTTGTTGCTGTCCCACGTGGAGAAGCGGACGGTCGCGTGGAGAAAAGGAACTGTTGCGTTGAGTGTGTTTATCGCCATGTCATCGAGACGCTGTTATTTTCATCCAGGAGTCAAATCACCTTTGTTTGGCTTTCCCAGGGACGCTGTAGAGATTATTGAACGCATACATCTCTCCGTTAAGAGGCGTGACCTTTCCAACGTGCGCTAAGCTGCTGTCAAATTACAACACAGGAACCGCTTTCACGTGCGCTAAGCTGTGGTCGAATCACAGCACAGGAACCGCTTGCACAATCAGAACTCGTTACGTGTTTCTGAAGGAGGGACTTTATAGAACAAGGAAATCACCAGCTGTTTTTAAGACAGTGGAAACAGCGGTATACAGATAAGTAAATAGTGTGAAAAATACTGTGTTTTTTTACACGCGAAACATGAACACATGTTATATTGCACACTGTAAACACAATCAAAGCTTCAAAAAAACACGAAGAACGGGACCTTTAAAGTGAGATCGATGTTGATTTTTAGTCTTCTGTTAATTAACTTGGCTCGGGGTAAACTAAATCTAGTAATAAAGTGAAAAAATAAATTAAAAGTGTTTTACAGCATTGCGCATTTTAACCGATCACACATGATCCTGTTGAGCTTATGAATGCAATGGCCAATCAGAGGCATTCAGATTAGTCACAACTGAAACGGGGGCGTTTTGTTTATTGCGCACGCTCGCTGGCTGAATTCTGCACTCTCTCGAATTCTCTCGTCATAAACCACAAAGTGCAGATGTACATATGATATAAGTAAGAGATTCATTTCACAGTGTAGACAGCTTCATTGATTATAACTGTTTTTGTTTTTAGAGTGCTTAAACTCGCGCTGAACTGAAGTCAGTGATAAAGTTCTTTGATAATGTAAATGTTCTTTACTCGCTTTATATAATTTATTCGCTGTTTAAATAACTGTGGAAATTAAAGCATTATAATTGTTTTTATTACATTGATCACGTTAAATACAACGTGTTCAGTTGATTTTATATTTTATGACATGAAACCTATATCTTGTACTTGCCAGGTTTATGATGTGCGTAGTTATACGCTACTTTTAGCATTATCCTGAATTTGATTCACCCTCCGCCTATGCAAACCTGTATGGCTTTCTCTCCTCTATGGAAAACAAAAGAGGATATTTTGAAAAATGTCTGTTTTCTTTGTACATACAATGAAAGTCAATGGGATCCTAAGTTGTTTGGACCCTAGTGTTGTCATACAGGTTTGGAACGATATTAAGTTTAGTAAATGATGACAGAATTTTCATTTTTGGGTGAATTGTCCCTTTAATGTTTCTGTAATCAGCAGTACTGACAGTCTAACCCTGTGTTACTGCAGGTTGTTTGCGTGTGACTCTGCTGAGTCTGATGGCCAGCGGCCTGTTGCTCCAAGCGAAAGCATGTTGTTGCAGAATCTACGGTGGTATCCATAGTGATTGTCGTCCCATGGGCGTTCTCAGGGCTGCCAGGCACACTGCCCCATATACTTAGTGTTATCCACTCCAACACACACACACACACACACACACACACTCTCACTCACACACTCATTTTTGCCCTATTTACCTAGTGCCTTTAGCAGCTGTAAGTGTATTTATTCCTCTTGGGGGTGTAGTACAGGAGGAGCATCCTTTCTCTCTCGTTTTCTGTTTCGCTTTCTCTCTCTCAGAGGCAATCACACTTATTAGAGGTTCAGGGATAAATGCCTGAAATTATTAAATGCTGTTTGGCTGTCCACACACTTTTGGCCATGTAGTGTGTTTTAATCTGTTAACATGCCATACGGGTTGGTGTATGGAGCTGCGTGCTGTGGTGAAGTAGGCGGAGTAGATATGTAGGTGGTGGCTGTTTGTTTGTCTTTTTGCTTGTTTGTGTGATCAAAGAGGGGGTGTGTATGTGGGCGGGGGGGTTTTAGAGGGTGCCACACTCTGCAGGTTTATAGACCAGCTCATTAATTAGAACAAACAATCTGTCTGACACCCACACTGTGTGTGTGTATATGTGTGTGTGTGTATTTTTAAGATGCTCCGAGCAAGAGGGAATTTGGAAAAAGGATAGATCCGCCATTCTTTGCAGTGAATTATACCAAATAAAAGCTTGTTTGTTTGCTAACCTGCCAAATGCGGGTGAATTTCAGCAGTGGCATGTAACGCAGTCACTCCTACTAGCCACCTTGGCGGGTTGAAATTTATGTTTAACGCAAAAGTGTTGTCAAAAAATATTAATAGTGCGTTATGTGCCATAGACCATGGAGAATATAGTAAATGTGTGAACAACTGACCGATTTCAGACACAGCTTCAGCGTCTATTTATAGTGTAGGGGGCGGGGCTTCAGATTCTAGAGAGCATTTGATTGGACAGAGATGTGATGAGAAGATGAAGTCTGCGATGATGTTGAATGCTTATATCTCCTAAATGAGAATTTTGTCATTGTTTTGGAACACACCAGCTTATTCTTAACCTTAAGGCTAACATAGTCATACTAAAAGCTAAAAAACTTCAATTTTGATTTCAGGGGGCCTTTAAACAGTCAAATACACACAAAATACACACAAATACACACAAAAGTCTTGTTGAGTATTCAAGTAAACACAGTCAGTTATGTTTAAAGTGAAAGTAAACAGTTGAGAAAGAAAATGCATGTGTAACAGTATAATGCGTCAAGTCTTAAAGTGGCAAATTATGAGATAATATAAAAAATATCTATGTCAGTTTTCCCCCATGGTATCGATGTCAAAATTGTGGCCAGTGAAAATGCTGAGCGGCTAGTAACTTATGAAAAACCACTAGCCACAGTGGCTGGTGAGCAAAAAAGTTAATGTCAAGCCCTGTTTATAAGACTTATATAACTTAAAGCAATTGTCTTCTCTTACTCACAGTCATGTCGGTGCAAACCTGTAAGACTAAGAAGATTAAAAATGTCTCTCTGTGTGTGTTTTTTTTAATCCATACAATGAAAGTAAATGGGATCCTATGTTGTTTTGTAGTAAAGTAAATGATGTAAATGATGACAAAAAGGTTTACTTTTTGTTGAAGTTGAACTATCTCCAGTTTTTAAAGGGGTAATGAACTGTGTTGTTTTATTGTTTTGTGATGTTTCTGGGGTGCACTTATAAAGTTAGAATTTACTTTTTACATCAGAAATTGTCATAATTTATCAATAAAAGGCATTTTTCCTACCCTGATTTTAGCCCTCTGGCTTAAATGCTCTGTTTTAAGGGGCGTGTCTGCTGTGAGAGTTCAGTGAAAACACCCACTGCTGTGATTGGCTAACGTCTTTCCATTTGAAATAGTATTACTCTATCTTTTAGTGGGTTTTTACTGTTACAGCTCTCATGGTTAACTAATCGTGAAAAGTGTTGCATTGCATTTAGATCTATGGCATTATATTTAGATCTATGGCATTATAGATTGTGGCATGAAAGGTTGCGGTGATGATCATTGTACCGATCACAGACATGTTGAGCGCATGAAAGCAGTGATCTCATCATTGCAACTCAGTTTCTGTACACTAACATATGCTTTCATCTTCACTAACAGTGCAAACGTGATATAGTTAAGATATTCTTTGAATAAAACGGGAGTCAATGATAAATGCGTCACTGATAAACTCTCGCTGTTTGATTGACAGGTTCAGCGCGTGCTGCTCCAATGATTGCAAAGGGAGCTTTCTTTGATCGCTTTCTTTATAGAATTTAATCACTGTTAAATAACAGATTATTGTCATCCTACTAAGAGAAACGACGCAAGTTGACGTTTAGTCAAAGACAAAGAACATCTGACTACATGAATCATTACATTTCAGATCAGGCATTATAGAATGAACACAGTTACTTACATGTTGCATTACTGTCGAGCCCAAGCACTGCACAATATTTTGTAATCCTCAACGGCATGTTTATTGCTTGGTAGCTCGATCTGGTTTAACACTAGGCCTATGTTATACGCACGAATTGGTGGGCAGGGCAAAACAGGCAGTGATGAAGTAGGCGTTGATCTTCTTCTGCAGAGGCAGTGATCCACCACACTCAGACGTCACAGCCTGGCACATTCTGAGATCTCTCGTTCCCTGGTGTCCATAAAAGCTTTTCTTTGACTAACAAGGAAGTTTTCAGCTCTGAAACTTACAGGATATTCTTATATCACAATGAACTTTTATATATCAAAGGCTGAATGAAAAGTGTAACATGACCCCTTTAATGAGATAATATACAGTTCAAAAGTTTGGGGTCTGTAAGATTTTTTTATGTTTCTTTTAAGTCTCTTATGCTCACCAAGGCTGCATTTATTCATACTGTAAAAAACAGTTATGTTGTGAAATATGAATTTAAAATAACTGTTTTGTATTTTAATATATTTAAAAAATATATACTTTATTTTAATGGCAAGGTGGAATTTTCAGCAGCCATTAACTCAAAAAAGCTTCTCAATAAACATTTCTTATTAACATCATCATTGTAGAAAACAATATTTTTGTGGAAACCATTGTATATTTTTTTCAAGATTCCTTGATGAATAGAAAGTTAAACAGAACAGCATTTATCTGAAATAGAAATCTTTTGTAATATTGTAAATGT
Organism: Gobio gobio; assembly: GCF_949357685.1. Lineage (NCBI taxonomy): Eukaryota > Metazoa > Chordata > Actinopteri > Cypriniformes > Gobionidae > Gobio > Gobio gobio. The sequence goes on from NC_137102.1 coordinate 48,076,759, forward strand.
CACTTTTGATCAGTTTCATGCGTCCTTGCTGAAAAAAAGTATCTTTACAAAATGTTTTCTGACCCCAAACATTTGAACAGTAGCATATATTTATGCACTTAATTACATATATTTATAATAGACTTCCTTCACCATCTTTTTTTGACGCAATACATTCTGGAATTGTATTATTTGTGTAGTTATTCACAATGCTGCCTTTGAATTTGGCCGAAATAAGGTGTCTTATAAGGCTGCATACTGTTTGCAACATGCCTTAAAATGCCATCTGGCTAGGCTGTTTGCCGTTTTAACACTGTTAAAACAATGTCATCATAAGAAGTATTAATAGGAAATCACACATCCTTGTGATAAGCAGAGAATGCGCTGGAGAGTGTTGATGGGATGTGAGCACTTTGTTGATTTTTTGACATTTGCAGCACAACGGGATTTTATCATGCCTTTATTTATATAACTCTAAATATACTGGTTGTGTTTTATGTACAGGTGCATTTAGTATCCAGTGATGCATATGTTAAAGACGCACAGTATTTCGCACAGTGACAGTACGTGCTCTTCTTTTGTGTGTTACATCATGACCCAAATGAATTACTTTTTTTTTTTGCAGTGTAGAAACTTTCGTTTCCATGGCAACCCCATGTAGGAAATTGCTAGAGCCTTGGGAATATGTTTTCATCCAAGTCACTTGAAGAGCTCATAAAAGACAAATACTTGAAGCATCCCACCAGTTGGCAACGGAAGATCCACCCATCCACATCTCTGATCTTAAAAACACAAATACAGGCAGATTCAAGCCGTTATTGATGATCAGGAAACCGATGAATGAGTTTCGAACCTGCGTGCATCTTGTATGACTCTGTGCTGTACCGAAAGCCCAGTGGTACCAGTCTGTCTGGCAGCCAATCAGAGAGGCCTTTCAGCTTGTGTAATTAAGATGCGTTATGTAATGGCCAGGTGCTGAGAAACAGATTGAGAGAATAAATGATCCGCTCATTCATTCGTTAGCAGGATCTGACACAGGGGTCAACGGTCAGTTGGTGCATTTTGTTAATTGCAGAAATCGATATGCTGGAAGAGTTTAAATCAGAATGCCTCACTCTATCTAGCGATCAATATTTACGGATCACACATAAAGGCGCTAAAGCATTAGCCATCACCCAGCCTACACTAAACACTATACACACACACAGACAGATGCGCAAACACATATACATACGCATGAATGAACACAAACATATGCACACATGCGCAAACATGCATTTTTTAGCTTGTAGTCAGTAGTGTGAATCTGTGGGGGATAAATGTATAATTTATGTGGTTTGGCTTCATTCAGAATGTTCTGGAAATCCAATGCATTTACGCACTAGCTATCTTCATGGGACATTGATATTTTTTAATCTGAAAACTGTATATTTTAAATTTGCTATATGATAATCGCATATGCCATATTTCTGTTTTATTGCGATTTAATTGCACAGCCCTACACAGAACACTTTCCCACAATGCAATACACTTTTTTTCATGGCTTTTCATTTTCAGTGTGACAGATAAACCAGCAGTAACATTGGCTGCACTTGATTTATTTTTGATCAGACTACCAAGAAGTAGGGCATATCATTATTATTTCTGAGAGGATAACTGTGAGGTCATGTTACAACAATATAGTATGCTACTGTTTGAAATGTTGTTGTTGCTGTTTTTATTATTGTCCATATTGTTGTTATATATAACAATGTTATATATAAATGTTGACAATATAAATACTCAGTACACAGTAAGCAGTACTTTAGTATTCCATTCCAAATGTCTTTTTTTTTGAGGATGTCCATAAAAGTTTTGTCAAGTTAGCTAACCTCTTGGGTCATTTCTCAGTAATTTTGTTCCTCAAGTATGCCGCCGGTAAAACACACTTACAGTCAGAGCTCCATTTGAGTCTTGATGCCAGCAGGTAGTGCATCTTCTGAAGACAGTTTGATCGACTCTCATGATTTGCTTTCTAACTGCTTTGTACTACACAAACACATGCTGTGGAAGCTGATCATTTGAGTTCAGTCT